>NC_082595.1:11985835-12293179 GCF_030936135.1 Gavia stellata
AATTATCAAACATGCTCAGTCCCAACTGTGAACAACTCCATGAGTAGCCTCCAAAGGAGCTGATAATACTTCTCAGTTACTAACTCCTCTTAGTCAGTTGCCTGTCAATCCTGGTTTTGTTTTGGTTCCCCCCCCCCCGTTTTCCTAATAATTTACTCTTTGACTCTGTATTGAATGTTTACAGAAGCATAGATAGGTGAGATCTTCCATTGTCTGGGAGACTGGTTTGCTTTCTAAATGAAGCTACAAGGTTTGTCTGGATGATTTGTCTTTGGTAAAACCATGTTGCTTATTACCACATTTTCTATACAACTCCACATCATTATTTTTTTTCTTAAAAATTTGCAGCTTCCTTGGTACCCATGAACCAGTAAAGGTCAGGACCACTGTATGACTCAGTTCCCATGAAAACTCTCAGTGGTGCAGGGATCCTGTGACGTAAACTAAATTTCATTTTTAGAGAAAAGCAAAGTCACGCCAGACCTCCTTTGCTGCAAAAGCAGGTTTTTTTATGCCAGGGATATGATAAATGATTGCACTTGAAACAGCCTGCAGCTTATAACTTTACCCTGCCAAAATAAAACTGCGAAAGCTAGCTTGCACAGTACAAACCTGCTTAAGGAATTGCAATTTTAAAAGCAGAGCAGTTGTTTTGAAATGCAATTATATATTTTGGAAAGTTTCTAATAAATATTGTATTATTTTTACAGGACACTGATTCTCACGCCATGCAACTTATAGCCATTTAATTGTATTTTATATGGTATCGAACTTTCTGCCAAAATGTGGTGTTGGAATGTTTTTCGTTGTTATGGGTCTATCAACATTACATCATTTACTCACTGCGTCATGTGTGACACACATGTCTGTGCTTAGCCTTTACAGTTAGGATATTTGAGCCTGCTTTAATCAAATGTTATACTACTAAATGGGTGTTATTGTTTAAGGCTTCCTTGCTGAGGAAACAGGTCTGAGTTCTCATACATCCACCCACTAGAAGTTGCTATCAAATTTAATAGAATCATAATTACCAACAAATTGGCACATACTAGAGCCCAAAATTTAAACTTGGTTGCCTTTGTTCTATTGTCTTAACCCTTGTTTCTCATGCAAGCATCCAAAAGCTGTGGACTGGAAGATGCATGGCCACACTCTCAGTAAACCAGCAAGACCAGCGGTTTCTCTGGAAGAGGCAGAATGGGAAGTTGTTCAAATGCAAAGGCATCTTTCTTCCCTTATAGAGGTGTGTGTGGATGCCCCCAACACACTCTGCCTCTTCTTCACTGCTATCGATCTAGAGAAGAGACAGGCCCCCCCTTCAAACAGCTCTTTCAATGCTGCTGTGTGCAAAGCCTTTGGGGTTGGATTTCACACCTTTCAGGATAACTGAAAACAAGATTTACTCGGTTATTGAACAACACAATGTAACTCCCAGTAACCTGTCCCACAGGGGCCTTTCTTCTGGGATCACCTGATTAAGCTGATGACTATTTCTCCATTCTGAACCTTAGGTGGTAAGTTGCACAGCAATTTATGCTGTCTTTTGGGAAACTCGGATAGCTGGGAAGAGTTTCTTTGGTGAACGTGACTGTCAGTAGTGTGGGAAGAGATGAGCTTTATGAGCACCTTCCAGAACAGAAGGAAATCATAACCTACATAAAGAAAGGCTTTGGCTTAGAAAACCCCCTCCTTCCTCTCTCTTTGCTCAGTCTCCCCAGGTGTTTGTCAACTGTGCAAATGTACAAGACATATACCTAGCAAAGACTATCCTAAAAAGCAGGTGCAAGGCTATGGTGAGATTCCTATCAAGTTTCTACTTCCATTTTTTTCAGTAAAATTCAAAAGATAGTGTATTACAAATCCCAGGCCAGGACTTGAACATGGAGGTAGCACCGCAGTGCTGCGCTGGAAGGACACCGAAAAGCCCCTAGACGTGCCACTGACGTAGACCTGCATTGCGCAGGGCTCACTGAAGGCAACGAAAAAGACTCCATGGGGCAACTCAATCATGCTCTGAAGCAGAAAAATGAGGCCACTGAAGTCAACCTGATTTCACTCGCTTAAAGTAAGTAGTAAGGTATGTTGTGGAGTTTGAGCCAAAGGTTCAGTCCTGATGTTAGTGAGACCAGCAGAGTTGCCTCGCACAACTTTTTAAAGAAAAGCTCCAAATCCAAGGCCCTTTCCCACAGATTCCTGCACTTGGAGCTTCTTCTGCTCTGTCCTAATCAACATACAGACTTCAGGAAGGCCAGTTCAAACCCACTGTGAAGCAAATGGAGACAGCCATTCACTTGTCTGCATCCTAGAAAAATCTTTGCATCAAAGATAATATGTAGATATCCATCTCAAACTGTTTTCCCAGAAAACAAGGAAGACAGAGAATGGGTGAACTATCAAGTTAAAGGTCCTGTCTAGACTAAAGTTGGTTGATTTAAATAAATACAGATTTTAAATAGCATTATAGAAAGTATATTTTGCCAGATGGTATGTTTGTAAATACTAAACATTAATTGAGAAAGACTGTTACCTATGAACCTGCGTGAAGCTAGAGGAATTATTGGAGGGTGGGGTGTGGGGGGGTTGGCTGGTTTATTGCTTGACTAATCAAAACATTTCAATGCCATTAATTATGCTCAATGGCTAAGCCTGTATGTGGGTTAAAGACTTAAAAATTATCTGATTTGCAACTCTTTTCTATTTCATTTTGTAGGTAGTGCAAGTGATTCTGTGTCATGAGAAAATGTATACAACACTGATAAATCCATAAAGTATTTGACCTTTAATCAATCCTAATATTTTCAATCCACAGAGCCTTCTTAAATGCCTGTAACCTTGGCCCTTCCATTCCCATTCATCACAATTACTGTTCGAGCTGTCTGATGCAATGCACAAAGCATTGCACGTTGACATCCAATATTTTATCATTAATAAATAAATAAAAAAAAGTATGAAACATTCCAAGTATTTTATGCTGTTCTGATATTTTCCAGTGCAGTGCCCAGGAGAGGAAAATGGACAGTTTTGATTTATGTTAGTGCTAGCAGATACTGTTAATTAGTGTTTACTGTTAGCAGAATGTAGATATAGTTGATTCTCTAAACAACTTGATTCTTGATGCTATGCTAATTTTCAGTGGTAGTTAACCTTTTTATACTAAGAATAGTGTTTGTATAATAGTCGTGTAGACAGTATGGATTGCATTTTAAACAAGAGTTTAAGGAACCTGGAACAATAGCATGCATGAATTAAGGGAGCTTTGGACCAGACCTGCAGACCTTATTCATGCTAGAATACATGAGTTAGGGCTAGTAGGATTGTTACAAGAAGTATAACATTTTCTCCTATCCCTCAAGACTTTTATTATTTTCTTGATCAAAGAACACTGCAGTGATGGATGGAAATACTAACAAAGTTTACCCACAGAGGGGTTAGTTTCCACAGACGGCTGAATGATTCAATGCAGAGAACACTGGGCTCCTCGTGAAGGAACTTGCAGTTCTGCTGCACACCCAGGCAGTTGCTTTACCTTTCTGGGGCCTTTTACTCTTTGTGTGCCTTGTCAGTGAAAATTTCAAGATTTTTTTCTTGGACAGTCTCCTTCCACACACATTCCTGTGTCAAGTACAAAGAATAACACTTTTGGATTGAGATAAGTATGATAAAAATAAATACTACTGAAGTTTTCTCATGTGTAGCATTGGCTTTCACATCACCTATGATTCACAACCCCTGTGAGGCAATAGGTGCTGCCTGGGATTTTTGCTGAAAGAGAACTTCCATTTTCTTTGCATTCTGAATGAAATATGAGTCCTTGGACCTCTCCTAAATAAAAGCACCATTTGGATATATATTGCGCTGCTATTTGTCCAGTTTCAGACTTATAATATGCTCCCCAGACCTCTTGTACCCAGTACCAAAATACTCTTTCATTAGAATCATAGATTCATTTAGGTTGGAAAATACCTTTAAGATCATTGAGTCCAACCGTTAACCTAACACTGCCAAGTCCACCATTAAACCATGTCCCTAAGTGCCACATCTACACATCCTTAAATACCTCCAGGGACGGTGACTCAACCACTTCCCTGGGCAACTTGTTCCAACGCTTGATAACCCCTTCAGTGAAGGAATTTTTCCTAATATCCAACCTAAGAGTATCCTTTACATACATATATATATCTATTTATATGTACACTTTGTGTTTATATATCTTTCAGAATAAGGAGGTATCATGACTACTTCAGCAGTGAAAGGTCAGAAGTGCAAAAAAATGGCAACATTACCGTTTTTATACATGTAAGTTTCATCTTAGCTGGAAGGTTTTTGTGTTCTCTTTCTCCATCTTGTAGATTTTTCTTAGTAGAGTTTTTATAGGTCTTAACGATTTATTAGCAGGAATTATACTTTTAACGGAAATCATGAAAAAATGACATGGGAACATGATCTAAGTCCCCCTTCTCCCCCAGTGATATTTCTCTGTTGTTTTTCCAGCTATTTTGCCAAGCCAAACAAAATGATAACTGAGCACTGATGTGTAAGAATTAGCATGATATGTCTCTGCAATTCTGGATGGAAGAATGAGCATGATTTCATTTTTACTGCAGTTACCCTGTAAACTCTTTCTGCCTCTGCAGTTTTGTGCGGGTGGAAGTTTCACAGGAATGCCATGGAAAGAATTACAGACTTTCTGGCCAGGTTGATCACTAGCCTTTCAGACATCCTGCCTCTGTTTACAAGACTGTCTGATATTAATTACAAGATAAAAATCTCAGCCTGGTCCAGAGAGCTCAGGGATCACATAATTTGAGTGTGGGAAATATGGACTGTGGCATTTTTGTACATGGGGTACCCACAGACTAAAGTGCCAGACCTTCACTTCTACATAAAAGAGGTTCTGAGAGAGCGTTGTAGGTATAGGAGCAGAAAAATTGGTTAATTCTGCTGTCTTTAGTGGAACTAGAGAATGCTAAAGGAGCTGATAAACTATTCCTAAATAATAAAAACTGTGGCAGCAATTCCATTCTGCTGAGTACTGGATATCCTTAATTCCCAGAAGAAAATGGCTGATTATCAGAACTCATGTTTTCTGCCATTCATGCAGAAAACATGAAGTTCGAGGTCCCAAAGAACACCCATTCCCTTTACTTCATTTATGCACAGAAGCTCCATTGTGTAGATTTTGCACATTTTTATGAGGCTTAATCAGATAGTACTTGCAGCTTTGTTTCAACCTGGCATTAAATGGACTGGCAAAGGTTTTCATCTGTGTCTATGCTGATAAGGTTTTCCTTGATGGAAGCTCTGCAAAGAGGCCATCTTAAATAGCAGTTCCAGATTACAAGATTGAAAATAGCTGAATTTAGGTTGGAAATCTCTTCACAGTTTTGTGAAACAATTAGGTCTTCTCCATGGAATGATGTAGAATACCAGATGTAGTCTCAGATATTTACCAGCATGTGGCTAAGTTGTTTTCAGTGGCTAATTGCATGGCTGGTCTATGATTCCACTTGTGTTTCCATAAACTCTCCCACATTGCCCTGTGGAGGGAAACACCTAAAAGAAGCTTTTCTTGTTATGCCACCATACTGCTGAAGAGGCTTTGACTTGTGGATCAGAAGATCTGACATATACTTGAGTACTGTGACCTCTTCCTTCCTCTCTTTGACTCTGCAGTCATATACGGCCTCTAAGAAATCTGTTGTTCCCGGCCACTGTAGCTCCATGTTATTAGTCCCATGTTTCAGGGAAAAAGCATTGCTCATATTTGTGAATAAGGAGTCCTATTCTGTAGCTCCTGATTGCCCAGAATTCAATCTGCTGCTGAAACTGCTTTTTGCTGCTCTACGTCAGAGATGCAATGCTGGTGAGACTGATGTCTTGCCATAGACCTGTATTCATTAGTTTCTTTGCACATTGAACATATAACTGCTACTGAAGTGCTCGTTTATTAACGCATGAAATTGTGCCAGTTCTTTAGGAACAGATCTGTGAAAAATGTCACTGGAAGTGTTTACCTGGGGAGTAAATGGACTGGACTTGATTGACAGGGTGTAAGCAGGGTGAGTATCAGCATAATGGATCCCACTGTCTCACACAGTCCTCCATATAGACAGATATTATGATGGGGTTTCTGAGCATCTGCATGTGGCAGCCATTTCTCCTGAAGCCGACCTTCTTTTAAATCCCCACCCCACTGCGCAGAGGAACTTTCAAGCTGAGTTGGGACACCCTTTTTGATGACATGCAAGTGGTCATAAGTTTGCTCCTCAGACAAGTGTTTGGGATATTAATAATAGTGTTGCCTGAGTAAATGGAGCAAGATTCATCCCTCATACTCAACTCTCTTCTCCCCTGTGTGTGTTTCATTAGTGCTTGCCGCCACTGTCCTTTCACTTCCCATTCTCTGCCTCCTGTTTCGTTTCATAGCCGACACTCATTTGAAAAAGTCATACAGACTCTGAAACTGTTTATCTTGGTATGCTGTTCAGCTTTTTGCCTTAAGTCTTTTGTGTCTCCTTTTTCTGAACTGAACTCATTTCCTTGAGTCTTGTTGCTTAACAGTCTGACTTTTACTATCCAGATACCAGATTCATAGCAGGTGACGTTCCCCTGCAACCTCTTTCTCTCCCAGTCTGAGTTTTTCTGGGTTCTTGTTCTTTTTTTTTTCTTTTCTTTTTTTTTTTTATTCTCCTTTTGGAGAAGTCCTGAAGCTGGTTTTGAAGGTCAGTGGCCTATGACAGTATCTGCCTAATTGCTCAGCAAATGTATTCTCAGGCCAAATTGTGGTTCCAGACCAGAGAGAAAGAGCTGGTAGCATGGTAACAGTAATCTCTGAAGATGAAGTTCATCTATTTCTGCATGAACTTTCCATAGGTTTCTACTGAATTTTCTAACTGCAGTCCTTTCTTTCAGATGCTAAGCTGAATGACCTCCCAAGGGCAGGGCCAAAGGAAATGCATGTCACTTTTCCAGTGCCTTTAGTGTTCAAAAGGTTTTACAAGGATCTAGTTAAATATGATTCTTTCTGTGTATTCTGATTTGGGAGTTTAGGGTGTCTTCCTTCCCCCATTTTGTTGAAAGGTAAGGGAGAGATAAGAAGGTATATTTCCCCCAGCAAGGCAGAAAATATTCCTTTTGAAGATATTTATGAGTGTGTTGTGGTATATGAAGGTCTCCTCCCAAAAATTCCTATACATTTGCTTAGCAGTGTCCACTGAAAAACTTGGGAACCCTAAAGTAAAAATACACTCAAGTTTTCAGTCTGTAGAGCTGCTGGATTTGTCATGTGAGCTTGGCATGTTCCCGCGGACCTACCTCCCCTCAGCAGGAAAACAGAGTTGTGTGGGTAGAGCTGCATCACATAGGAAAGTCAGTGAAACTAAAATAAGAAGATACAGCTCTTTGCCAGGAATTAGTAATAAAATGAAACTTGCATCCAAGTTTCTATGAGTGAAATGGTACAGTTCCTTTCCAATAGATGAGTCTACAGAGGCATTGCAGTTGTTTGTGTCTACACATATTTATATATGGCAGCTTTATCACTGAAATATCAACAGCTCAGAAACAAAAATCAAAGTAAATACATTTTCTTTCGTTTGAATTCTGTAAACTGTTCACAGCTGTTACTTCAACTGTGATGCGGGAATATTCTGTAAAAGGAGAGGAAACTTCATGGGCTAAAGTTCAGTTCCTACATATTCCTGCAGCAGTGGCTTACGGCAGTGGCTTGTGCATATGTGGAGGGGCCTGAGTTTCCCCCTGCTAAACTCAGAGAGCTGCAGGAATCCTGGGCTTGTACGGGTACGTACCTTATATGTGTTTTATACTGCTGCTAAGTGAGCATGAAGTTCGGCTGTGCTTGCGGACCTTTGGACAAACATGCTGTGGCGGTTGATGAACTTTACTTTTGGGGCTTGCACTGTCTGGTTACATGGTGTTGGGGGGAACGCTATGTTTCCCGGGGGGAACAGGGGGAAATCTGGAGGAACCTGTTCATCTCCTTTTCCAACCCACTGACATGTTCAGTGCAGAGGAATTCATCACATAAGGGTTTCTCCACATACAAGGCCATCACTCCCTGCAGGTATGTGCATTTACCCACCTTTCTCATCCCCCGTGGTAGTGGCTCTGTAATCTTCAGAGACTTGATGTTCCAGAAATATTGTCAAAATCATATGCCATTGTGAGATTTCACACACACAGAGTTATGAGATTTGAAAACATGTACTTCCATGAGCAACAGGGCTTAGCAACCCTGTGGCGCCCTCTGATATATACGCATGAGGCTGTGGTTGAACCTTCCTGTATTTCAAATATAGGTGAAATTGGTCAGAGGGCTATAAAGCTGTTAAGAAGGGATTCGGTAAGACTATATGAGAGTATGCATTTAGCACTGTTTTCTTGGGAAGCTAGATAATGTATAATTAATCCCTTTTTTTTGTTTTGCTTCTGACACTTTCGCGTGTGTTTGGGTCATATATTCAAGTTTTCCTCATTACCACATGGGATAAAATTTACTTTCCTGTAAAGCAATAAAGACAAAACCAAAAACCTGCTCTTGCTTCTAGAAGCTGAAGATGTAAAAAAACACCAAACACTTAAGCCTTGTAGTAAAATACTGAGTTGGCAATGGTGCCGCTGTTCTCTTATACCAGGTTATATAATGCACACTCCCGCAGAAAGCAACAGTGTTTAGCTTCCAGAGAGCACACCCAGACTTCTTGAAGAAACCCAGCAACCACAGCAAAGAGGCGGATTGAAAGGATCCCCTAATGAGTGAATATATCCAGGGCTTTTAGTTCCCCATTTGCTGTTTTGCCAAATACATGTGAGCTGCTTGCCAGCAGATATCACTATGTGTGTCCGAATTACAAGTGAGAATGAGAGAGAAAAAGCATTTCTCTACTCATAAACGACAGGCAGATTTAGGAATGCCTGCCGAAGTATATGTGCATTATTAGGCACATTTTGAATTCTTTTGTCAACCTCTATTGTGAGGTTGTTTCACTTCAATGCAAATTAAAACATAATTTTTCACCTACCTATGTTCTCTTTTTTCATTATACATTTTTTTAATGTGTTGCTTGATCATGGCCCCTAGAACGATATAAAAGCCTTTAACTGTCTGAATTGAACTATTGTGGCCTTTCTTGTCAAAAAGAGCCCCTGGATTTATTTCTGTGTACATTGACACTATAAAATGTTACTTTTTCTCTCTTCTGCAGGTAAAGAGCTATAGTAATCAAGTTTCATTGTCATTTCAACCTTTGTTCTAAAACATTATGATGTGTAGAAAATTGATTAACTGGAATTTAGTATATACAACAAAAGGAAACTTTGTTGAAATCCAGAGGGCCATTTCTGTTCATTTGATAAATGTATTAGTTTCTTTGGTTTCCTGAATTACCAGGTAAAGGGCAACATTTTCCAGATCTAACTAATTTCACTGAAACATATGAAAGACAAATACCAGAAGTCAAATCTAACATATTCTTCCCAGGGGCCTTAAAAAAAACCACCCCAAACTCTTTATTTTGAAAAGCTAAAGTAAGAGTTCAAAATTAAATGGATGATTCATGTGAGATATGTGAACTGAACAACACATCAAGCTGTTGTACCAGCTGAAATGGCCTGGGTTTTCTCAGCACCATTAAAGAAAAGAAACAAGAGGTGAAAAAAATAGATTGCTGTTTTATTCCATCTATGCAAGCGTCACTGTATCTCAGACTCACAACAAACCAGACCTTTTACGATGAGCTCTCTGTGCAAGGGTGAGGGCATTTAGCCTCATGGCTACAGAGATAAATGTTGCTTCCTTTGTCTGTCCTGGGCAGGGAGGAGCTGAGGGTTGGACAGGGTCCGTAGGAAGAGGATGCTGCTCAGCACTGGTGGCCCTCCAAAACCTTTACTCACAGTGGCAACCCTACTGCTTCCACAGCTGCAGCTCTGCAGTCATATGTTATTCCTCCGTAAACCTATTCCCTCCTGCTGCCTCTTTCCTGGATGTGGAGTGCAGCTGAAGGCTGTCCCATCCTAAGGAAATTCCCGGATGTGTAGACAACTGCTTTACAGACTCCTGATCTCATGGTCATACGCAAAAGGACCTGATGGGGTTTGCCATGAATCTTGCAAGTGTGAGGGATACAGCAGCCTCTGCAGTCAAGTAGCAGGAGGATAAAAAGCAATTATAACTAAAAGAAATATTAGTCAATTAGTCAATTCCCTGATGCGATCATAGTGTGTTTCTTACTGAAGGTAATTAAAGAGGAAATCATGTTCTCATTTCTGATATGGCAGAATGTAAGCACAGTAAAAATTATAGCAAATGCTGCTGCTTTTTTTTTTTGAGTAACAGTAATTTTAAGCAAATGTAAATGTTCCCAACTGGGCAGATGACAATCCTTCGTTTAATCTTCTGTATGCGATACATTATAATTCCTAGCAAATATTAACCACTGCCTCTCGATGCACAAAAGATCCCTCTCGCCAGTGTCAGTCACATTTATTTCAGTCTAGCCAAAATAGCTCCTAGGTGTCGCAGGAAGAAACAATGGCGTCTGAGTGCCTCCTGGAGAACATTCAGATCTTGACCATATTTTGTTTTGTGCTGGAGTTGAATTTGATGTGATAGGTCTGGAAAAATATAGAGCTGACAGTCTATATACACAACCAGGTTTTTAGTCCACACGGGTAATGAGACCCAAGCACCCAGCCACTTTTTTCATGCCTTTGTCAATTTAAAGTGCATTTTTAAATGAACAGTGGGGTTATTTGGGTCTATTAATTACAGTAATTGTTTCCTGCGTGGAAACCACATGTATGAGATGTGAAAGGCGCGTGTGTGTGAGAGGGAGCGCTGGCGTGTGTGAGACTGGTGCAATTCCCCTTTGAAGATTTTTTTTTATCCCTAGAGAGGGAGCTTGTAATGAGCAACAACATTTACACTGAAGACTTCAATGCTCCTTGCTGCCCCATCGTTGCCTTGCCTTTCACATGGAGATTAAAGCCAGTGGTTGAAGCTGCTCCTCCTTTTCCCATGTGGCTGATATAAATTCTACATCAAATAGAAAGGAGGAAGGGCAGGTTTGGCTGTCAGCAAAAAAAGAAGGAGAGGTCTGACAGCAGCAGGAGCAGGGGCTCAGTTCTCATTAATCTGGAGGGCACCAGAAGAGTAAAAATAAAACCTCAGGAAGATGCCTACTGTGCCCTTTAAACAAAGAGCCTGCCATTGGCATAATAAGAAGAGCAGTGTTGATAAGTACATGGGAAAATGCTTTTCATAAGGCTCGCCTACTGACTTGTATGATGGAAAACTCATGCAGATTTTGATAGTTTGTATAAAACTCGAATGCTGTGGTTTGTGCATTATGGAAGTACAATAATGATTCTGTAGTTCAATTTCTAACCTGTTTTCTATTACAAGTCTCTCCCTTTTAACTTTCACAAGAAATCCTTCTTTCTGCCTGATTATGGTATTTTTCCTAGCACAGAATGATTCCAGAAGAAAATGGTTTGGGGAAAGCTTGGGATTAATCTGGAACTTGCTGCAGTGACACATCTCAAATGTGACTCAGCCTGTGTGCTTTCCTACCCCTCACCCTGTGGAACAGCCTAGTTTGGAAAGAAGATGGGAGGGATGGAAAAATATTCAGCAACACATCCTGATAGAGGGCAGCCAGACAGCACGGCTTTATTGAATTAGGGAAGAGCTATGCTGGGAAGAGAGACAGTAGATCTCCCGAGATATCCAAGAGTAGCTAGTTAGCCCTTAAGCTGTGTAGATAGTTTGTATGTTGAAGTCATGGCACAGACATAAATCACTCCTCAAAGGCGCTATGGTTGGTAGTTTATTTTGTCATTCTCTCAGCTTGATTTTAGAAACATTTGCATATTGTCAATTCTGTTTTTTTTTCTTCTGTGCTGAGGTCCTGTTCTCTGCTCCTCTGTGCAGTAGATGAGTAGCAGAGACTCTGTTCTGATATACCCAGAAGTATAAAAGCAAGAGGTGCAGAGTCAGCACAGGGCTTTTTATCCACCTCTTAGTTTGGAATGGCTCCTGTGCATGAACATGGCAAAACTTACTCTCGACACAACTGGGACAATAAACGGTCAGGAATCAGCATTTTAGCCACTCTAATCAATGCTGTTTCCCCTTCTTTCTTTCCCCTTCTTTCCTGGGGAAATATTTTTAGTTGTTAATACTGCTCTTTTTACCCCTTCTCACCCCAACTGAAGATATATGTAAAGACTTCAAGGTTCAGAGCCAAGGCTATGAAATAAAACTCTCTTTGTTAGTTAAGCTAGAAATTTGAACCACCACAGAAGATTATTAGAAAGGTTTTAGGCCAGGGGAAACTTTGGTACTATTTGAACACAGAGGAACCCAGGTTGTGCATCAGAGAAGATTTATGTCAGCAGTGAGACCCAACTAAGAGGAAAGCACATTTTCTCTCTCAAAAACCCTGTTGCTACCTCATATTGTTTATTATCTTATTAGTTAAACTATTTCAGGCTTTTGCCAGAGTTTAATTACAGGGCTGATGATATTTGAGTCTCTACTGCTTTTGATGGTGGTTCCTTTGAAGACACTCCTTTAGTACCAGGTGGCATGCCGTCACATAAGCACTAAATATCCAGCTGAGCCAAATGAAGAAATAGTTGGGCTTAATGCCAGGACTAGTGGCCCTCTCCTCCTTTTGTCAGGAGGTGAATTTTGTAGTTCTGCCTAATGTTCATTCAGTGAGATCAACAGCAATCTCCAATCTTTTGAGCTCTGTTGTTTGTGCACCACTTGATGGGACAGGTTTCTCATGGCAGTTTTCTTGTGGCAAAGCCAGGAAATTTGTTCTCATCTAGGCTTGGTCACCAGACTAAGGAGACTGAGCTGGTTTTTGTGATGTGAGTATTCTAGGGGAGAAATAACTCTGTTAGATGCTCTCGTGTTAATGCACTGGTACACAAAAGGATAAAGTTCTTGTGAGCTCATTAAGTGCTGAGTACCAGGAAAGGTAAGTCATAAAGAGATTAATCTGAGAGGGAATCTGTGATTGATTATACAAGGTGTTTTGGGTGAAAGTGAAAAATAAAATATGTTCTTCCTGAAACTTTTACTTATTTTGAAATACTGCATATTTGGAAGTATTTTTGTGATGATTGAGTAATCTATACAAGTCTTACTGTAGTAAGATTTAATTAAAATTAAGTAGTTGAATTCTTTCAAATGCATAATTTAAAATAGTGTCTTCAATCAAATGTATAAATACAATAGTCTCTGTAAGTGAACTGCATCAGCTTAATGGCTTGCTATGTTTTTTATTTGCTTTATTACCTAAGAAAAAACAAACTTCTGTATGAGTTATTTTATGTTTAGGCATGATAAAAAGTTCTCACAGTATCAGGGGATATTAATGGGCAATTATATTTTGAGTTTAAAATGGATTGATTATTCCTTTCTGAGAGAACACCAATGCACAGACAAACGGCACAGAAATAACATGTCAGTAATATCACACTACTGTACAGATTTTAAAGATAAATTTCCATCTGGCAAGCAGACATTCAGGAAGGAACTGTTGTTAATGCGGCTTTCACACAGACCAAGTTTGTAAGGGATAAAGCCCAGCTTGAATCTTCATTTCTATTTCTCACAGTTGGCAAATGTAAATATACTCTAGATGTTTCTTAAAGAAATTAAGCACAAATAACCGATAAGAAAAAAGCTGAGTTTCCTGTCTTGTTCCCTGGAAGGACCATCTGAGTAGTCCAAAACTTCCAGTGGAACAAGAGCCAAACAGAAAAACAAAAGGAATTCCAAAAGCGACAACTACAAACCAAGAAGAAAACATGGTCTGTAAATATTAAGACTTCACTGAAAACTTCAATGTGATTAACAAACATCAGTTAATTTAACCCCTGTGAAGGAAGATAAATAATAGAAGCCTCATTTACAAATGAGAAGGCGGGAAGAGAGCCTGAGCCTATTGAAATTATATCCCTGATGACTTCAGTGGTCTTTGGAGAAGGTCCTCTCCGATCTGTGCAAGGTCAGGGCTGATGAATGCCACAGGAGGCAGAAGAGAGCCTGGCTTTCTCCTGCTCTTCACCACAATACTAACCCAGCAGTATACAAGGTAAGACAATGGAGTAATACATAGGTGTTCACTATAAAACACGTGGAGTTTGACTGTTTCCCTAGTGTACATGCCATTGATAAACATGAATAATGATACTGTCTATTACTGTAGTACTATTTTGACCCGAGGTATTCCAGGATTATTTACAAAAGATGCACAGCATATTTTGCGAAGGAACTAAAATTAATCAGACAAAAAACATACGGTACTTTTAGTAAACGTACTGTAATCAGAAGTTGTCTTTGGTCATGGAATTAAATCTAAGAATAACTGCTACTGGTAAACAAAGTAAATATTAAATCCAGCAGAAGGAATGGGTAGGGCTGGTTGAAAGATATAATTTCAAACTGGAATGGTAGCTGAAATCTCAAAATCTACTTCATTCTGAGCTGGAATGAAGTGTCAGTCTCAGAATTTTATTTAGGAAAAGAAATATTAACAATAGTATTAAAATATGTTCACCTGTATTGAAATTTACCATTTTAAATGTTGATGAAATCAACAAATAAAATATTTTGACATTATCCATCCCCATTTTGTAAAGGAATAAAGGTTTCCTCAAAGTGTTTGATTATGTCATTGATTTTTATAACACTTCAGCTTCATCATTGAAAGAATAGATTTGACTGACACTTACATGCTTAGTCACAAGGAAATATGCAACTACTGATTCATAAGCAGAAATGGACATTGTCTTTGAAGGCCACCGGTACAAGTGCTCATAAAACATGTTCCAGGCTGCTTATGAGATCTCTTGAAATGAAATAGTTTACGAAAATAGGGTTTTTAGTCTTTACCACTAATAGGAGTTACGTGAATGTATCTGGGGAAGAGTGTGCCTTATGGATATTTTCTTATTTACATTCAGTCCTGCCTTTCCAATGGCCACCGTAGATTTGTTCTCCATTTTGTAGAAAGCTGATTTATATGCTAATTGGCTCACTGTGGTTCACTGAAATGAAGGCTTGTTTTAAAAGGGAACAATATTGTAACTCAACCTGGTAAGTGTGGGAGACAGCTGTCCGCAGTTCATAGTTTGAAATATTGTTTTAACAATTGTTTCCTTCCTTTTCTTAAATCAGTGGTAGAATATTGCCATTATGGGATTTTAGGTAGAAACACCTATTTCTTATAAGAGAACCAGACTTGCAGAGAGTGGGCCTGGAGATGGGGCACCTGTTAGTTATTTTCTCAATCAGTCGCAAACTGGGATCTGAATTCTAAAAAATTCCCTTTTTCAGTCTCAAAAGTTCTTCAGGAAATGGGATTACACTGAGTGTAGAAATGTTGACTGTTTAAAACTAGTGCCAAGCTATAAGAGATGTGTTGGCCTGTGGCAGTGGTGTGGCTTTGTGCTTGGCTCTGGGGAAACAGGATACTGTGCTTCGGGGTCACATACAAATCCACCCCAGATCTGGATCTGAAAATAGCTGCTCTCTGATAGCTTCTTGCCTGTTGATATGGGATAAAGTCTATGTCCTGAATGACAGTCCTTCATCATAAAACTTGCCTATGCTGTGGGGAATTAACTGATGCTTATCAGTCAGATCTAAAATTGGGCTCAGCGTCTGTTGGAACAGTACCTTGGGCATTGGGGATGACTTTGAAGTTGTATTTAGATCCCTTACAGTTAGACCTGGGGCATCTCTTGATCTGTCACATGCAGGCTTTCAGCCTCATGCAGGCAGGGGCAGCCTCCAGATGTGCTGGAGAGCATTTGGTGAGGGCAAACAGTGGCTCACGTGCAGATGGCCTTTGACAGAAGGGCAATTATACTGAGAAGCTGTTAGGGAAGCAGGCAGGGAGGGAGGCAGGCATCTGCAGAATGGCTTGGATGCAGTTCAGACATTTGCACAAATGGAAAAAAGGAGTTAGCTAGGAACAGCCAAGCTACAAAACTTTGTCTCTGGTTGAGCAAGGAGCTTCAAAATGAAGGAGAGGAGGAACAAACAGGGCTTATTTCCTCTGCATCAAATAAGGTAAGGCTGGCTGAGTTGGAAAGGCCAGGTTGGGCAAGCAGGTCAGAAAATATGGCTACATGTCAATGCAGAGGGTGAACAGGCTGGGTGCTGAAGTCAAAAGTGGTTGGTCTCTGTGCTGGGAGCTGGAAGTACTCACTGAATCTAAAAATTTGTCAACCTACTTGGAAATCTGAGTATACGCTAACTTGCCTAATTTTAGCTAGCCAAATTTTAACATTTTGCCCTAAAGCCCATTTGTTTTAGTAATCACCTACAGAATTACTGCAGGGCATAAAGCTCTGAGGTTAACAAATTCTGGATAAATAAGGGCTTGATTCATCAGTATTTGCCAGATTAAATAATTTCTTAGTACACATCTTTTAGACCCCAAGATTTCTTATGGTCCTGCATAATAAACTGTTTGTGCAATTAGCAATAAACTTTTCACTGTAAGTCACTCTTTAAAGCTGGGAACAAGTATAACATTTATTAGTGTGTTAGAGTTTGCACTTAAAAATAGCTATCCTGTTTTCATATAGTGAGTGCACTTTCAGGCTTGTTTTCTCCAGCTACGTAGATACGGGGAAGGTGACAGAATCAGCATGAATATGTGATAGAAACTGGTATTCTTTGTGTAGAATTAGGGTTTTTATCAACATATTTTGATAAAGGAAAATCTGCAAATTTTGGTTTCATTGTCACCTCTTTCAGCATTGTATTTTGTCCTTTAACAAGTGTTTAACGCTCCCTGTTCTAATTGCAATAGGCCTTATCTGAAATGTGCAGTTTGGTGGTATTAACATTAATATATTATACAAATATGCAACATTAATACATTATGCAAAACCAAATACCAACTGGTGCTCAGCATGCAGCTTTAGCATTTAGTAATTAAACAACACACAGTGAAGGACTTAACTTTAGAATAATAGAATCATTTGGGCTGGAAAAGTCCTTTAAGATTATCAAGTCCAACCGTAAACCTAACAGTGCCAAGTCCACCACTAAACCATGTCCCTAAGCGCCTCATGCACACGTCTTTAAATATCTCCAGGGATGGTGACTCAACCACCTCCCTGGGCAGCCTTTTCCAGTGTCTTGACAACCCTTTCAGTGAAGAAGTTTTTCCTAATATCTAATCTAAACCTCCCCTGGCGCAACTTGAGGCCATTTCCTCTTGTCTTATCACTAACTTTCTTCACTTTGAATACTGTGGTCTAGCATAGGCCCCTGAGGTACCAGACTTGCAGATGTCTTTGCACTGAACTCGGTGGTGAAATTGCTGAGATTGCTGCTTGCAGTACTATGAATGGCAGTTAGACTATGTAACATAGACATTTATTTTTCATAGCGTTTACCAGAACAGGTGGTTATTTATTTGGAAATCTCAGACATGAGATGTTATTTGATTTAGGCAGCAATCTGTGTAATTTATTACCTCTGGATATCCCTTGGCTCCTTAGGAAATAATATGATTTACTTGATTAGCTGATTGCTAATTAAACTTCGTATACTGTGTATGTTTGTTTCATTTGCTGGATATGTTTATTTCATTTGATTTAATTTTGTAATAAAACTTTCAGGCTATGTATCAAGTGTCTATTAGCTTTGAAAAACCAAAACTGATGCAATATAGAAGAAAGAATTAAGCTCACAATGGGCTTCAACCTGTAAGAGATTGAAGAATCTCTTTTATATCAGTACGAGACGAACAATCTGAGTCCTCACGAAATTATACCTGACCTGTGTTTGGAGGGTCGTGGTGGGGAAAGTTGAAGACTGAGGCAGAAGAGGGGGAGACTTGGGGCAAGAAAGATTCCAAAGAAAGGATTTAATTAAATTGGAATTAACTCTAGATCATTCAACTGGACTGTAACAAAATTAATTATAAAGCATTTGTTTTGAAGAAGCTGAGCCAGAAAAATCATAATGCTGCCAAATAATATTTAATAATTGTATTCAAAAATTAGAAAAAGAACCCTTTGGGACTCTTAGTAGATCATTGAAACCAACTGCTCTTTTGATGAAGTATGTGTCTTTCTCAGATTAAATTACAAGGGCTGTCTCATGTTCTCATGAGATTCTGTAAACCTATATTACATTATTTTAGTAAAAGCAAAATAAAAAGAATTAATTGGTGATCACAGACTTTCTAAGAAAGGGCAGAGTAGACTTTTAACGAGCAGTTACTCAACTGCCTGTTTCACTGCTTTTCCCCAACCTGAGCCTCAAGTTTTCTATGGCGCTGGGAGAAACTACTTTTCTTGAACAATTTCACATTTCCTGGCCCTGCTCATGTCTTGTAAGTGATGACGTGTCTTAGAAAATAGAGCAACAGAAAGAGAATGATGGTTCATGAGTGAGTTGGGAAAAACACAAGGAAACCTTTTCAAAGAGAGAAAGGGATGTGTTTACCTTTTGCTTTGGCTTCAGCCATGTCTAGACACAGCTTTACGTGCTTAATGGTAACCACAGAGCTTTGGGGAGAGTCATCTCACTCATTAATGCCCAACATTAATGCCTCCTTGAGGCATTTGCTTTAAGAAGTGCTAGGCAGCGTCACCAAAACTTCCAGAATCAGGTTTGGCAGGACCTGGCAGCGTGATTATGGCTTCTTGACAACAAAATCTTGAACACTGCTGATCCGTACTGCCAAATGCCTCTAGCCCTGGGACAAGATGTTCACACAGAATGCAACTCTCCCTTGAAGCTCCGTGGGTGTATATTCACTGCTAACTAATTTTAGGCAATATTTCAGTGTTTATGTTGATTTGATGGATAAACCTTTTTGAGATGTTTTGCAAAGAGAATTCAAACATAGTCACAAATGAGAAAAATATTAATTGGATCGGACAGCTGCGTGTTAGATTTCAGGTGCCCCACAGCTGTGCGCTTTTTTCTTTTCAACAGTGTTTTTAGTCAAGAAGTGGAATTAATGCTGGGTTTATCTTAACATTTCTGATTTTTCTGGCTTAGCATGGCTCCTTTCTTGCCCAGTTTGAGACTCCCACTGGGAGATAATTGAAGTCCCTCCTGGGAGAGTTTCTGCAGCAAAACTGTTCTCTTTTCAAGCTCTCTTTCTGTTTTGCCTCACTTAAAATTGATGGAGATGTGGCTGGATGTGTTGATCAATTTTTAAAAGGGCTATGAGCAACAAACATGGGCAGAATGGCTGATGTGCAGTGATACCTGGTGCAGTGCTTCTTGGTAAAAAACAAACACAGCTCTCAGATTTTTAGGTGTTAGATTTGTAATTTTTCTACAGTGTTAGGCAGGTTTTCACGTCTTGCATTTCATGAAAACCTTTCTTGATAACATATGCTGTGAAGGGTATGCTGTGTGTGGAACAGCTTGGAGGATGGAAAGATTCACTTGGCACTTCAGGATTTGGGCCTCTTAATGCTCTCCTAATGTCTGTCACTGGAATTATCCTCACGGGCACTCCTCTCCCAAGGTGGTTCCTCTGTAGTGAAATTTGTAGTGCCTCTTCCAGATTTTGGTGAAAGAAAAGCCAGTACTGACTCTCCTGACTTTGGCGCTACAGACTGGCGTTAAATCTTTGTCTGAAGGAACTCTTCCTAAATTAAGAGGGATTTGTCAAATCTCTTGTGGGCTCTGCAGCTATGTATCATGACAATGTATGATCTTAAAACTTCTTGACAATAAGGGCAAAAGAACGTGAAAAGGAGTGGAAATAAAAACTCGTGGCCAGGCCGATAATTGCTGAGTGACACCTTGTGTGTAAGCACTTCAGTCAGCATCCATGGCCCTGCTCTGGCCGGGCAGTTTAACTCCACCTGGAAAAGGCCGTAGGCTTCTTGGAGGCCTACAACAAGCTCTCTCCCTTAATCCCATATAACGTTTTTTTTTTGCCACAAACTTAATTTTGTGAATCAGAAAGAAATAACAGCAAAATAAAGCTGGGAACTGAAGAATAAAATGGAGAAACATAAGAAAGCATGTGGGTTGTGTCTTCATGCTCGGCCTTGCTTTCCAGAGGAGCAACAGTGCCCCCCTACACGCAGGGGGCCCGGGTTCCTGTCTGGCTTTCTGCCACAGAACAGGCAGGGCAGAGATAACATTTCAATGATATTTTAAAAAACTGTAACTGCTTAGAAAGCCTGGTCATTCTTCCTCATCTCAAACTATCCTGGCCCCTCAGAGCAGGCTCGGACATAGAGCAGATCCCAAAAGGCTTCCTCCAAGGAGTGTGGGGCTTTGCCGCCTTCTGCTCCTGCCCCCGTGTACGTGTCCCGACTGTGCTCCTCCGGTACTGCCGTACAATTGCTACATATCAATCAGTACAAGTAAATCTATTACTTTGGCCATTATAATGGCCATAAAGGGGCTATAGAGAGCAAGTAACACCACATCACTGGGGTCTTGCCTTTGAACACGTTCTCAAAGATATAATTAAAAACACCAAGTGCTTATTTCAAAGCCAAAGTTTGTAAGTGATGGGTCTGGCATCATGCCTATTGCAGGAAGGCTAATTACACCATAAATTAAACTTTTTTTTTTTCCTAACCAAGCATTATGACCTTTAATAAAATTGTTTTTACAACCAGCTGTCAATAAATCATCCAGGAAAGCTAGTGAGAAATGTTCTGTGAGCACTCCACTTCTGTGAATTTCATTAGCTGGAGTTTATTTGGTTTTGTGAGCTATGATGGTTTTTAAATCTCAAATTAAAAGCCCCGAACCATAAAATCTAATTCAAGAACATTAGCATCTCAGTCTCTGAAAATGAGCCTCTCTAATTGCAGAAATTAGTCAAGATTGTATAACGATCAGGACGTCATTAAAAAAAAAATAGCGTGTAGGCAACGCTTGATTCAGCTACAGCAGCTCCAGAAAAGCTTTTTTTGAATATACCCTTAACGACAGAAAAATGTCTCCCGGTAGATTGATTTGAAAGCATTGTGAAAGCCTTTTAACCTAGCAGTTTAATTTCTCAGACATCAGTTTTCTGGCCTTATTTATTCTCTTATGAGCATCAGGCCTTTTGAATTTAGACACATGCAAGAAGTTATGCTGCATATTGTACTGTTGTGTATGTAGCAGTGAAGTATGAGGTAATGTCAATAGGCTTTGCTTCAGGAGCTCTTTTTGTTTTGCATTCTTAAGGCTCCTGTACTACTTCATGATAATTACAAATATTTGTAGGAAATACGCTATACTGCTTGATTTGTGACTTTAAGATGGACATATTTTAAAGCTAGGCATTTTTATTAGATTGGTACCAGAAAATGAAACTGTTAACATTCTACTCCTCTGCCTCATAAAGCTCTTCTAAGTAAGTAGAAGAGTGGGTTTATTTTGTGTTGTAGAAACATCTAGAAAGCCTCAAAGTTTGAATCTGATGAGACAAGATAGCCATCCTTATTCTCAGTTCCTTTTTGGAATTGCAGGTTTCCTCACATTTCTGTTTTCCTCTCCGTATATTTTGGCATGATTATTTCAAGCCCTTCTTAACACTCACTGTTCGTCTGACTTTCCATAGCTCATTTGTGTGGAATATGTATCATAAAAGTCAGATATACCTTGCTGAGCCATGCATAGCTTCCATGACTCCTTGTTTATACAGTTGCTGACATCTCACACAGATGTGTCTATTCTGCCCTGTGGTTTATATTCAGGTTCCCCAGGAGTTCATCTATAAAGTGTGACCGCTATCATATTTTGTTTCAGGGACCATAAAGTGAATATTTAATCAAAAGGAGAAGATGAGACTTTCTAACACCTACTTTTTACTAATAAATTTTAAAAATTGAATCTTTTCCTGTACTCTCTTTTTTTTTTTTTTTTTTTTTTTTGCTTCCAGACTTTTTCCTCTTCCCTGTCTCTTGTCACAAGCATTTGTGCGTTGTCTGAACCAAAGGTCTTTTGGTATGTCTACACCAAAAATATGAAAAAATAATGTAAAAATATTTTGAGTCTTTATTCACCATTGCAGGTTCTCTGGGGAACTTGGTGTGCATGGGAAGCTTTGAGACACCCGCACCCCTCATTCCATGAGCTCTTCTGAATCTCAGTCTGAGACATCAATTTCCCTGCATGTTTTCATTCTCTGGGTCTCACAAATTGGTCCATTCACTTATTTCTTGCCATATATGCATGCACACTGCCTAAAATAGCCTTTCATACCCAAACACCATAGTGTTGTCATTCACGTTGTTCCCCAACTTCCAGTTCTCGGTATACCAGTCTAAATGCAGACATATAGATGCACATATTTATCTGTGGGAAGGATGATGGAAGTGTTAGTTTTTATTCTGTGACTTGATTTTACAAAGTGAGTTCCCTTAGTCTGCTAGCATATTATAGACTTGTAATTTCTGAAACAACAAACAACTTTCTGCTTATTCCTCATGTTTGATCTTTAGTGAGAGTGTTATTATAGCTGTTCTGATGATCTTTAATGTTTTCAGACTGCATTTCAATTAATACAGTGTTCTTTTCCATAGGCATTTGCCTGTATGACATGTAACTGTCACTTAAATGCCTTGGCAAAACAGTTTGAACTACCCCCCACCCCAATCAAATCCTGAAACATAAACTCTGAACATTACTGTGAGAAAAATAAATCAATTGTAAATTAATTCTAAAAGCAAGATGTAGGCTACTGAGGAGGGCAAGAGAAATCAGAATGTATAAATATCAGTTACTTGAACTCCATGAAATATACACACACACGCCTGCATGCGCACACACGCATAATGTTAAACTTGATCTGGACTTTTTCCTTCTGGCTTCATTAATCAACTAGCCAGTTAATCTGAAATATTTCACTTCAGCTTCACAGATCTGTTTTATGTATATACATTTTTCAGCTTTTATTTTGTTTGAGGTTTTTTAATATTACTTGGCTTGCCCTTCTATTATCTTGAATGTTTAAGGTTGGAAAAAAAAAAGTAAATTACAGACCCCCATGGACTGATGTAACACAAGAAGGCAGATGTTTTTCCCTTTTCTCAGGTCACACGTTTTTAAACTGAATGCACGAAGTCCAACAAAATGCTTTTAACAAAATACCAGTTTCATATAATAGTAGGCATCTCTTTCTGCAACCTTGTTTATCATATGTGGAAGCCATAGGCACTTCAGATTAATAGCTCCTATTTAGTTCCTATTAAGCACCAATTTGAATTGGTATAACTTTATCCGTATGGAATATGCATCATAAGTATCAGAAGTGCCTTGGTGAGCAGTATATAGTTTTCACAAGTTCTTTACTGAACGGTCTATTAATCTATCTTTGGATTTATTTATTTATTTATTCCTTTATTCATTTATTTATTTAAATAACAAAGACCTGACTTTTCTAAAGGTACCAGCTAAAAAGTACTTTTCAGAAAAGATTTTCCATATTGATTTAACAGGTAATACTGTAAAGTGAGTACTCTCTGCACACATTTTCACCATGCATGAAAATGGAAACTCTGGCAACCAAGAAGAATGTCATTCCATATGACTCTTGCTCTGTGATATGACCTGCTTGTTAGGATTTTGTATCAAATTACTGCTTCCCCCCCTTTTTTTTTCTTAACCGTTTTAGCATTAGCAGTACTACTCATTTCATTATCATTGGGTTTTTCTTCCTGTTTGGCTTTGTTTTGCAGCAAGACTCAGAAAGTTCCTAGAAGAGAGTACAAATACTAATTATATCAATAGAAGGCAACATCTGAGGGAGACAAAATGCAAGCACTTGCCAGATGCAACATTTCTGTCCAAATTGGTATCATAGTTTTCAAGATTGATTTAAGGTTTTAGCTCAGGCCTGGTACCAGGAGAGGGGAAACTCAGCACTTTTACTGAGTACGTGATGCTGATAGCCCCAGGCTCAACACAACTGTCCAATTATGAAGATATTTCCATGAGATTTTTCTGAGTTTCTGAACTGATGTCCTTTCATTGCATTTTTACCGGTGCAGGATATAGAAGAGGAGTATAACTTTTGTGGGTAAAGTTTTTGATGCTGAGTGCATACCTGTTACTTTATACATGCTGTTACTCTCCTTCCATTTTGAAACGAAAGTAAGAGTTTTTTAGACTGCTAAAGTGTCCCTGGATTGTGGGAGCGCTCAGGGAAAGCCAAGATACCAAACACCTGTTTTTCACTAAACTTGAGGATGTTGGGTAGGTCAAGAGGGGAGCTGTGGGTTAGCTCATTCCACTGTAAAGCAATGAAAGCCATAAAATATTATGAGCAAAAAGCCACCTGTTCTTGAATTAGTGCTTGCCGTCTACCTTTGTGGTTTAAATTGAAAGTTCAGTATCTAGGCAGCCTGTTTTCCTTTTGCTTTGACTTAACCACAGTGTGTCAATTTGTACAGTGCCTTCACAACCAGCTCCATCTCGAAGCTCTTTGCAAAACATAAAAGCAGGTGCATGCATGCATCTCTTCCTCTCCCAGGCACAGCACGCTAACAGTAAAGCTACTAAAGGCATAAAAATCAGGCGAGTGTCAGAAACTAAACTCGATACCAAAGCAGCAGAGCAGATTTTCAGAAAGATACATCTACCACGATGGATGGCTGAGACAGCACTCCTTTATTTACTTCAGGTGTTGTATTCTACAAATTCAAATGCTTTCCAAGTAGCAGGTCTCCTCTGGCAGCTTCGTAATCCCCCTTTGTTGGACAGAAAGGTCGATGGTCTTGGTCTGTATTGCTGGGGGTCAGTATGGAGAAGCATGAGTTTTTGTACAATTTGGTAATTTGGTTGGGTTTGGGGGGATTTTTTGTGTTTATTTTTTGCCTGGCAACGTATTATTTTGCTCAGATTCAAAATGTAACTGGAAGAAAAGGAGCTGATCTTACAGAAGAGCTGTGTAACTGATGAGAGGTACTCTGTAGTCGGAAGGGGCAGGGCCTCGTCATCCCATTACTACATGGACCAAAAGACAACTGGCTGAAGGCAAGAAAAGCAGCTAGAGAGAGTTTTATCATGAGATGTCTGAGGAGGTGGTAGCCTAAACAGATTTACTGTGTCCTGCTTTAAAGGTAATGGCAGTGTGTCTGACTCTCGGGGACTAAATGCCATACAGGTCTTTTTTTTCGGGTTTTAGTGTATATCCTTTGACTCTCGATCTTCCAGAAAATGTTTGTTGTTACTGATCTCAATGATGCCTCTGTGCCTGTTTTCGCTTGTGGCATAGGCTATTCAATCTCTTGTATTTGCTCAGTTAGCATCCAGTTCAGTGGGCTCTGAAGTATGAGGCTGCTGTGGCCATGTTACGCTCTCAGGAGCAAGTCTGTTTTTTCATTAAGTCCTTGGCTTTTAAGATATTTGGGGCAACAGCTATTTTAGGCACCTACTTGTGATGCCTAAGTGAGAGCTATGCTCATCTTCCCCTTCCCACATTGTCAGTGAAGGGAGAGGGAGAGCATCCTTGGGGCGGTGATTCAGATATCACATGGGCTGAGGCATCATTTCTGGAGATGCTTCTCTTCTCTCCACAGACAGCTTGTCCAGCAAGTGTGCAGCAAAGCTTGGGCCAGGGTCCCTTTTAATGCTCTCTTGTGAACAAGCGTAAGGTTCTCCAGCCTCCTCTTGGCGGCCGTGGGGAGGGTTGGGAGTCTATGTGCTAGGTCACATCTGTACACCTCCGCCGCTATATCTAACGAAGCCCTAATGTCCAGAGGTGCAGCTTTTGCGAGCATGCTAAATAAGAAGCTCTCTGCCATTTCTGCCTCAGATGGCACAGTCTAAAACTACAGCCTTCCCACCAGGCGAGGGCATTGAAAATGCAGGTCTGTGAAGGATGCAGGCTTCTGCAGTGGTCCATGTGCATTCTGGCAGAGGTGGTTGTGAACAGGCTGGTTGTTCAGCTCCACAAGAAAGTTTGCACCTACTATACAAGGTTCTTGTCACTCATCTTCTGGTGGACATGAGAGAGGAGCTTTATTTTTAGTAAGAAAAAAAATTTTTTTGCAGTATGGTATGTTGGGCTTAAGGAATAGCCATATGCAGTTCAGGCTTGTTGTAAGTCATCTTTACTGTTAACATATATTTGCCAAGCAGTACAAAATGCCCAGGAGAACTTCAGCTTGCCTGTGTTTCAGTAGTTTGATATTTTCACATTTCTCTGTGGTTTTGTTTGTTTAAAAAAATATTCCTTCAGATAATGCTATAAATTTTAGTCTAGCTCTGATTCTTCTTATTTTGTTAGTTCTGGCTTTAAACTCCAGGATCAAGTAAGTTTAGTTTTGCAAGCAAAAGAAAAAAAAAGAAATAGCTAGGAATGTTAGAAAAATGGAAAGTAGCTGTCTCAGTCTCTGTAAGAACTACACACAGATTAACTGATGGATTTTAATGCCAGTATTTCAAAGGTAGCTTATATGACTTTTATTAGAAAAACCTTAGAAAACCCTTAAAATAAATAAAAAAAAAATCACAAAAAGATTAATGAAGTGGCTATTTGATTTAGTATTTGTACAGGCTGCTATTTACCAAAAGCGAAACCTCATATTCTGCTCTGCATACTTCAAATCCACTTCCTCAGTTTCTGAGCTTGTGCTGTCAACCATTTCCAAAGCTCTGTGGTAGCACCATTAATAATCCTTTTGATGCTCTTTTCTCTAATAAACATAAATCATCATGAACTCATTTGGTATTAGCATGGATGTCATAAGTATTTCTATGGTATTCCATCACCTAATAGAAACACTCAGTTGTGGATCTGACTAAAACTAAAGCAGCAACATTGCTGTGGATAAAAACTTGAAGGAATACTGTCTCATGTTATGAATATGAGCACTGCTGTGTAGTCTGATGTGAAATTTGGCTGTATTGTGGCAAGTGGGACCACGAGGGAGAGGAGAGACTGACTCCTCCCTCCTCCGAGCTTGGAGAGGGCTCCCCGTAACATCCCAGGGACACGGTGGGGCTCCAGGCATTACGCGCAGGGTGCAAACCCTCCTGCATACAAAGGCAAGGCCAGTGTAGCTGGTCCTGTGGTTTTGCTTGGCTCGGCATGAAGTGCTGAGCAGTGGTGACCCGGGTGCTGACAGCAGGCAGGCACTGACGGCTTTTGGTCGCTCAGATCAGCGGTGGCAAAGGCATCTGCCACCCTGAATGCGGCTGCTGGCCAAGGAGCTGAGCCGGTGCTGTCAGGTCTTCTGTTTCTTGTAAAGCTTCCTCTCTCGGAGTTGAGATATCTACAAGAATCGGCTCTGATGCCTACAG
The DNA here is from genome assembly GCF_030936135.1 of Gavia stellata. Classification (NCBI taxonomy): domain Eukaryota; kingdom Metazoa; phylum Chordata; class Aves; order Gaviiformes; family Gaviidae; genus Gavia; species Gavia stellata. The sequence continues at coordinate 12,013,119 of NC_082595.1, forward strand.
AACATGGGCTTTTGCTGTGAGCAGGTCTGGACATAGAAAAAGGAGCAAGAATGTCATCCTCAGGTGTCTTTTCAACAACTGTAAATTGTTGTCGCTCTGTGGCAGTCCAAGGATAACTTCCACAAAGTGAGGATCTGCCTGCTTTGGTTTTTAAGCAGACCACCTTGTTAATATCAGCTGGAATTCTGCTCAAATTTGTTAGCAGGGGGCAACACCTGGGCAAAGGAGGAGGATGAGCTGCTCATGCTCTGCCCTTCCAGTCCAGTACTCTGAATTTACTTGGTCACAACAGCTTTTCTCCATCTGTGGGGACAGGCAACGTGATGGGCAAAGTAGGGCAGCACGAGCAGTATCACAGCATATTCATGGCCTTTGGCAGGGGGGAAAAAGGCAGGAAAACTTAATTATGCCAACAGGACTGGAATTTCCCTATTTTAATTTTGAATTTGGTTTAGTATGTGGGTCTGCTAGCTGTGGTTGCGGGTCCCTGCGATGAAAACAAAGCACTGACATAGATGAGAAAAGGGAGATGAAACCACTGTGTTACTTCAGTCCAGCATCAGCCATAAAGACAATGAAAAAAAAATAGCATGACTCATTTAACGTGGCAAAATAGAAACCCTGCTCTTTGAAGTTACTGAACAGACACATCTCTCCATAGTCATGTCAAAAATAAAGCCTGTATTGAAATTTCTGGGGGAAGTTTCAACTTTGCTATTGATTCATACAGTGTCTTTATACTGAAATTTTGAGTAAGCTTTTTCTTTTACATTTTGTTTTTGCTTTTTGGAGGATTAGGTATTTACATTTAGACTGGGGAAGAAGGCAGGCAGACTGGTTTATAAACTTCACATTACTGACCTTTTTTTCTTTCATACAGTGGGCTATTATTTTGTCAATAATTGCAAATGATCTTTGCACTGCAAAGGTATAAAATGTCAAATTCTCAACATCTAGTCAAAGTAAAGGAATATGCCAGCTTTTTAATGAGTCCACATATTGGTCTGCATGATTATTTTATTTATGTGATTGAGGTCAATTACATCCTTTTAGAACACAAACAATAGTAATAATTTAAATTTTTCTGTTAGCCTTTTAACTGTGGTTTAATGTTTTTTCCTAAACAGCTTCTTCTAATATCTTTAATTTGCAATATTTTTACTAGTGCCAATTGTTCTGCTAAAGTTTTGCAATGGATATAAACCACAGTGGTTTGTTCATTACACTAGATGCCTACAGATTTCTTTTTCTCTGTAGCTGTGCTGTATGATTTTATGTGAAATTGATTCTATACAACTGTAACTAATAGGATTTTCCTGGAAACAATCAGAACATCTTGTACCAAGGTTTACAATAAATATATAAGAAGAAATTGATAGCTATCTAACAGTTTCCAGGAAGATGTGAATTAATGCAAAGCCAGCCTCTGAATGTTTTTCAAAGGGAAAGATTGGGTTTTATTTTATTTGTATTGAAACTTGTCATGTTATTTGAATTCCCTTGACATTTTTTTCATACTTCAGAGCCTTTTTTTACATTGTCTATCCATTGAACACGCTGGTCTTATGCGGTGCCTGGGAAATGTTAATTGAACTATCCTGAGTTTAACCCCTCCTTCAAGTACTTTGTAAAAATACAGCTGTTAATAACATTTATTTGGCTTCAATTTAGACATGAAAAAATCCATTTCAGGAGGTTACTGAAAAAAGGTTTAGACTTACTATGTGTTCCCCACATATTAAGAGCAATGGCATGTGCTGTAAAGAATAAAAACCACAACACACAGACATCAGTCCTCATGGGCTAATGGAAATCTAGACCTGATTAAAAACCCATTTCAGGACTTTTTTATTGCAGGGGTGGGTTTGATAGCTGTCAGTGTACAGGAAAATAGCACATCTGGAATCTTACTGTGTACTTGTGCTGGCTGGTATAACTCAACCTGTGTGTCAGATTTTTTTTTTTTTTAATAGCCAAGATTTATTTGGTTTCTATTAATTTTTTAAAAGTCTTTACTAAGTATGCTTATTAAGTACTAAATTTTTACCCTCCACAAATTAAAAGCTATATTTTAGTAGTGAGCAGTTTCCTTTTGAGAAAAGTCAGAAAGCCAGAAATACCCATTAGTAATGTGGAGAGATAAGTTATTTGATTACAAACGTACCCCAGTGGGTTCTCAGGGATGACAATTTTGCAATTTGTTTAATGAAAGTTGCATTTTTCTTGTGACTTTTCTATCTAGTTATGGGAAGTCTAAAATGAGATATTAAACAAGTAGCAGACTCTGACTCACTATAATATCAAGAGTTTATTTTCCCGTTAGGACAGCGTATACTCCTAGGAAATTGTAACTATATTTTAAAAAACACTCAGATTTGCTTGTAAAATATGAAACCTCAATAAAGAAGAGGCTTTTTTCCTAAGCAATGTCTTGGAGAAAAATGAACAGTCAGCTACAGATCAAGAACTCCAGTGTTGTTTTAATGAAATATGTATATTTGTAAACATCCTTAAGTTAAAAGCAAGAAAGAGCAATAAAAGTCCTTTGACAGTCCCCCACATCCTTAGATTTATTGTCTAGTTAAATTTTTAATAGTGCAGTTTCAGAACTTTTCTATTTTAATTACTCTAGAGATTTGTACAGCTGAAATATGTAATATATTTTCATATATTTAAATCATGGTCTAAAATCAACAATGACCTGGATGTTGCCTGTATTGGATGGTCCTAAAAATCTCTGAAGATTGAACTATGCATATGAGTTAATAATGTTTTGGCTGATTTACTCAACAGTGTCATCTTAGCCCTGCCCTACTCTGAAAACCCACAATATTTTAAGGTTCTTTCAGGTTAGAGTTACCAGGTGAAACTGTAAGTCTTCAATGGGAAAAGAGCCAAAAGGGGATAAATTCTAATCACATTCTATTGTCTTCAAGAGGGCAATGTTTTTGCCAAATGGCAAATTATGTAGTATTTATTCGATTTATATCCAGTGTAGGTGGACACACATTTAAACGTCATTCCAGTGTTAAAATGACTAGTTATACAAGTCATAACAAAGGACCTCTAGAATGTCACTACAAGGAGCCCAGAAAAATTCAGCCAATTCATTTGGCTGAGGTGGAGAGAAAGAAAAGTGCACCTTTCTAGGGTAGAGTCACCCACTGGAACAATCATTCATCAAGTAGTCATAATCTTGACGCAACAGAGTGTCCATCAATTTTATTTGGACCAAAATCAAGTGAAATAACTGCACATGAGATATTTGGGAATTTTGTGTGATAGCATATTATTTGCCCGCAAATATACCAGTCTGTTCAATTTCTTAAAGGCTTTAGAGCAGAGTGCAGTAGTGACTTCTCAGACAATTATTTATATTTTACAAAATATACCATGTGCATTTCCTTAGGAAGTATTATGCATGAGAAGTAAACTGTACTTGTCAAAATAAATGAGCAAAGCATATGTCATGAAGCAATAGCCTGGCTTTTGGGTTTCTTACTAAGCAGGCATTTTCAGAAACAGATTTTAGAATGCTGTGATTCATGGATGGCCAGTGGGAGATATTCTGGGCAATTTTTTATTTTAATGAGGAATTGAACAATTCTGGCTCTTACTGGACTCTAACCTGGGCTCTTGCACTGGATTCCTGCCTTCTTTTGCTGATTAGTCTTAAGAGGTCTAAAGCTAGAAGCAGAAAATGTTGATAAGCAAAGTGTGCTTTACCAGACAAGATCCCCCACGTGTCCACATTTTAACCCTCTGATCAAATTGAACAAGGTATGAAGTTACTGACAGGCTTGCAAGGACAGGAGTCTGCAGTTCGAAATTATTGGGAGGTACCATTTTTTTCCACCTGGCGTAGCAAGGAACTTCTCTACTGAATTTTGGCAAGTAACAACAATTAGTAGTAAAATCTTATATTGTTTTGTTGCAAAGGGTCAACCCAGAGTTAGTGCTTCCATTTTTAATCTCAAAAATAAGCTGAAACTAAAATAGGCTGTACACAGTAGGAGATGTGCTCCAAAGGACTTTCTTGAGGCACGGAACCATATTAATGGACCAAGGATTGCGTTTTTGAGAGGCGCTCCCTGTCACAACGCTGCTGGTCTAATGCTGGGTGTGTTGGAGTGTTGTGCTTTTCTGGGCAAGAGCAGCTACTGCAAAATGAGCCAGTTTTGCTCCACAGACCACAGTGAGTAGCTATCATCAATGCAGCCATGCGAGCCTTATGTGGTGCAGGTCTGCAATGCTTGGGCCAGGAGAGTAGGTGCTGGTGCCAGACGGGTGATCTGAGCTCAGTAATCCGGTGGGAAATACGGAGTCACCCGCTCTTGTGCAGCACCATGCTTCTAAATGTCGTGCACAGAGCCTCTGCACTCAGCAGGTGGTTTTGGTAGAAACCTCATGCCGGGTGTGACCTTTACCAGTGGTGAATGTCACTCAGCGGGCTGCTGGTCACTAATAGATCAGAACTGTGTTGCCTTTATTCATGTTATAATTCTGTGGTGAACGAGGTCAAGTCATTTGCCATTGCCTTTGGATGCTTGCAGAGATCCATCGTGTTTGGTTTCTTCTGTGTCCAGACAGTTTAAATTTGGCAGTTCTTGCATGAGCGGATGAGTACTATTAAAGGTGTGAAAATATCCCCACAGGACTGCAGCTCTTGTGTAGATTCCTGGATTTCAAGAGAGAGGACAGATCCTAATGATGACCTCTTAGCCATTTCTGCCAGCCATTCTCACATCAAGCTTATAGACCGGAATTCAACCAAAGCTTATTTTTTTAGAAAGACATTTGGTTTTGCTATTAAGTCTTCAAGTGACAGGGAATATATTATGTCCTCAAGTAGACTATTTTAGTGCTAATTTACCTCCCTAGTAAAAATGCGCATTATTTCTAGTCCGATTTTGTCTGGTCTAGCCATTGGACTTTTTTATATCCCTGTCTACAAGCTTAAAGTAGACTTGATGATTTATGAGATGGGAAATATTTTTGGCATGGATGAGCATATAAACTATGATAAGTCAAGCATTCAAATTACCTTGGATAAGTTTGAATCTCTACAGTCATTCAGGTTTTCCAGCCACAAACCCATCCCTCTAACCCTTTTCTGAACTGTTCCCAGTTTCTGAACATGCCTTGTAAGTAAATGTTGGCTAGAGAGCTCAAGCTCAGAGGTGCAGCAAACCTTGTCCCGTGGTCTTTTACTACTCATTGTAACTCACCCTGCGATCCTAAGATGCCCCAGAGTACAAAATAATTTTCCTTTAAAAAATTGTGAGCTTTATAAACCTTACAGAGCTCTCTTTCAGGATGGTAATTCTCATCATTACAGCTGTCACACCATATTTACTGCTGTCACTGTTTTCTGTTAAAATGATGAAGCAAAGCAATGTCTGCAATTGTTAACATCATCCTGGGTATGAAATGTCTCATGTTTCGTAGCAGACCCTAAAATAGAGAGAAGTAAACTGAGGAGGGAAGGTTTGGCAACCCTGAAAACCAAGACCAGAAAAAACAGAGGAAATGAGGATGACAAATTGGAGTCTGTGTGGGGGACACCTCAGGACACAGCTACAGAAAACTCTCGGTGGGGAGGGATTTTCCTGTGTCCCAACGTGGAAAGTTTGGGTGCAAGGGCCAAAACTACAGGGCCTGCTTGGCAAAATACAGTTGAAAGAAAGAACACATTTAGGCCCTTCTCGGATGGACCAGGGTTTCTGCTTCTGGAAATGGCCTAAGAAGTCCCACAACAGCCATGTCTGTCATCCTAGTATCTCTGCCACAACCTAGTAGACATAAGGCATTGGCCTGTTGGTGTCAGCTCTGATCACGTTTGAAAGATAGTATTTTTTTTTTTAGCATTCACAGTAGCTCCTACTATTGTACGTCTTTATTAAAAATTCATATTCTGCAGAAACCTCTTCACATTTGTTCTTCATGGGGAAAGGGTTTTTTGTCTGCTTGGAGTAAGGGAGCTTTCAAGTTCTGGACCTTAGAAGGCTGAGGAAACAGGAACTGGTGCAAAATGCCTTGGGGGTTTTAACCCAACCTGAACTGCAGGTCTCTGTGGGTAAAGGATATTGCTTCATCAACGGACCATATCTGGCAAGGAGGTCTAGTGACATTGCTGAGCAAGACAGTAAAAGCAAAGTGTTCTGCTCCTGTCAGATTTCAGAACACTAAACTTTAGCTCTAGTTAAAGCTAATTTTTATAATTTAATATTTTGTATTCTGTGGTTGCTAGTCCTGCTCACTTCTTTCTTTAGCTTGTTTTCCCTTTGCTGCATTGATTACTGCCTCAAATCCCACCCATCTTTGGCTTTCCCAGGTCTTCACACTCAGCCATTCCTATAGCTGGCAGTATGCGTGTAAATGCCAGTAGAAGAGAACAAGTGAATTCAAAATGGCTTTTCTATGATTTTGTTGCTCCTAAGGTGAATCTTCTATAATATACCTCCCCCAAAATGCCTCATCTAAGCTAAACCCCATTTAACTAATATGCTGGTGGGAATGTTCTGTGCTTGTAAGCAAATGCACAGACTTCCTGCCAGAAGCGGGTAATTATACAAATGCCTCTAATAAGCTGTAGAATTTGTTTCATTGAGTAGAGATTTGAAAGCTGAAACAAATGATAGACTTTCTTCCAGAAAATATCGTTTTGTGACATTCAAAGCTGGAAAATATTATCCCTGGTTTATAAATGGGGAAACGAAGTGCAGAGGTGATGATGTGATTTGCCAAAGATTTCAGAGACAGTATGGAAGAGAACTTAAGTGTGACAATGCTTCCAAGGAGAAATGATACCTCTAATGTACGTAGAGTTAGCGTAGCAGAGTCCTACACTTCTGCACTTTGTGGCTGTGAAAAAACACCTAATCAAAATGGTAGTATTTTTTGTGTATTCGCTTTTCATAGGTGCAAATGGAAACACCAGATGGAAAACAAAATTTAGCTGACAGTGAATATTTTAATAGCTATATCAATATCAAGCATTCTTTTTCTTTACTCCATTCATATTCAACAAGGACATAGATCTACTACTACTTTCCTTAACAGAAAGGGTCACTGAAATAGTTCAAATGATGGTGCTTTTCTAACCAATCTAAGAGAATTAACTGCACTAAAATGCTTCCTGGCTTGTGTTACCACAAAAATTGTAAAAACAGTTTTACAAGCTGTTGTGCTTTAGTGCAAAGCAAACACATTAAAAACATTTAATGAGCATTGCTTCTTGAATCTTCCTGTTAATTTATGTAATTTAATCCTATAAAAGAATCAAGAGCTGTTTGTTTGGAGCAGCTTAAGGTGTTTATTAATAGTTGTTGGTCATGCTGTACTTATAATGTGAGCCTAGATAGTTGTAACGGTTCTATGATACCAAGAGAAGTTAACTTTGCATTTGCTTAAACATGTAGGAAACAAACCATTTGTGACACAGTAGAATGCAGTTAGTTTTGTCTACCTGATCGTAAACTGGCATTTGATATTTCGGTGCTGTGCGTCCTCAGACCCTGAGCCTAAGGGACCTCGCACCTCCATGGTGCCTTGCAAAGTTGGCGTGGAAACCCCCTGTGCAGGCTATGGAGAGGTGCCTCTGCTCCTGCAAAAGAGGCAGCGCCACATGTTGGGAAGTGTCATGTCACACCAGAAGGTTCAAAGGCCCTCTTAGGAAAACAACGAGAACTGCAAGGGGATGGCACAGACGACCTCAGTGATCGTCTCCCTTTTCATTTCTAGGGCTAGCTGGTTCAGGGCAGCGCTGGTTCCAATTACAGCTCAAGCACAGCTGCAAAATTCCAATGGCACCCACATCTTAGGCACAGCTTTACTGCCTCTCTTCCTGTATCACCGGGCTGATATGCAGTATATGCAACTGATTTGGCAGATATATAGATTCAAGAATAACTTGGCATCGTCTATACATATTATTGGCAATTTTTCAAACCTTTCCATTCGTGTGGATCTCAAAGCCGGTCTCGCTTCATTTGTAAATGCAGTTACTTGCCTAAGTCATGCATGATGCCCTGTAATAAAGTTATTTCTCCAGTAAGCTCAGACCTGTTGGACAACTTTGTGCTGGAACTAATTATGCTTCCTGACATCCACTGAGGAGTGACTCGTAATTTGCATATGCTTGCCTTGTGTCGTAATTCCTGAACTGTCAATTGAACTCATTCTGCATAGTCACATTGTATAGTAACGTGGTTTTTCATAAGTCGTGTAAATTGTGCGTTTTATAATCTACGGTTTCTTTGTGTCAGAATCTTTGACTCTGGTTTTTTTTTGTATCTCGGATACAAATGAAATCCAAAGGCTCAATAAGTAAGGCTTTATGAATAATGCTGGAAGTTTTCCACTATGGGGGTTTAAAAAGACACTAAAAGGAACACAGCATTTTATGTTTTGAATTTCTGCTCTAGTGGAGGAGAAAAATGACAAAATAGGAGAGAAAGAAAATGGTTAGTGGTGAGAGAAATGTGAAGACGAGATTAGGGCAGCACTTTCTTTTCTCTTAGCCCCCTGCACAAGGCTCACACCCAGTTCTACACAGTACAGTGAGTTACTTTTCGTATATTAGTGGGGGAAAAAAAAAAGTGGTGCATAAATTTTAGCTGGCTTTCTGCATGGTGCTAGTTTCACCACTGTTCTTCTCTCTTCTTTACTGTCCTCAGCATCACTGATGTCAGCCAGTATTTATTTTGATAATTCTGCTTTCTTCTGTTATGAATGACCAGGCTGGGCCCAGTTCAGGCTGAAATATTGGGTAGCAGCTGGATATATGAAACTAAGTTTAATCATGGCACAACACTTTCTGGTAGCCTAGATGTACTAGGAAAAGAATGCTGTCCCTACAGTGAGGTTAAATAGGTCTCCAGGTGATATTGCTGGAACAATAACACGCCCTCTAATTCACTGAGTACAGCTTGTGATAGGAACGTGATGTGCCAGCTGGATAGGATCCTGCTAGGAATGACTATAAAAGTTTTTATTAAACATGATTCTACTTGTCTGTACTTCCCTCTCCCCTCCGCTAGTTCTCTGAACTGCAATTTCTATCCTCTTTTTTATACAGTAGGAGAAATAACCCAGATGAAAGCTTTCATTCTTTGCCTTATGAACCTCTTTCCTCAGACCCCCTAAAGGGAAATTGTTCTTGGAAAGTTTGGACAGTTCCTTTATTTTCCTTAATACTTACAAACACTAAACCACTGCTTCAGAAGAGGTATTTGTATTGCCATACACTGCTCAGTGATTTTTTTCCTTGATGACTTTTCCCTGTCTCTTTCCCCTGTATTCTAAGGCACAGCTTGTGGAAATATGTCACATTTCTGTGGTGCAGCAGAGTGGGAGGCAGCAAATCTGGATCTTATTACCAGTTTGGCCATAGTCTTCTTGTGTGAACATGGGTAAGTTATTTCTTTCTGCACTGATAATACGGCGATGTTAATCACTTACTTCATGGGGCAAGAGTGGCCGATCTGTAACATGCTTAAGTTACATTAAGTGCTTAAGCAGTGAAGTTGGTACTCCCAAAGTGAGTCTCTGTCGTGTGTTTGGCTAGCACAGAGACTTCTGGGCAATCTGAAGCTCCTCTGCGGGACACAGCAAGTGGCTACAGCTGCTAATGCTGGTAACACCCAGCCACCCTGGGATTTGGCTGCAGGGCAGCCCAGACCTGCTCTTCAACAGGTCCTCCGGTGAGTCATCCCCATGTCCCACCCTGTTGAGGTTTTGGTATGAAACATGTAGGATTAGCAAGGTTGGCTATCTCTGCTATGTGAGAATAAATGGAAACGAAAATACGCTGAGCTCTGGTGAGAGGAATATCAGAACCATAACAAAGAGGGCTGGGAGAGAGCAGGTGGTCCGCTCGCTGCCAGATCCAAGTATATTCCTGCATGTCTGTTTAAGCCATGCTTTAAAAAGTGCCAGTGATGGACCAAGCTGGTACCAAAGTGAAAATATTAGGGTTGATTCATATTATAATGAATGTTTCAGCAATCTTCTTGTTCCCCCTAATAAACAAAATGCTTGGGTTAAGGAGTGCATTCCTCTCCACACGTGTCAAAAATCTCTGGCTCACTGTGTTTGCTCAGTTCCCCTGATCCTATAAATTACGCAAACTGTGTTCATCTTGGACACATACTGCCTTATTTTCCCACTTATTGCATAGCTTGGCAATGTTAGAAGGGACATATTTTTCCTTTCCCTTCTTCTTTTTGTCTTTCTCTTGAGCATTTTATTTAACTGGGACTGGGAAAAAAGAAAAAAAAAAGCATTAATTGCCAGTCTGGTACAATGCTTCATGTTTATTTCATAGTGGGTACCACTTACACCACAGTGTAATGGTAGTTTAAGAGATGTGATAACCCACTCCTTCGAGTACAGTTCATCTGTATGGCGTGCGTAAGAAAATGGTCCACAGTTGGGACTGACGGGGTTAAGAATAGATCTGGCAAAACTTCACATTCTTCCCCTAGAAACTGGACAGAGAGAGAGAGCAACCTCCAGGCTCACAGACAGCAGCTGAGCATTGGGCTTGGATTCGCACGCCATGCAAAGCTGATGACACAGCCTAGGAAAAAGGAAGAGGAGGGAAAGCTCCCTCTTGATAATCAAGCTATTCCCCAGTTGCTTCTGTTTTAGATCCCCATCCAGCAAAGGCTCCTGTGTGGACTTTATATACTTCAATAGTTCCACTGAGGCAGGTGTGATTTCAGGGTGCTGCCCAATTAATCTTCTTTCAAATCATGTCTGAAGATTCATTGACTTCCAGGACTGGGTCTTTGCTGACAATCTTTGAATCATTTAGAAAAAATACATCTTCTCAAAGCAATCAAGATACTAGGAGGAAGCCATACTATGAAAAATGGACCTGGTTTTCCCCAAATTGTCTAAAATAAAAGATCAAGAGTTCAAGAATCTTTAATTTCTTAAATTCTCCATGCTCCTTGCTAAGTATGTGCATAAGAAAATTACACAAATATATATATTTTTTTAAATGAAGCCTTATCCATTTTGTGGCCCTGCTAGTGAGTTCTTATCTCTCACACATGGAGGTGTCTCCCTTAATGCTAAACTGCACTGAAGATTAAAGTTTTTTTTGAAGGTGCAGAGATGTATGAACAAGTTCAAAGGTCTTAAAACTGCGTTAGTTGGTAGGGCGTAGCTGGTTTACCAGAGTTACCAAAACAATACTTAACTTCTATACAAACTCAACATGCAATTAAATACATTCATCTTGTTCTTCAGAGCAGAATTGAATCAGCTTCCAGAATTTACCTATGCTTGCTACCTGCACATAACACACGGTGGTCTGGAAAAAACTTGCCAGGGCTTTTTTGTCTTCCCTTCCTCAATATACCAGGAACTGCAAATCGAAGGGAGCAATATAACATGAGTATGGGGGTAAGTGGTGCAGGTTTAAAGGAAAAATCATGGTAAAGAAGGTGTTTTGCTTCTGCTGAAAATCACCTTAACTCCTCACGTGAGACTTCTGCTTTTATGAGTAGCGTTGTAGTTTTTCATAGTTGGAAACATGATATTGTCTGTGGCCTTCATGGATGAGAGAGCGAGTATGACGTGCTCGCATTCTATCGATTTTCCAGATCCGCAAATGCTAATATTTTTCATATGCAATCACACTGGTGTTTACATTATTTGGGGATATGAAGTCTGTTTTGATGCTTTATGAAGTCTGACATTGCTTGAATAAACAAATTCTTAATAATTGGTTAAAAAGCATAGTTGTACCACTTAATCTGTCTGTGCGAGAGAGGCATTTTTCCTCTGGGACAGGAATAACCCAGCATTTAGTTAATCAAGTTTTAAAAGCTGTGAATTTAAGCTCTTTGGGATATATACATTACCAATTGCAGGAAGTTGGGAAATAAGAGGAACTTTTCAAATAAAAAGATGTCAATTTAATAGCAAAGGAGCTGGAAACAGATGTTTCACGCAAAGCATAAGAGTTGTGTCATTCCTTTAGGTTTTCAAAGTCACTTCTTGTCAGATGCATTGGTTAAGAGAGAAAATTAATGAGCTGTGTTAAGTTTTATTACACAATCTTCTGATGTGGGAAAGCTTCCCTCCAGGAACAGCTCTGTGCATGGCTTAACTGATTTAGGCATGCCTGCTGCAGTATTCTCCAGAATGTGTTGGAGATCAAAGTAGGGGGAGTTATTCAGGTTTTATGGCAAGGTAATTAAAAAAATATGGGGATTATTACATATAAATCATACTTGCATAAATTTGCTGGCAAAATAAAATCAAATAAACACGTTTAAAAAATGAGATCAGGAAAACATTCAGCCACATTTTTTACCATTACAGATGCAAAGCTGTACCCTGAAGTCTACACAGTTGACCTCTTTCTTCCACTGCAGAGAATTTGGCCCAGTTCCAGTTTAGTGGTGTTCTCATTTACTTAAAAAAAAAAAAAGAAAAAAAAAAGGCATACTGAGCTCTCCTATGTTGTGACAATGTGAAGATGGGCACTTTGCACCAGGTACAACAGACAGAGAGGTGGTCCCAGGGAGATCAGTGGTAAGACTTCCCTTGGTTTCTGAGGTGATTTCGTCTGAAAGTTTATTCTCCTACAAGGAGACTCATGTGCCTGAGCATTTATCTTTTCAGTGCAAATGTTAGTATTATACAAAACAAGACACAAGAGCAGACTCTGTTCTCCCTGCTATTGTCCCAGTGCAGAGTGTAAACGAAGAGCAGGTTTGGACCAACAGCTTCTGGAAAAGGGTGTAAAAAAAGCCCTAGAAAACCGCAGTGACTTTCTGTTCTCAGGTACGCAGGACTTCTGAGGGGAGTACATACATGCTCAGGAAAGGTTGTAGCTCATGCTTTCTGGCCTCATACAAGAGAAATGGATGCATGCACTATGGTCCAAATAGGGGCTCAGAAATCCCAGTCTAGAAAGAGGGAGAGATGATCCAGTTGTAAATGTTGAAGTCCTGATCGTGAAATGCAGAAAATATTTCTCTCTGGGTGGGAGAGAAATGAAGAGTATTGTGAAACTTCTCTTTAATCAGAGGAGAGCTTCCACATTTCTGTCACATAAATATGCAGAAAGTATAAGCTTATAGCATCAGCTGTCCTGAATGCAGTGATACCATATGATGACAGAACACACATGCACATGTCTGTATAAACATATACACAGTTGTAGCCAAAACGTATAACACTGTCAGGACTGAGTTTTCTCTCTCTAAGGATGTGCATATGCCCTCTTTGGTCTAATTGGGTTTATGACTCTACACATGCATGTATATGCAAGAGATATAAAATACAAGTACAGTAGCTTTTGATGTGAAATAACATTTATTTTCTTGTACCGACTACAGGTCCCTGAGAGAGTACATGTGAAGTTCACACTGAAAGCTACACAGCTGAAGCACTAGCAACAGAATAAGCCGAAAACACTTGGCTGTCATTTTACCAGTCTTCTCTGCTGCAGTCCTAACGTGCATGAAAGAGGTGCTATTGCCTGGCAACTCCATGCAGATGAAAGAGTACAATCCGGACAATGAAAACCTAGGTGAAGTATCAGGTGAAAATTTCCCCCTGCTTTGCTCTTCTGGGTGATGAAATAATTTCCTGAAGGAACTGAAGAAACAACCCCATGATGTCAAATTGTTTAAAGGTACTTGATTGTGAAATACTGTCCATCTTAATCTTGTCTCAGTGTTTGGCATGGCGGGTGTCTTCCACTTGTAAACTTTTTCAAAGAATCAATAGATGCTGCATCTAATAGTGATAATCAGTATGCATTAAAGATCTATTATCTGGAGCTGGAAGCTGAAGGCCAGAGCTGAAAGTATTGCAAGACTTTGTTGTATTTACGTGCTCCCTGAATATGTACTGCTGTTGATCACGTGTGCGCAATCTTGAAGACAAGGACCAGAAAAGTCACTGAGATTTTGAAACAACAATAATATAAAGACCATTGCAAGATTTAATATAAAAATCTGAACAGTAAAGAATTCTGTGATGTATCTGGTTCTTGTTTGATGTACTTCTACTGCCACAGTTAATATAGTGTTTGCAGCGCACACATAAAGCAGATACACCCAGATTCCTCTCTAAAAGAGTTAAATTGTTTTATAGTCCTGTATGCTATCTTTCCTTTTATTTTTTTTCCCCACAATTTCTATAGGTTGTATCTAGTTTATGTAAGTTCTTCTTAACAGCTTTCAACCAAATTTTCTGTAATATAATGGTAGAGGTAGATGGTTATAAAGAAGGCTATTAAGATTCTTCTAAGAAATTTCTAAGCATGAGGGCAGTCCCTCTTTCTTGGTAATTACCAAAGTCTATGAGAAAAATAATCCTCACATGAGGTATTCAGAGACATACTTTTCTAGTCTCAGGTGTTAATGATTGTATATGTCACTACAGCAGAATAAAAATCACCCTCCTACACAACATCAGTTAAAATCTTCAAAATATTTCAGCCCCCAAAGTAGAGTTGAAGTAGTATCTAAGTTTTCCTAAAGGCTGGTGCCAGCCCTTCAGAGATAAGGTTCAACTGCAGCATTACTTCTTTTGTATGCTTGAAAACGTCAGTGAGCTGAGTGGTTTCTTGTTTTTGCTGCAGATGTGCTGCGTGCATGTGTGAATGTTTTCTGCCAGATCTGCAAAAAGACAGGAACATACAAGGGCTGTTGTACAGGCCATCATGTCCAGCCAAGGTCAGTCTGACCTGAGTATTCAGGATGCTTAAAGCAATAGCCCCATTAATATCTAAGTCCTTGTGTCCACTAGGAAGCTGATGACCTTTACTGACTTATTTGTGGCTCTCAGTGGCTGCAAGCCTCAGGACAACATTGTTGGGAAGCTCATTTCTGTTTGGGTTTGTTGATGCATTGTGCTCCCCAGTTGCATCCTAAAGTGCTTTGTTTCATAACTAATGTGTTGATACTGGTTCCCAGTGCCACTGCTGCCGCTGCTGGCCGTTTCTCACCTTCCCGGTTCTCTTGCTGGCTTCCTGCTACACTGTGTGGAAAAAAGAGGCAGTATGTTGTGGGCATCCTCCATCAAACTCTCTGCTCTGCTGGAGGGACTGAGGAGGGACCAAGGGAGAATATGGACTGGCAATCTGTCAACAATTTGTGTCTCTGCCCCTCCAGCGCTTCCTGGAAGAAAGATGCTGAGTCTCAGCACAGAGTATGAGTTCCTTGCTCCTCTGTGCCCCTCTGTGCTTGATTTTCCAGGCAAAGTGGAGCACTCCAGGACCATGCAGCAAGCCCTGATGGTCAACGTGCTGTACAAGGTCTGCAGCTCTCCTTCAGCAGGGAGCCCTGAGGGCTGCAAGCCAGGAGCCAGTGGTGGCCTTGGCACTAAGCCCCTGAGATGCCTGCATGCTGGTGGAACCCTGGCAGATATGACACTAGCCTTCCTCCCAAAATCAGCAGGAACCCTTGCTGCAGTTGCGTAAGGACAAGGGCTGGACAAAGGTGAGTCTAAGCAGTTCGCTGCTTAACATCCTTGTTTCACCCTTTGTAAAATGGCATCATCACTGGGAAATACCTTGAAATTCTTATCTAGAAGCTGCTTTTAAAATTGGGATGTTATTAAGTTACTGTGGAACTAGAAAAAAATTTACCCTGGACTTTTCCTCCTATGTGTTTATGCCTAGAAGGCAGCCTACATGGGCCCGTATCTAGACAGACTCATGGGCACAGTGTTTTTCCAGGCATAAATCATTTTAGAGGCACACTAGGTTTACCTCAGACAGTCTTATCTTCTCTATTTGGAACAGGCTGTGTTACCAACCTAGTTGCAGCCATTAAACCATTTGCAGACAGAATTTTTTGTTTGTGTGCTAACATCAGTGTCGGCAGGAGAATGATCACTGGAGGTGATGCTAACTATCAAATATGTTTTTGCTCTCCAGTAACAGTGAATAAGGGCTTTAAAGGGGAAACAGGACACTATAAAACCTGCTTATTCTGATTCTAAAAGGATCAGATGAAATGAGGAACCTGCTCTGAACCGTTGGGATGATTTTGTGATGAGATACATGGCTTGGGCAATCTGATTACGGGCCATCTGCATCTCATACCTCCTTGAAGGCCAAATTTGCTCTTTGACAGTTTTTTCTTTGAGGTTGCACCATCTTTTGCTTTCAGCTACCTACACAGATGAGGTTTTGATAGCTTCTTGTACATAGCAGCGCAATTTAATGATTTTGCCTAATTAGAGGTGTAATAGTTTATGTAAAGCAAGGACATGCCTTTCTGACAAGGATCTCTAATCCATTGAGTACGTTGTGTTAATGTTTATCGATTTTTTGATGAGTGCAATAATTTGGTGATTATCTTTAAACCCTTTCTCAACTGAGTGTGCAGTGTTTAACGTATGGTTTTGTTGATTAAATAATGGCATACACTTATGTAACAGCAGTGTGTTCCTGTACAAGATCTCCTCATTTATAAATTAGATGCACCATGTATTCAAGCATGGCATCAGTTAAGCTGATATGCACCAAGGACATTCTGGTACAAGTGTTCAAACAAGTATGTAACACTGTGCATTGAGATGTTCAATACAAATTCAACTACATCAGCAAAGCTGCTGTAGGAGAATAAAACCTTTTTACATTTTTTTAGCAAATATTGCTGAAAGTGAGTGTTTTTTAATGGCATTTTCATTGTTATCAGGGCTGGTATTGTAGAAATAACTGGAATTTCTGGTGTGACTATGCAAAGACACAGAGAGTCTGCTCTCCTACACATCATGGTGTGCTCAAGAGTTAGAACACAACAGCAGTTTGTGGAAACCAGAGAGAAAATAAATTTAACAGATGATCCTAAATATTTTCAGTGACATTACTTAGTTTCCCACTCAAATTATAAACACATTTGCCTATTTGCTTCCCTTTCTTGCAACACCTCTTCCAGTTATTCCATCCTCTGTGTCTTTAATGAGTAGCCTTCATTCAGTTATCACATAATCACATAATCATTTACCTTTTACATATACATTTACAAAACTCTAATGCAATGTGAGTTTAAAGGCAGAGTCCAACCAAACAAGGAGTGAATCAACACACTGAAAGTCGAAAAGTGGCAACAAGATGTGCTTTCAAAACATGAAGCTGCTCAGTCAGATGGAGGAATTTCAGCTCTTTGCAATTAACCCTACTCTGGTAATCCTTCTGCAAGAAAGCATACACATCTGTTTGTCTTTCCATGCAATGTGCGCTATGACAGAATGAAAATCAGAAGCAGGGCTAGTTGCCCTTCCAGGAACTCCCAGATCTAGTGTAAGATTATAATCTTGGCATCTAGACTGTTTGAAGATGGCACAAATAATAACAGACAACAAAACCCAACCCAATTCTCCCTAAATTCCAGTACAGAAATTATAGTTAAATCTTCCTTGATACATTTCAAAACCAGCTTGTGTTCTTTTCTGTGCTTGTTCCTTATGTTCACTGTAGGTAAGTGACTGCTTTTCAGCTTTGAACTAATCACCATTCCTGAAAGTATTTTCCAAACCACAACTGCTTTATGGGCCAGTTTCTGTTCTCAGTGAATTACAGGAGTTCTGCTGGTGACTTCAATGGGAGCAGGAACAGTGTTAATGAAGTAGTCCTATAAAAGAAAAAAGGGGAAAAAAAGAGGTAAACTGCTTTACCAGTGCTTTGAGGTTAAGGTTAGAAGATTGCTGTAGCTGTTACAGTAAAATGACTCATTCTACAGCTTTTTCTTTAAAATGGAAGTGCAGTGTTGGCTTATTATGCACATCCTGACCTCTGCCTGTGTACATACTCTTGCTGCATATCCTGATTTTGGCAGGAAACAAATATTGGAGCCTTTTTTGCTTTGCATTTGCTACAAACAACTTTTTTGGACTCCATGTGACAGAGCAGCTATTTCTCCCCTGCTGCTCTCAAAAGTTTTTATAATATCAGCCTTAAAAATCGAATTTCTTTGGCAAATTTCTCCAGGATAAAGTCAGCCATAAAATGGAAGAAAAATGCCTTTAGGCTTACAAATTCTTTTTTCTCTCAAGCAGCAAAATGCTGTTATTTTGAGAAGTGTCTGTGTTCATTGTTGCTCTGAAATCTGAACTTTTTCCACTTGGAGACAGTTAACTCCCTGAGAATCCCGCAGAAATGGTATTAGATGTTGATCTTTTCGCAGGAGAACGGGGAGAAGCAGACAGCCAGGACACATCGATCTGGGCTGCAGGACGTGTTTAGTGAAAAATCTATAGAGCTCAGCTTAGGGTGTCAGCTGTCAGTCTGCAGAGCATCTGTCAGAGGAGTATTTGCTTCGCTGCCGCTGAATGTGAATAATGCTTTCACAATATGGCAGTACGATGCTATAGATTACAGTTGTAATGGAGCACATCCTGAACAGCTGAGCCTGCTCTCTCTCGCTCATTCAATAGCAAGAGTTGCCTCGCTATAAGAGCTTGGGGGATTATGTACTCCAAACAGCTGTCTATAGCACCATGGATTTATTTGGGCTAAATGAGAACTTGCTTTCTTTAGCTAAATCAAACTTTATCAGACAGTTTTACTGTTGGCAGTTAAAATAAAATGTGTTTGCTGAACAGTAAACACCTTGTTACTGTTAGGAAGGATTATATAAACAAAAGGCATACACAACGAAGTCTTATGCCAACTGACTTACTGTCAAAATAATATACTGCTGTTAGCGGAATTGTGCTCACTTGAAGGAAATTATAGGCCTAAAAACACATATTGAATGACAAAGAAACCATTTTTCTACAAATAATCTTTATAAAGTTTAATACACTGTGCCTTGTAGAAGTGGTTTCAGAGACTAAGGATGCTGTATCCTCATAAAGGAAGGTTAGGAAAAACTGTGTGAATTGCCTAAAATCTTCAAAGGTTTACTGTATTTGCATAATGTACTGGATCAAGTAGATTAAGCATATTCCCCCCTACAAGATATGTGAAAGTTGTTTTTGTCCAACAAAAACTACAAACACTCCCTTTCAAAATAGGATACGCTGTTCTTCTTTCAGTTATTACACTATATAATCTACGCAACTACAGAACACTCATGAGCAACCAAATACATGTTACAATAATATTAGGTTATTTGTGCACCATAAATCAGCTTCCTTTCACTCCTCAAGAAATTGAAAGTAAGGCAGACACTCTGTTTTGTAATTGCAACAAGGAAAAAAGGCAGGTCCAAGCCCAGCAGAGTCACTGAAAGAAATAATGCTGACTACAATGAGTTTTGGATTATTCTTCAGAGAGTTTGAAAATGAGTTTACTTTCTTTGTGTTAAAAACTGAAGTCCCAATTCAGGAAGTCATAGGGCTAATGCTATTTGCACTTTCTCACTCCGTTCTGAATTTCACTGTGCAAAATGACTTGCATTTCTTTCTACAATTGTACAAAGCATTTCCTTTAGCTAATCATTAAAACACCAGAATCCAGCTGAAATGACCAGGAAATGTCGTCTTCTTGCAGAACCCACTATGTGACCATAATGTAGATTGGCAAGATGGACAGCACCTCGAAGGTCAAGAGCTGTAAGCTGAGTTCGAGCTAATGATTTCTGTTACAAAGAACTTCTCAAGGATAACTTGAGGAAAGATTTGTAAGTCTGCAAATTCTTGGGAAAAACTCTGTAGTCTATACAAATGTGTGTTGTGGAAGATCAGTTAAGCATTTATTACTATAATTAGGTTTATTCATTTCTACATGTATGATCATACTTTGGAAAACTTATCTTTCTAGGAAGAGAAGATGCTGGAAGCTTGAAAAGGGGAATTTTAATGGTGACTTATAAATTTTCCTTTGGCCAAAACTGGCTCCAGGTGAAGTTAAGATGAAGCTTTCCACACATTTCCCAACACAAAGTCTTGCTTCCTTAATGTTATGCCTGACCTTAGAAATGCTCCTTTGCTTTTCCACATTCTCACTGAAAAGCTCATATAATATTATTCTGTGGACAAATACACCGATTTTGTCACAATTGCTTTTTCCAGTTCTTTAGGGAAACTTGAGGACCCAGTAATAATCCTTCTGTGCTGCTTGTCATGGCTGTATAGTTTGTAGTGCAATAAAGTGTAGACAGGTTCTTAAATCCACCTTCTTACATCTTAAAGTCACGAATGGATAGATTTCTTCTATTTCATCTTTCAGTAACAGAAAGAGATATTTGGTTAATCTAGGTTGCTGCTGTAAATTTCAGTACAAGGTTTAGAACTATCATTTTGTTGTGTTAACAGGAAAGGGGCGTTTATGTGTCTTTCCATGGGAGATCAAGGATAAGGTGACTTCATGAGGATTTGCTATTGGTCGTCTTTAAGTATGTATTCAATTTATGCTGGTACACAAGTGCTCTGCCTTGGCTAGGGTCAAACCCATTACAGGTTCACACTGTTGACCTTTGACATAAACCTGAAGGATCAGGAAGATGACCATCTGTTTTAATTATTTTCTGAATTCAGTTTTTAAAATAATGCAACTACGGACAGGGTATTTTACGGAGCACATGATACCTTAGAGTTTTATTCTTCCTTCAAACCAGGCATTAAATGGCTTACTGTTCAAAGAAAAGGTCTGTCATTTATGAAACTGAATGCAAGTTTGGTAGCCCACTATACTTCCTTCTTGCCTGTATCAAATTGCTTTCTACAGCATGTGATATGGCACAGACAGAACCGTGACAAAGGAAGATGCATAATTAAAGTCAATTCTCCCATGCACTAACAAGCTCCAGTGAGAAGCAATTAACATTTCCTGAGCAAGTTGCTCTGTAAGCAGCAGGTCAAGTGAGGCATGGTTGCCTTCAGATTTATTTCCTTCTGTCTGCTAGATTTCTTGTTCTGTAAAAGCTCCTGACACCTAGTGAGGAAGATGCATGTCACGACTATTAAGAGCTACTTGTATGCTGACTGTCCAGTTAGTTCATGCATGCTCTTTGGCCAGGTGCCTACTGTTACACACAGGGTTTAATTGCAAAACTCAGCCTGCCCTCCTGTTTGGGCTATTGCACTGACCTAGCTACTGATTATCACTGTATTTCTAGGAACTTAGTTTTCTCTGTGACCTGTAATCCTTTCTCAAATGTGGTTGACATTTGGGAAAGAGTTCAAAAGTTAGAAGGAGATAAAGTGTGTGATTGCATGGGTTTATTTCCTTAGGGAAGAGTAATACACAAATATATATATGTATTTGCAGTGATTTATATGGTAACATATGTATCAAAGCTGTAGGTAATTTGAGATTTTGCGGTATGTATAAATGCCGTGTTCTGAGAGTAGCAAAGTGAATTGAAGTTAAAAAGTTGAAACACAAAGGAGCTTGAAAAATTCTTACCTTGGATCGGCTGCCAGAAACATAAAGTATGTTACCTCTGCAAATAAGAGCCCTGTCTTACAGATGATGTGAGTTTGGCTTTTAAACAGGGATCAAACTCTCTGTTAAAAAAAAAAAAAAAAGGACACCTATACTCTGGCTACTATCTCTCATTAATCTCCATGGGAATTAGCCACACAGCCTAAAAATCCTTAGCAAAACTCACCATTGCCTCCAGGTACCTGCTTTTCTGAACTTCCCTAGCCTGCATTCACCTTACTTTTAACCGTTAGTTAATTTTAAATTCTCTACAGGGCAGTTATCAGAGTCTCAGCCATCTTTCACTGCCACACCAATGTCCTAGTGGTCCTTCCCCTTGGTCACCATTAAAGCAATGTCCAGCAGTTTAATTTTTAATTGACCGAGAATCAGTGGTTTGCAGCTGTTCTGGGTTTCTACCTCTGGCAAACAGAGAAATGCACATCTTTAGTGCTGTTTGGTGTACTAGGTGTTTGGCTGAACTCAATCTGGTTTTATATACCTGCTGCTATAGTGATGTCCCTCAGTAACAGCGCTGGACTCGTCTTGCAAAGTGGCCTTTTCTGTGTTTCAAAGGCCTGGTGGTAAGGGCACTCACAGCTTCATCGGGTGATCTTAGCCCTCTAGTGCTCCACCTGCAAAAAACCCCACCACCTTGACTTTGTTGAAAGCAGCATTTGACCTTTCTTTCCTAAGTCATAGAATCCAGGATTACTGCTTATAATTTGGCTCCCTGAAACCCCCATATCCTTTGGTTTCAGTAAGGAGCACAATTAGGGAGAGCAAAAAATTCAATTAGGTCTGGTTCAGTTAGTTGACTTGAGGTGTATGCTTCCAAGAGGAATCTTTAGGAAGAAGGTGCTGGATTGCACACAGAATAAAGTCTTCCTGGGAAAGGACACAACTGTTAATCAGCAGACAGAACATTTAAGGGTATTTCAGGAAGACACGCGATATGAAGTAAATTTTCTTTCTGACATGCAGGCAAATTAAATCATATCAAAGACAGGTTATATGCTTTGAATTGTTAAAAGCTCCATAGCTCTTCAAATAACTGCCAGCCAGAATAAAGGTTTGCATGTTTTCAGTAACGCGCATTAGTTCTAACCCTCCTCCAACCAAAATCAATGGGAATTTGGCCAACTACATCAAAGGAAACAATACTGGGACATGTAAGTTTGATGCAGATGACTGATTATTGAAAAATATGTATTTGTATGCATGAGAAATAGGACGAAATAAAAAACAGGAATACAATCCCCATTAGATTTAAAGAAGTGTTTGGATTCAGATTTTTTTTTTCAATTCTGCTCCAATGATTCTTGTTCCAGAGCAGATTTAAAACTACACAAATAGCTGCCCTTCTCTATTTCCCATTTTTCAACATGGCAAAAGTTTCAGGAAAATCAGATTGATCTGTGAGATTACCAGCACTGAGGAAACTGAGAGCATATCAGTATGATTAGGACCTTTCTCATGATTACTGAAACATCAGACTTTTCCCTTGATTTGGCCTCAAATGTGAACTTTGATCCTGAGCCCAAAATATATCCTATTCTAATGTAGTTATCTCTAACCTGAACCACAACTGGCATACTGAGATGTGTGCTCTGGGATTGGCAGCGAACCCTCTAAGTCACACTATCAGCACAGAAAGGCTTTAAGGTTGTTTTAACTAGGCACTGGGAAAGGCGGGGTGCCCCTTATCTCCCTGTGTGTAACATCGAGGGAAACAACCTGGGGAAAAGGGACCGCGAACACACCAAGTCATAATCCCTGCTGCGTTCACATCCTCCTTGGGCAGCAGGCATCTATATGCAACTGAGAGCAAGAGCTGAATTAATATCCAGAGGGATTCCTCAAGGTACAGGGAAACTCTTCACCAGACAGATGCAGGGCTACACTTTTTGTTTCTCCCTTTCTGCCTTCCTACAGAAGCCCTAATCACAAAACGTGCCATTTTTGTCTAAAATGATTTTGAGGGTCATGCTGCGGATTTATGCGGATTACTTTATGCAACTGTTGGCAGCGTCAACAGGAAAAGATGACCTTTCAGTGCATGTTTCTATTATTTGCAGTGTTCATAAAACCTGGACTATCTGCAGTTACAAAAATGAACAAATAGATCTGGAGGCATTTGATTTACTTTCCCAGTCTTGACTTTCTACTAATATGCTGGTTCTCACTACCTGTATATTTTAAACTGTCACAGACAACCCCCAACCCACCCCCTCGTAAAAAAAAGAGCCTGCACTGCACTGAAACCCCTTAAAATAAATAGAAAATAACTCTTTTTTTCCCCCAAAGCACTCACATTTGTTCCTTCAAAATTAGGACTCAGCAAATAGTTGGAATACATCTGTACTCAGAGGAATCCACATCAGATCATAAATTTGTTCATGTTAAACACAAACATATGAATGCACTCTTATATCCAGGGACTATGGAAGGGTTTAGAATTTGCACACTTTACTCTGTGTAATGCCAGGGCAATGTTTCACTCATCTATGTAAATAGAAAGCAGGCTTGTTGCATTAAAGGCATAAGTATCCTTATGCTCTGCATAAACATCACAGGATTCAATTTTGAGATGGAATCACATAATTTGTCATATCTTTTATTGTGATTGACTTCAGTGATGGGCATACACAAACATATGATTTTCCACTCAGTGTATCAGCGTGTCTCTTGGTGTGCATTTGCTGCTAGAATAACAGGAAAAAAGATTAACCTCAGATATGCAAATAAGCTTAATTGAATAAAACGAGACAAATTACCCATCGTTGGAGCAGTTCCTGGTTTGCCTATGCTGCACACACCACAAGAGCACCAGGAGAGCGCTTGTGTGGCTGCCCTTCATTCCTTCCCTCTTTTTCTAGGACTCGTGGCAGAGCTGTACTGGGGTGACAGGTACCCCAGCATAATGAAGCACTGTAGTATGGTGCAGGGGACCCAAACTGCACTGCATTACCCCATCTCAGTGTACTTTACAGACATGTGAAATTACCTGAGCCTTACTGTCTCTCCCGAGAGCCCCAGTTTGGCTACTCAAAAAAAATAAAAGGAGATGCTTTCATTAAAAAATAACAACTTCCCCCTTAAAGTTTATAACCCTTGTCATTGCAAAGAAGAGGGCAAATGTGAAAAGAGTTGACATGTGAGGCCCCAGAATTGAGCCTCTGCTAAGATCATTAACCACGTGTTTGTACATTTTCAGTGTTGGCAGTTGTAAGGAGACCTTGGGCTTTGGGCTTGTGTGGGGTGGCAGTGCTGGTGGCACGGAAGGCACCCTCGGAAGACCTCTCTCATGCCGTCTGCGGCTGCAGGAGGAGGTCAAGAAATCATTTGTAGAGCCTGTCCTTAGGATCTCTACATTTGGGCTATTTATGTCATACCATTAAAAAAACAAAAAAGGGAATGATTCAGTGTGGTCATAGTGTTAAAAAATCGTGTCTAAAAACCTCTAAACCCCCTCCTACTGATGAGGGAAAAAAATCTAGAGGGAAACAAATCTACTTTAAGAAGTATTTTTCATGGAATGTCATTTATAACTTTCCCACCCCTGAAGCTTCATTCTTCCTCCCTTCCCTGGACAAACTGGAAAAAAATGTGGAGTCTAAAGAAACCTAACTGTATGTGTATGCCAGATGCAAGTTTTGTTAGGCCATCTACTTCTTGTGAGTTGTCTCCCTTGGGGCTATTATTTATCATCTTTTACAAAACAGATAAAGACAATTTCCTGCTTCAAAAAATGTACAGCTTAGGGCCCAATACTGAAAAACCTTACTTATAAGAGGACTCCCATTGAAGTCAATGGAATTCCTTGGATGAGAAAGCATTTGCAAGATCAACCACTAGGAAGAGAAAGCAGTGTACAATCGATGACTGTAATACTGGGGAAAGCAACAAAATGAAAAGACGAGGGATGGGAATGTATGGTCATGTAAAATTATGGAAGATGATGAGAATATCTAGGGCCACCACCTTTAAAAAACAAATTGTCTTCTTTAATTCAGCAATATATCTACATATAGTGAAGAAGTAGCTACTGATTTTATCAGCCTTGTTAAAATAGTGTTGGAGAAATTACTACAGGAGAAAATAAAATATAATCTAAACAAGCTAGGGTTTTGTGATCTTTTGCAGCACACAGCTACGAAATCGCCAATACAGGTTTTTCTTTGTCTGAGATGAAAATTAGTTTCTGACTCTGAAAATGGATTTGTCTGAAATAGTAAATCGGAAGGGAAGTGATGCATGTCACCCTTACAGTCAGTGGGTGCCTCTCCTAGCATTGGAGAGCTGTGCAGACATTGTGAGAGGAGTGGGTTGCCTTCTTTTTAGACTCAGCCATGAGTCAGTTTTACAGGTAGGACACAAGGGCTGGGTTTGATCACGTAGCAGTCAGGTAGGGCCAATTTCATTACTTTTCACCACCAGAGATATTAATCTCATGTCATAATTTGTTCTTCAATTTTACTTAGGGATGTATGGTCTTCGTTCAAGATTGCGTCAAGATTTTCTTAGGTGACCTGGGTTTACTTGGCCAGGCTGGATAGCGCTTCGGGTGGCTGGGCTGAAGTTGTTTCATCATGAAACAAAATGACTCAAACTGAAACCTTGAGGGGCAGCTGCACATGGAAAACCTTTCTAGACTTTTAAAATGCTGAGCTGCTTTCTTGCCATCCCTGCCTTTAAGCAGTGGTAGCCTGTTGTTGTAGCTCTATGATGGACTGAGCGCACAGGATTGGTAAGCCTTATAGGGAAAAATATCTTGTGTGTAGATAGGAGAAAGGATAAGCTTTTGAGTGTACAAGCCCTTCTTCAAGTGAGCAACATAAGTAAGTGAAGCTTGGAGCAATTATTCCCAAGCTGTATTTAACTTGAAATTTTTTCTTTCTTTTTTAAACTCCAAGAAGGGATTTTGTGCTCACAAGTGTGCCCATTCGTTCAACAATATCAGGCAATCTGACAAAATCTTCTTGTAACCTTGCTCTCTTTTGAAATGACAATCACCACCCGAAAACATCTCTTGGGCTAAAGTTGGTCATAATAATCACTGCAAACTATTTATTCAATGAGCTCTTTTTCTTGACTCTTGAACAGTTTCTTTATAGTCCTACTTTTGACATTTGTAATTCTCGAGTCTGTGAGGTTTGCAAACATACTTGATCTGGGAACTGCACATACACAGTTTGTACTTGCTACCCTGAATTCACTTATCCAAGGTTTGTGATTGATCATAACTCCATTTTGCTTGTTTGGCTGGATGATTTATGTGTTTATAAATTATCTCTGCTTCTCTGCTTCCTAGGCAT
Source organism: Gavia stellata (assembly GCF_030936135.1). Taxonomy (NCBI): domain Eukaryota; kingdom Metazoa; phylum Chordata; class Aves; order Gaviiformes; family Gaviidae; genus Gavia; species Gavia stellata. The sequence goes on from NC_082595.1 coordinate 12,039,789, forward strand.
TTAATTCAATTTATTTATTAAGCCAACTTCTGCTACTGACCCAAGATACATGTTGTACAGATCTTTACAGACAGGAATTTTCTTTGTGAACATGCAGAAGATGAAATGCAATTAGAATTCCCCTGAAGTTTAAGGACATTTTAACTCTTTTTTTTCCACAGTGTTTAGACACTGGAAAATTCAAACACAAAAATTCAAACAGTATTAAATACATGTACCTGTCTTTCTTCTGTCTCTGTCCTGCTTGTCATGCTAATGCAGTACTATAATACTCTAAAAATAATACTGGGTGCTAGGATTATTAGTTTGTTAAAATGTTTTTGTTAAAATGCACATGAAATTGTACATCCTAACTGCTGAAGTAAAGGACACTGAAGAGGTTTGGTCAAGACATTATTCTGAGATGCATATGCCTATATTAATCTCTGCACTATCAGAAATCACTTTATTTTTTCATATTTGGTGCAAGTTTCATGTAACTTTCCTGTGGAAGGCACCCAGTATTTTTGTCACCCTTCCTCTGTCTAACCTCTGGCTTTTAAGTTATGGGGACTGTGACATTCTTGTAAAGAATATGATGAATGGGAAGATAATGCCAAAAAAGGTGTAACAGGTTAAGAAAAACCTTTGCATGACTGAATGCATTCACCTTGTTAGTTCCAGCTCTGTAGAGTCTTCCTAAGGAATTGAATTTATGTGTCTTACTTGCAAAGTGCCAGACAAAAAAAGTTCTATATTCAACTCTTACAAACCTTTCATGGCGTGCAGCTGAGAGTAAGTACTGTATTACTGTCATTCTCAGAATTGTTTTGGAATGATCTGCTCCAAAGGCATATATATAAATATATATTTATTTTTATATGTATTCGTACGTAAATATACATATCAGCTAACACGCATGCTCATACTATGGAAAGAAAGCCTAGGCAATTAAATAATCACAAGAGACAGAGTTGTTCCTATGCATTACTAGAAATTAGAATAAACATTATGCCTGTGGTCTCCTTCAGTTCCATCTTGGATGGTTCTATTAGCTAAAATTCATCTGTTGTCGGCACTATCAAAAAATAAAATCTATGGTTTTAACTTAAAATGTGATGGGGTATTGCCTGGAATGTTTTCTCATATAGACAGTGTTATCTGAGTCCTTCCTTGGCAAGAAGTTCAATCTGAAGACAGTTCTCAGATGGTTTCGGCAGTCTAGTTTGCAATGCCTATGGAAGCAGAGCTCCATTGTCTTCCTAAGGAATTCCCCCTCCCCAGTCCTTCAAGCTTTTTCATTGTGTGGGAAACTCACACTTGACCGTGAAATCTCTTTCGATTACTATAAGCAGTTCTGGAAATCAATTATAGAATTACCTGTTTACTATAGGCATTAGCAACATAATCTGTGTCTAGAGGACCCGCTTGCATTGTGTCACCCCCATGGCGTTGGCTGACGGCTGCAGCGTGGGATGCTGCAGCCTGGCTAAGCCAGCAGTGAGCGCAGACATCCCCGAGCCCTTGTATTCGTTAGCTGTGTTGGGGGAAGCCACTGCCGCAAGCTGTGGCACTCCAGCGTATGGGGATAGATTAAGCCTTTCACAACCTATAAAGTGCGCCTAAAAATAGACCACACGGAAAAGCTATGTCAGAAATTTCAGAGGCTTTTCCTTTTTTTTTCTATTTTTTGAGAGACCAGCACTCATAAAGCAGTGTTGAGAGGGCATTATACTAAGGAAGCAAGCAGTAAATTTGTAGGTTTGCCTCTAACAGCTGGTTTGGGAGGGACCAGCTATTAGGACAGAGAAGGAGGAATGTGGGATGGGGGAGTGAAAGGGAGATTGTAATAATACTCATAATTAAAATGCTGCATTCTAGCTGCTGGGGAAAACAGTGCTGCAGATTTCTGGAAGAAATTTGATTCCAAGAAGTGCAAGAGGCCATGAGTGAAAATTCTTTCATAAGCAGGAAGTGAGAGAGGGAACTATAAGGAAATATTCTGTTTATTTTGGCCACCATTCTAAAAAACGTGGGGTAAAAGCAAAGAGAAATGAAAGAAAGAATATTGATAAATGATGTGTGAAAAGTACCTAGAATTTCTGGACACTGCAAAGCCTAATTATGAACACGAGTAATTTATTCATGTGTTGTCCCAGAACTAATCAATATTTTGCACTTTATTAGGAATGGAAACTTGCGTTGTCTCTTTCAAACATACGGTAGTTAGCTGATTAATTGAGTGGTTTGTTCAGTAGTATGACCAGCTGTTATAAATGTTTTAGTAATTTTTTTGGCATTAAAAGTAAACAGGCCTTTTTTTGTCTTTTTGGCTGGGCTGAATAGGAAAGCATATAGCCAATAAACCTAGATCTTGTTTCATAGCCTGAATTTTGTTTAGAATACATAATAACCCTAAATGTGTTGCTGTGTTTCTAAGCAACTTCTCACAAGATGCAAAAATAGGTAGTTATTTTGCTATGTTTAAAAGTTCTTTTGAAGTTGTATTTTGCTTTACCAGTTATCCTCCCAGCAGCTGTAGCCACAGCTCAAGAGCCATTTCTTTTAGACCCTTGAGACCTGGTTTTTGAAGAATCTGACATGTATTTTTGGAGTAGGCCTCTTTTCCTTTTGGATTAATGTCAAGGAAGTAACTGGAAAGCGCTAGAGGTGCTCACTGATTACGAGCCCAAGCCCTCTGAGGAACATCCCCACTAACATTGCTGTACTTTGAGCTGTGCACCGTGCAGAAACTATGGGCATTATAAAGTGTCTATTGCAGGCTACGGTTGAGGAGATGAACGGAGGGATATTCAAAACTAGGAAAGGCTGTGTGGTGAGGGGCATGGGACTGCAGTTTCTTCAGAATACTGAATCTTCTAAGAAGTTTGAGAACGGCTTGTGGCTATGAGAAATGTGTTTGTCAAAATGCATGCCCAGCTGTGGGGTGGCATAATTCAAGTGTCAGACGCCGCCTTTCGTTCGGATTTGGAAAGCTGAAGCCCATCCACATTTGTGCTTGATTCCTTGCTGAGCCTGAAGATATTGCTGGGCCGAAGAATGTCATTGTGCCGTTTCCATTGTCGGCTGTCACACTGCATATGTTTTGGGACTGATCTGAAGTTTTGTTTGACATCATGACTTTTATAAGAATCAAAACCCCCAAATCCCTCAGATGAAATCCATATGGCTTTGTTCACAGGCTGAAATAAAATCATGCTCACAGCCTTTACTGCAACTGAGGGATATTTGGTGGGAGTCGTTTTTTGCTTAATAAAAGCATAACGTTCAAATACTGGAAATGTGGATATTATTAAGTACCTGCTCTGTGAGAATAACTCAAATGCTGTTTTATTCCCTGCCCCTTTCATTAGTTCATATGCACAAGAGTCAGATCTGAGGCTGACATGAAGAACGATCTCCACAGCCTGGCATGGACCCAGCTTCACTTGAACTCTGTTTTAGACATTATTGGGTTTTTGTCTGCATTTTGGCTCCTTACAGCTCAGTGCTGAACATTTGGCATAATGTGTGGTAAGGGTTATTACGATACACAGAGGTGAGGTAATTCATATCATTTCTGCAGTGTAGGCAAGTTTGCTTGGCTGCTAGAGCGGTTAAAGCAGGAAGCTTCCCGGTGTGCCGAGATGCTGATTACTAAGGGTCAGGCCTGTGCTCACCATGACATCATAAAACACAACCGGAGGCTGATGTATTTAAGAACTGTCATGTCACTGGTTTTGTCAGGAGAAAACCAGAGGGCAGAGAAGGTGAGGGGGAGCAGTAGGCTTTCACAATGCCAGATTTATGTTGAAGAAGAAAACACTGACGGGTCCTTTGCTAATGATACAAGAAATGTTTTAGTTACTCGTGGGGCTGAGGTACGGAGTGGCACTCTTCCCTCCTTTCGCCGAGTCATTTCCAAAATGAAGAAAACCTTAATAGCAAGTCTGGCATGAGAGGAAAGACCATGACAAATCTCTGGCCAAATATTTAGGTGTCCTTATCCATTGCTCTGGGCAAATCCAACGCCATTTGGCATATGGGAAAATGTGCAATATTTGCATACACATAAGAAGCATCACAGTCCCTTCTGAGGTTGTACAACGCTGAAGGAGAAAACCTCACCAGGATGCCTTCCAGGAACAGCCACGGACAAGTGATGGTTCCACTGTGCCACTGCTGGGCTTCTGTGCCACCTCCTTCCACCCATGGTGCAGGATGTGGTCTGGGATGCTGGAGGAAGCACTCCAAGACTGCTGGAGTAAATACGCCAAGCCCTGGCTGGAAGGTGAAAAACTGGCATATAGGTGGTGTTAACCTGCCCGGTTCTGTAATAACTTACCATAGAAATATATTCCTCTCTCTCTCCTCACAAAAATTGTGTTTGGTTCCTGAAGATCAACTCACCGGACACAAAAAACTTACTTTGTCAAGGAAATTCATATGACCCAGCACTGTAAAAGCAATGGAAATTCCCATTTGAATGAGACTATAGCATGAGTAAGGGAATATATTTATAAACAGACAGTGCAAATCTCCATACTGATAGGATGCGTCTCAGCTTTTCCATACAGCCCGTTGTAAGAACATCTGCTTGGTACAGCTAACATCCCACTCTAAGACCATTTTCCTGAGTTGATGAACTAGATTTCAGCTTCAGCTTTTTAGCATATCACATGGAAAATGTATCGCTGGGTCTTATGCCAAAGAGTACTCAGCATTTGGTTTGATACCCTGTTGACTAAGTTATTTTTGTAGTTCTAGTACTTCCTTTATTTGGCTGTCTCAAACACTTTTCAAATGTGAAGTAGGACTTGCAACAGGCAGGTGGTAGTGTTATGAAGGGTAAATTAGACACAGGCAGCTTCACTGATTTCCCTGAAGACCTCCCAGTATGGGGCTATAAATGCAAAAAAGGGTATCCTAGATCCTCTGCTCTGGTCAGGAGGCTACACAGCCCCTCATTTCCACAGTAATCTGCAAGCAACCTGTGTTGAAAATCTTATTTGGGTTACAGCACTGAGAGTCCACAGACATTAGAAGGAGAAAATAATAACAAACACCAACTGATTGCAGGTGGGGACAAAGCTCCAGATTGTTCAAAGATGTGGGAGATCTCTGGGTCACTTCAGAGGCAGCCCTTCAGGTCCCCAGTGCTTACTTACTTAATTAATTAATTAGTTAACTTCCATGAGGGTTTTATAAGCTATATAGATCCCCACGTACCATCCACTCTTTTCCATGCTTCTCTTCTCCTTGAGATTTGGACTTGCTTCCTGCATCTAGGGGTGAGTAGCTCTGAAAGGTTGGTCAGACCCATCTGGGTTTTTTACAGAAACTCAGGGGAAGTGCAGAGGAAAGCTAATGTTGGCAGTAACAGAAGGGAGGAACTGATGTCCTCTGGAAGGTTTTGATTATTTGTTAATAATCCAAAAAGAAATTTTACTATGTATTCATTTAGGACTTCGCAGTGGCAGCTGTGCTGCCTGGTACTCTTGAATTCCCCTGCAATAGATTTTCATTCTTCAAGTTAAGATCCTGCTTTAAGGTGATAAGGGATTGCACCAAATACATCTTTTACCCATAGATTGCTCCCATACCCAGTTAAAGGCAGTGGGCATAACAACTAAATTTTTCTTCCTTTTGTACAAATAGCCCAGGTACTCTAGAAACATGCAGAAGGATTTTGATGGTGAGAGTGCACTGTTATCTTTTGACACTGTTACCCACAGGGGTGCTGGGGAATATTTTCCTTTCTACATTGCATGCAGCAAAGACAGGTGGAGACCATTAGGGAGGTGCTAGAATCTGTTGCTCACTTTTGTTACTTGTGAGGATGACCTGAGCCAGGGAAGGAAACAAATGCATGGGGTGTGTTTTTCACTTTGTATGTGCTGAAAGCATGCACTTTTTAGGTATAGGAGAGGAGGCGGCTCTATCCAGATCCCATTCTGTCAGACTGTAACATTGCCGTTTGCTCTGGTTAAAAATGGTTGTAATTAAAAATCCAGCTTGTTATATTTGTTGCAGAAATGAACAGGAGAGCAGTGACTTTTTTGTACATTCTGAAAATTCTCTGAACTGCTCAGAGCAGTTCCCAGCTCTGCATCAATGGGAAGGTTTGGCTTGAGGGAAGAGTGGGTAATTGGAACTCTAATTGAAGTCAGTGGGAACTCCAGATGCTTTACCTTACAAATCAGAACCTACCTGTCTCTTGTGTTATCTCTTTTTGATTTGAAAAATATTTAGGCCTTGTCAGAATTGTTTCATTAAAAGGAGGAAAAAAACCCAAACTGTATAATTCAAACATTCCTCCTTGTTGCAATCCTGTATTTTTATGGAGAGCGTATGGGAAGTCCTGTGTTTCTGCACACAGCGAAAGGCAGCAGGTGGGTTTTTTGCTCAGAAATGAAAGGCTGCTTTTGCAGGGTACCTTGCTCAAGAAAGCGCTTGCTTTTAGCCTTATTCAGGGTTGAAGGATTGTGAGCCAGCGCTGCAGAGGGTTGTGGCTGGTTAGCAGAGCCACAGCCTGCCCGTGCCTCCCCCTGCTCCTTCCCCAGGGCTGCTGCATGCTCCTTGTGTCCTGGGGGCTGGTAGAGACTAGCAACGGAGTCAAGGTAGGTAAAATCCTGGTGAGACAGTGGTAGAGGCTAAAATCAGTCCCCTCTCCTTTCCTTGGAGGAGTAGAGATGCTCAGGCACTGGTCCTTATTTGAATGAATATTGCCACGCTGAGTGATGAGGCAAGGTTACTGCCGAAAAGCCTATTATATAATTTTATTTTTTCAAACAGAACACACCCTTGGACTATGTATTTGGTCCAGACAGCAAAGAACACAGGGGCCAGACAGAGAAAGTCTTGCTTAAGAATCTCATTCCTTGATATTTCTGTGTGGTTTTAGTTGGCAAGTATGTATTTAATGGACAGGCTATAAGGGGCCTCCCTAAGGCAGTACAAAGAAATTGTATCTTAATTAACATTAGTCATTACAAAATCACCACGAAGGACTAATTTTATTCAATTTTAGCAGTCCCCATGACAGCCTGTATATAAATCACAGTATTTTTCTCAAATTCAGTCTTTGTTTCAGGGTTTAGTTGTAGAGTAATGCAGCCAGAGAATTGCTCCCTGGATATTAATTAGATGAGGATTTTTGTGTCAGATGTGAAAAACTTCTAAAGGACTTGTGTCAGTTACCACCGTCCCCTTCCTGACCGTAACTAATTTAAATCTTAAGCTACTGAACTTTGGACTGGTAGCATCATTAATTTGCAGTACCACAGTATCACTTTTTTAAAAGATGAGTTGCAGAAGGCCAAGAACTGGCAAACTCACTTACTAGATGGTGACTTGAGTTGGTGGTCACCCTTGGTTGTCTGAAATCAGAAGCCCAGAAATACAAGAGGACTTTTTCGATCTTGATCAATGGTGTGTGCGAACCCTGTTTGTTTAAATAACAGCAGATAGTTTAATGTTCATCATTCAACAGGAACTTTTTATAACTTTTTTTCTCTAGGTTCATGCTTGCTTTCTGACCCTACTGCTCAAATAAACTGCAGGGTTTGTTGCTTTTTACATACCAGCAGTTTAAGTTCTAAAGCCACTCTTACTGACCTGAGATCAGATAAATACTCTCCTAGGAAGTTTTAAGTTATTTTCTGACACACAGTTGGTTTAGGAAGGGTACAGTTTTGTGCAGAAGCAGACAAAAGTAGAGATGTTCCTCTCTGTGAAAGACTTTGACCCTTGGTCTTTGCCCTGGAGAAAAGGTTGAGAAGAGCATTTCTTGCAGGGTGTGTGTTAAAAAAAAAAAAGTCTAGCAGCTTTCTTCTCATGAAGAAGCCTACTTCAGCTCTAAGATCACAGAAGACTCCAGTCTAAGCATCACTGTAGTGAACTTCAGCAGACACCAGATCAGGTCCAGAAAGCAAAACTTTAGGATAGGGCTTAGGCTTTTTAAAAAAAAAAAAAAAGAGCTTGAGGGTCAGCTGCAATGTCTTCCCAAGCCAGCTTGGAAAATGTTGATAGTCATGAAAGATCCCTTGCTTCTAATTCTCACAGCACAATAAAATTATAGAGGCAGTGATTGTAGAGCTGAGAACTAGATCTTTGTACATTTCAGAAAGGATCTGGGTGCGGCTGGGAATGAGGGGTGCTGCATGAAAAAAAGCTTATTTTCTTGTTGAAAAAGAGTTCTTGAGTGGACTGGACAGATAGCATCTTTGTAGTGTAAATTCATGTGCTTTAATATATTTTTTCTGCCTTCTCTCACTCTTTTACTCCAGTGTTTTCTTGGAGAGGCATTTTACTGATCTGAATTAAAGCAATAATATTTTATACTCACAGGGATACTTGCCTGTTTTACATCTCTCGATGAATGTTAAAAAGCTGCATTACTGCTTTTTCTTCTTTCTTGCTGTATATATTTGAGTGCCAGATTTATCAGTTCTAGTTCTCCCAATGCTGGAAAATGAATTTGCTTCAAATTATAGCTGTTTGAATGAGACCAGTGCACAAATGAAACCCATTACTGTATGCCTACAATAGGGCCAAACCTCTGATCTCAATTTCAATTTTGTAAATGAAGAGTCGACTCTAATAACTTCAGTCAAATCACTTTGGATTTACACCAGGGGAGCAGAAATCAGAATCTGGACTTTCATGTTTAGTCTGAGAAGCATTCTGAAATTCCTGTGGATGAAAGATACAAAAAATGCATGTTATTATTATGTTATTCCTTTTCCATATCCCACTTCACATCATAGGACTGACAATATATCCTAGGACAATTCAACCTACACTTTTCCTAAATTTTCCCCCTTTAATTTGATGATTATAGCTTTTTCATGTCATAACTCTACAGTTAAGGTTAAGCAATCATTTTGATTTGAAACCATTCCTTTCAGTAGCCTCCTGGGAAACGTGAATGAAATCTATTCCACGATTTTTTTGAACTAGAATATGGGAAGTTAATCTCTTTCCAATATTTAATTTATCCAGCCTTTTCTTGCCAGCAGTTTACTTGAAAACTTCTTAATGCACAGTCTGCAAACTTGGCATGGACATTTGAGGAATAATTTTGTATATGTTAAACCTTTGTTAATAATAGTCCCAAGCAAACTGCAAGAAGAGAAACTGCTGGCTTAATGTATATTAAATATAACAAACAAGCAGTGGAATAAAAGATCTTTGGAAAGATTAAAAACCAATGCTGAAGTCACAGTACTTACTATTGTGCAACCACATGAAGTTACCTCTCTGGAAAAGTTTGAATGCTGAATGTAGTAAGTGTCCTCAGACTTGCAGCTTCTTTGTCTAGATCTAGCAGTCCATGAATGTCTACCTGAAAAATAAAGCTTAAGAATTTAATGAAAAACTGAAGCTTAAAGATTAAATGGATGAAAAGGGGAATTTAATGCGGATGCATGAAGTTACTGTTCTGGAGCAGACACACCTGAGGCCAACCCTAACTCCGTGGGACCCTATAGCTCTACGAGGAGCTGGAGCATGTGGTACGTAGGGCCATTGACCCAGCTCCCACTAAAATCTGTGGGGAACGGCCTCTCTGTTTAGATTAAATTTCTCTCAATTATGCCAAGTTCAGAGAAGTTTTGAAGCATGTTTTAAAGTATGGGCTTCAGACTTTTTGACCAGAACTTGCACTGTTCTCCATGACATGTGCACATCGAATTTTGTCCAAGCAGTTTGGCTTTCAATTTCTAAAAATAAGTTGACTATCCCAAATCTGCTTTCTTTAACTAATCTTCAACTTTAAGTTGATCTTGAAGTGAGGATCAGAATGAAATGTTGTAGCTCTTTTGAACTTTGGGTTTTATATTACTTTCTGGTTCTTGACTAATAGTTTAGGAAAAAAAGGAAAACATAAAACAACATTGCAGCTATTCTGATATGTAGTTAAATTTTCTGGAATGATGCTAAACTTTATTCATGACTGGAACTATCTGAAATCAAACTAAGACAAGCCAGGAGTATTAGCACTAACTACATCTCCAGCAGTTAGGGTTTTTAATATCTTCTGCTAATGCAATTGTAGCAAAAAGATCATACCTGAATCTTCTACAGGACTTTTCCTCTTGAAGTGTTTTACAAAAAAGACTGGCCATGCTAAGCTCCTGTTAAATGAGAAATCATGGTACAGTGTGATGGAAGGGTTATCCAGCAAACTAATGGCAGGAACGGGACTAGAGATGACTCTTCATGCCGTGAGTTAGCTGTTACACCGGTGCCTTGCTGGTGCTGCTTGTTGACAGAGACAGTCAGACTACAGTCTGCTCCTGTATGGTCTGTTCCTATGGTCCTACCTAAAGAGGAAGGGAGCTATCTAAGCTCCTTTTGTGGTTCATGCCTTCCCTTGAAATAAAAGCTGACTTTCTTAATTTAAAATTCTGCTCAGGGAGAAAACTAAGAATGTCAAGCATGCGACTGGGGCGAGGGGGGAAAGTACCCAATGCAAAGAGTGTTGCTTCAAGCAGCTAGCAGTTGTGTAAGACTCCATAAATAACAGGAAAAAAAAAAAAACCCTCTGATACCTGCAAACCATAATGGGTATCACCGAAGGCCTTAGAACATAACGTCCTGCATAACAGCAAGCACAGTTTAGTTTGATTACGTACTCAAGCATAGAAGCCAAATGGCAATGTGTGTAGTAGTGTTCACTAAAGATCAAGTATATATTTTTATCTTGGAGATGTGACAAGACTAAGAGAGGAGTGTGTTATCTTGAGACCCCTTAAAAAATAAGCAGCAGCCAATCAACACCTCCCTTTACTATTATCCTGTTTAAAAAATGGTCATTTCTAATGCATTTGAAGTGTATACACTTTGCACATAGTCCTTTTAAAATAAAGTAGTTGTGATGGGAAAAGTCCCTACTCACTACTAGTGGTGCAGAACAGCTTTCCCACAGGTGTTACCGATAGAAAGCTCTCCCTGCTGCCACCTCTAGCCAGTCCTGACAGCATTTATATCCACGTTTAAATCCATCCTCTTACACTCTTCACAGAGGAAACAACAGGTCTAGTTGCATCCATGGGTATTTCGAATAGCCTTTATTGCAAATCTTTTCCAGGCCTATCAGTTTCTTCCGGGCTTTTGCCCTGCGAAAAAGCTGTATTATGTAAACAGGAAACATATAGGAACTTGTTAATTGCTGGTTTATTTTTCTTCTGCAGCAACATAGACTGCTTTTCTTATTGTCACCGGAGGGATCAAATTACGGCATGGAGCTTGGATGCTGGAGAAGAATGTTAAAGCAGTAAACTGGTTCAGGCTGGAGGAAGGGGGGAAGGTTAGGTTTCTGCTTTGTTGATAAAGCCCATCAGTTTTTCTTTTAAAACTTTCTTATAAATCTTGGTGAAAAGGTAGTTTGGGAAACTGTCCCAAAAAATCAAGGTAGTTTGGGAAAACTACTTTTCTATCACAAGGCGATGCTTAATGCTGAGGTTTTTAAAGCTGTTATCATTGCCTGTGATGGCTAACATATCTGTGAGGGCTACAGAGAAGTTAAGATTTTTTTTTTTCTTTGGCTGTGCTGGAATGTATATGTAGATGCCACCTCAGCCTTGCTTTCAGCTGAGATAGATACTCTCTTGAGGTCTTGTTATGATAACACTAATACACACACACACACAAAAATTCGAAACGGATTAGAGTTGGCTCTTGAAGAAAAGACAGAGGAAAGGGTGCTCACTGATGAAGAAAGCTGGAGGCAGCCCTGTAAACCGTTTGAGGATCTACTGTTCCCAGTTCGGAAAACTCCCCATTCAACCAGGATGAGTTCTTACATATGATCCTTTAATCGCAGACCAAGATCAGCTTTCAAACCCATTGTAACCTTTATTTTGGGACTAGGTTCTTGGTACAGTTACCCTGGCTTCTTACTTTGACTACTGCAAGATTCTCTGCTACAAGCACAAGGCTCTCTGCATTTATTTTTTGGTGCCGTTGTCTGAGAGGTGGTGGTTGGCTCTTAGTGGTGGATGTTGTCCTTTTCTGGCTCTACTTTCATTAGCAAGCACTGTGAACCAGCTGGAAGAAATCCTTGGTAAATATAATAATCATGTATTGATACACAGTTTACTTCCATGATGTGTCATATAAGTTTGTGTTACAGTGGGCTGATGCATGATTAAACTTAATGTATGCCCCTAGATTGGTATCTGAGGAAATGTATAGTATTACTGCCCTGCTAATAATAGCTTCCTTATCTGGCAAGAACCAGAATGATCATTGCTGGGATCTTTAGGAACTGTCATAACTGGAAAATAACCCCATTGTGTGAGGTGACGGAGTGTTTCTTGGAGCTCACCCAGTCAGCCTCCCCAGGGGGGACACCCCTCCGGGTAGTTCTTAGAGGAAAATAGTGGTGTGAATATTTTCCTGGGAGAGAGAGAAGGTTTATTGTCGATAGTGTACTATCAGTGCCAGAAGCAGGATAGCATATGCTATTGCAATATATTTAGCGGCATTTAGAAGGCCTCAGGAGACAGGACTGTTTCAAAGGAGCAGTGTGTTACAGAAAACAGTCATTGACTCAAAGTGAAAAAGGGGAGCTAATGACACAGAGTGGTATAATGAAGACTCTACCAGTAATCCTCAGCCAGTGATTTCTGCTCCCTTCTGAAATTCTGTCAAATTCTCTCACTATTGTAGCAAAACATTTCTGAAATGAAGACCAAGACTCTACATAAACCTAAAATAACTCGTGGGCTATAATGAGGAACTCGTCAAACATTTTGAAAAGTAACAAGCAGGCAGCAGGGAATGTTATACTAACCTGGTACTTATGGTTGGTTACAGTTATTGATGTAAAAACTTCCTTGGAGGTCTATGGCTCTCTTAGGATGGCCACCTTGTATACTGAATTGCATGTTTCCCAGGCAACAAATGCATTTTGCTTCTGTGCTTTAAGTTTATTTAGGGAGAAATGAGCCTGTCAGGATGTAGGGGACCTAAAAAGGGGAAGGAAGAGGAATAGCTGCAACAGGAGAATATCAAACAACAAGCAGGAGAGAGAATAAGCTTTATTGTCTCTTGGAGCAGAGTCCTGCGTACCTCAGTCCAAAGAGTAGCTCCAGTGAAGTTAGTGAGGAAACCTGTGCAAGGCAAGAGCAAAGCAGGCTCCAAATTGGAGGCATTTATCTGAAAATGCCTTAGAAGCAGAAATTCTATCAGATTTCAGTTAAAATAACAACAATTCTTTGCAGGTCTGCCAAATGTCTGCAGGCTTTGGGTGATTTATTGTTGAATCAATGCATGGCGAATGCTGAGGTCTGCCTTCCCCTCTTTCCACGCCAAACAGAGGAACCTTCACAAGACCTTGGCACTTGTCAGATTTAAATCCTTAGGGCAGTATTTCTCACCTCAAGTGCAAAATTCACCACTTCCCTGTGAAAATCGGTACGGTTGAGAACTGTGCGTGCAGAGCTCACTGCTAGCGTTTATACAAGATTCATTATGTGGGTTTTGGGTTTGCGCTTGGTAGTGTCAGAAACCGGGGGGGGAAACTGCTAATTCTCCTCCACCCCCTTTCCCAATAAGCTTAAAATAGCTGTGTCAGAGCACAAACCGGGCCTGCCTAATCTCAGCACTGTTTTTTAGAAATAATCTTCTCATTCCCACTCTCTCCACTGCTTTGAAATATAATGAATTGGAATTACATGTAAATGCCAGCGATATTTCAAAGGGAGGCTGAAACACAATGTCTGGTCTCTAATTAGTTTTGCAGTGTGTGGCCTGTAAACTTGATGATAAATGAAGCAATTAGCCATCAGTGGCTTCAATTAGATGGCAGTAAAAATGGTAACAAAATAAAGTCACCAGCGAGGAAATTTGCTCTGAAAAGCGCTGCTGTGGATTGGCTTCAAGCTTAACAATGAATTGGGGCTAATTGGCTCGTTTGTTCCTTGTTTCTTGGGGGCAGTGCAACTGCCTAATTAGTGAGCACTTTCCAGGGCCCGAAGAGAACAGGAGGGAAGATGTGACATTGCTCCTCTCTCAGGGAGTGCCCTATCTGCCCACGCCAAGCAAACCGCTGTGGGGAGAGCACCCCTTTCTCTTCTTCCACTCTTTTGGAAGAGGAGTGAGTTGGTTTGTACCATCTTCCAGACAGTCGCTTGAGCTTTGGATCCCAGAGCACTTCAGACATTTATTGACAAAGCGAACTTCAGCAGAACCCTCTCAGACCCTTTCCTTGAAGGAACAATCGGAAGTCAGGGACTGGCTTGCTGGCATCATACTGGGAGGAGGAAAAGGCGGAGTGAGCCCTGCGACTGCTGAGCTCGGCGGTGCTTTCCAGCTATGCTTTACTGCCTAGCCTGTGGCTCTGTTGGTATTGACACCTAAGTGGAGGAAAATAGCGATACTATAGTGCTTTCCTAGTGAGAGATTTACCAATGTTTTCCCACTTTGACCAGTATTTTATTAAAGGACACTCCCCTTTGTATAAACAGGACAACTTAATTGCTACTGAAAGTACACAATAGGGGAAAAGAGTCAGGCTGGTGGTAAAAACCATTTTCTGTCTGTGATTCTGAATACATTTGTCTGTCCCCATCTGTAAAGTCATGCCTGTCAGTGATGATTATCATTATTTTAATGGGAGATGTTGGGGCTGTCTCATTTTCCATAAACGTTTTTCAAAGGTGAAGTGAAGAAGCACAAATAAGATAAAAGCGAAGTGTGAAAACACAAGGGATTTTCAAATCGGGGTTTACGTTTTCAATTAGGAGACTTTGTTATTGAAAACAAGAAGCCAATTTGTCAGAAGCAAAGGCTAATTTGTCTTCACCTCCGAAGACCGGAGGGAAACAATACATCCTGCTCACTCCAAACCCTCTGGCTGGGGAAAATGAAAAGGGCCACTCAGTTCTGGTTCTCCCAGTTCAGCCTCTGTAGGGACTGTGGTACATGTTTTAGAGGATGATTATTATTCCTTTCCAATGGTCATGCTATCCTAGAACACATCTTAATCAAAATACAGCAACTGGAGGGGGAAAAAAAGTACCATAATGTCAAGACTGGTTATGTGATTCAGGAGTAAACTAGGGAGAGCGGGTGTCTGGCCCTGCTGGCAAATTCATTTTTGAAGGTGTTTAGCTTTCCTGGAAGCAGATGGGCTTTTGTCTTTCACTACAGATTTTACCAGAACGATACCAAGATGATTTGAAGAGTCTCTGTGGAAATTGCAAATTCAGCTTGATAGTGTGTCACAGCAGACAGAATTTTTATACTATGTTTAACACGGAATTTCCTGCATTTTTTGGCAGCTCTGGGCTGACATCTCTAGTGGTACTTCACTCATGGTGCGTTCATTGCACAGTACACCTAACATTTCACCTAAAGTAAAACAGAACCTTCTACCTGCCCGTCTGTGGTGCTGGGTGTCCCTGCCTGCACCTCAGAGCCCTGTGTATGGGCTCTGTCTGGAGCAGTCCAGGAGGGACTCCTGCCCACATTACTGGCTGAGGGTCAGACCCACACCGTGCTCTGAAGAGACCAGTATACTCTCAGGAGATAAAAGCAAACGTTCTGGAAAGCCGGGATGCGTTTATGTGCAAAGTGATTTCCACCTCCATATGTTAAAAAGATATTCAACGGAGTTTAAAGCTCAAGAGGTCCCTCAGTATCACTGGCTTTCCCTGGAGAAAGACCCACAACCTTATGTGCTCAGAGAAGTGCACCTATTTCAAAATGACAAGTTTCCAACAGTACCCTGCTTATTGATTAAAACCCACTATCTTAATAAGAAAAATGAAATTTTCAGTGCTGTTTCCTGAGCAGTTGAGCTGTGGTGTTCAGAAAGGCTTTGTGGTATTTCAAAGAACAATCTATCGTTTTGCTTCTCTTCAGGGAAGTGTGAACCAATGCAGTTAGCAATCCTGGCTGGCATCTGAATTCTTAACAGGACAAGTATGTTCTTGCAGAGCAGAGAGAAATAACTGAGGCTGCATTGCATCCCCTGTTAGTTGTGGTTATTATCAGTATACATATATTACTAGCAAACGGCTGGGCTGGACGTTTAGCCCATAAACTAAAAATACTTCAATGTTTTGCTCCTCTGTTCAGAGATTTGCAATTGGAAAAAAATAAGGTTGTTATTTAAAAACAGGCTGCTAAAATGAGACACATAAAATATTGCAGTATTTTTATTATATATAAAATGAAGTCTCTGCATTTGTTTTTTATTACTGAGTTACACACAACAAATGAATATGCTCTGAGCCAATAATTTCTACTTTGTTACACATGTGCACTGTGTTCCTCTGACTGCAGTGGGGTTTGACTAAGCCCTTCTACCCAGTTGAAAGAGTAGGCTGAATGATATTAGCTTAAGCAATGAGAGTCAACAGGAAATGGGGGATTTGGGATCTGAATAGTAAAATGCATCTTGGAGCATGTAATTTGCACAATGGCAGTTCTTGGCATCCAGTGGCTTTGTGCTAAAAAAGAGAGTTTATTCCTCAAAAATCTCCCATTTGGGGAATGTGTGGTGGGCTTGAAAGGGCTCAGAACGTCTTGCCTGAATGACACCGCTGGGGCTGGAGGGCAGATGAAGACTTTAATCGCTTCCAGTCATCTGCTTTGTATGGCTCAACAGGAATGAGTTAGCATTACTGTGAGCAATGCCAGCGTGTAAGACATTTTGAATCACTAGTATGTTAAAACTGGTCAAATCTTAGAGCTAACAATACAAAAAATATAACTATAATCTTGCTGTTTTATCTGCAGCGGTGACCCAATACCTTGCCTACCCACTCCACAGCTCCCTGTAGAGTAGTGGCTGAATGCCAGCTAAAATTGCCTAGAAAAAGTTAAATATTTTAGATTAATTGCAGAAAGACAATCACAACAAAACAAAGAATAAAGTCCCCTCATTTTGAAGTAGCTTCTAGGAAGCATGCAAGGTCTGGGCCTCCTTTTGCTTACTTCAGGAATTTTTCCAAAGATATGACACTCTAATGTTGACGTACATCAGTGGAAGCCAGTAAAGAGTAAGGTCTGATAACTTCATGCGGAGATTAATAACAGACTAGATTAACAATCACAAATCTTCCAATATCAGAGGAGAACAAAGTTTTTCATCGCGAAACTGTATCTGGATGCAAGCAGCAGAATAGGAGTTTGTCACATCAGAGAGCGTTCAAAAACATAAAGCAAACAAAATTATGATCAAAGATAAATTTGGGAAGCTGGTTTCTAAAAGGGTCTGAGCATTGCCAGGAAAGCTCCTTTTTTCTTTTTTTTTTAGTTACCTAATCCATTGACTATGGTAACACCCTAAAGGTAGGAAGCAGTCCATGACCCTTTCCGTGTTGGCCCACAGTGCAGGATTAGGATGTATAATACATAAACCATATGTTGCCAAGCAGCCTGGCTCATCCTGCATGTTAATATTGGAGTGGACTGATACCATTCCACATGATATCCACCTATAGCTCTGCCTTGAAGACCTGCGTTAGTTTCAAATTGGATCTGAACCCTTCAGCCCCAGTTCACGCTGGGCTTAATTCTCATGTACCTTCTCTTTAGCGATTGCTGTTACTACTCAGTGAAAGCATCAGGAACAAAGGCTGGAAATTACTCTACCCGCACACGTGCCCATAGTTTACCATTCTCCCTGTTAATGCAAGACGGGGTGTTGAAGATTAGTCCCTAGTTCCTTTCCCTTACGGTATCTTTCAGAGTGAGCTGTAAATCTATTATCACTCCAGAGGGATTAGTTATCATCGTGTCTGATTATGAGATTAAAGTATGATTAAGGAGATAAAAAATGGCAGGGGGTGTAAAGTCCATAACATGAAGAGAAACCTCATTCCAGGATTAGACCATTACCTACCGCAGGCTGTTCCTCCATGGATTCACCTGCCAAATGGCTTAGTCAAATACTCATTACTTGAATCCATTTACTCTCTGGACAGATGAAAATGGCACTTAGTTATAGCCAATGAACATGACAGCCAATGAATTAGTGCATGGAAGGTCTAAACTGTTCCCTGACAGAGTATAGATGAAGAAATCTTTGGATGGGATGGTGTGGAGGAAGACATGAATATTAATATTCTCCAGGGCTAGAACAAATATTTTGAAGGATGTTTGTCTAACAGTCATTCATGAATATAGGGTTATTTAAGACAGACTACTTTCCTAGGAACAAAGGGTTGCTCAAAAACTAGCTCCCTAGACAGCAAAATGTGAAATGTCTGTTAATTTTTCAACTTACAAAGGCAGGACAAAGGAAATCTACATAGAAATCTAAATACTCCTTAGTCACACATAGCATTCTTTTCATGTCTATTCACCTGCTTCTACAAGTGTTGAAGCAGAAATATCTGTATTTAGAGGTTATGAATAAGTTGTTAATTTGTATTTATTGGTAACTACAAACTATGTTAAGATGAATGGAAGAGACTTTCCATTCTTTCAGGGTGGTTGTCCTTAAATTTGGGATACAGGAACATGCACAATCCCTTGACACAGTGTTCCAAGGGGAAACCAAAGGGTACCAGGGCACGCTTCAAAATAGCTGCTCATACTGCTAAGATGCTCAGGTGGACCAAATATCTTCTGGTGACCACCATGGGCTATCTGTCTGCATCAGAATAGTGAGGAAGCGTATAAACCCTGATGGCTGCAAGAGAATTTTATTTGTTTATTGTGTTTATTGAGACTGTTCTGTTTAAAGCAATTCAGCCAAGTTTCAATAATTTCCCTGGCAATATTCATGACACTAGTGAGAACAGTTTCTCAGAACTCACAGAGGATTCTTGCTGCTATCCTGAACGTTTCCCCCGTGTGATTTGATCTTACCACTCCTTTCCAAGTGAGTTAGGAAATTAATAAATGACAAACTTTACTTAAGTAAAAGAGTCACTTCATTGAGAAAAGGCAGTATTGCACTGATAACATTACACATAAGTTTGAAATCTGATGTTTTAGCAAGTGTAAAGTTCTGCCTGTTCATGGCATGAAAATGTGTTTTTCAAGCTGCTTGGTAAAGAGCAGATTACTGACTTTGTCAAGAAGAAACTTGGATCTCCTGAACCTGGTTCTCCTTGCTGTCATTACTTACCTACCAGAAAAGCTGTATTTGTCTGAGCCCTCCAGCTTCAAAGAATGAGGTCTGACACTGCCTAAAAGACATCAGCCTCTGTGAGCAAGAAAGAGCTGATGGCTCAAGGTTTGTTGGGCCAGCTCGGCAACCCTGTCCCTGAGCACTCTGTGTCACCAGCGGTGTTGGGCAGAGCCTGAGGAAAGCATCAGAGGCAGCTGCTGAATTTTTGGTTAAGAAAAAACTGATGCCTAGTTAGAACTGGCAATGAGATGCAGAGGAGTAACACATACCACATGCAGAGAGCTAGAGACATCTCGGGAACAAGAGGCAGGTGGTAGGACAGCCACTGTGGGCATCTCTTCTAAGGGGCTACCCAGATGCTGCGTGCATGAAGAGCGTATACTGTTAAGCAACTATGCATGACAGTAACGCTGTAACAAAAGTTTCTTCCTTTTTTGCTATTACCCTACTTTCATTATATTTACTTCTGTATGCTGATAAGAACCAAATTTCAGTCCTTTGAGGCTTGTCTTTAATGAGTGAAAACAATGCCTAGGTGAGCAACAACTGAACACTCCGAGGAGCCATTCACTGTGCACCATCCTACAAGAAAAAAACAACCTACAAGAATAGTAAGGGAGCCTGAAAGCCCTTCCCCACCGCCCCCCCCCCCCCCCATAGGACAGAGAAAATAAATGCCAGGCATGAGTCTTTGCCTGAAAGTTAGTAAAAAGACAGTAACAGGGATAGGGTACCCAAAGCATCTCTCATGTATGGCAAATGCTGTGTGCAATCAAGATACAGGACTGGCGTGCACAGTGGAATGACGGATGGTTATCGCATTTAAGCTGCAGTGAATAAGGCTCTGAGAAGGGCTGCCAGGCTTGCTTTTACATATGCATTTTCTGCAGCCAGATGAAAGTCATTTTCTAAGAGCTGGCAATTGCTAACAGGGTGTGCACTGATGGGCTCTATCCAGAGGTGAAGGTCTTTTCCGCAGAGGTTGAATGTGTTTTTGGCAGCTTATGTTGCCCCGAGAAATCAATGGGGTTTTTGTAACTGTTTGTTATCTGAAGGCTCTGTGTTATGCTGTGCAGTGGTCTTCAGAGCAAGGTGGATTAGAAGTAGATTAGAATTGCAGTAAATAATCCTTTACATCAGGCTCTTGCTGTTTGAACTTTCTGCAGTTCACAGTGCAGGTCTCCTTATCACTGAGCTTCTCCCAACCAGGAATCTGGGGAAAAGAGCTGTTTGTAGTTCATGGGCTTTTTTTTTTTTTTAAATTCTGATTACTTCTATTGCAATATGGAGGCATGTCCAGAAATCTGACCCCAAATGCTTTCTTGGTGTGCTAACACTGTAAAGGCAGATCATGAGGTAGCCCATACCCTAAGGAACCTTGCAATACAGGAAGATGAAGATAAATAAAAAAACCCTGAAAAGGCGTAGAGAGGCGTTCAGAGATGGTATGATTTTTCTTCTGGCTTTGCAACAGAAGGGAAGGAAGAACTCTGATTTCTTCTGTTGACATGCCAATATGCTATCCATTAGTCCACATAAAAAGTAAATGATGCTGACATTGTCTTTTCACGCAATTATGTGCTATTTACAGTCCAATACCCCCTGACATGTGTAGCAGAATTCCCAAGATTCAGCAGGGTTGTGATCAAGGCCTGTGGGTTAAATCCTAGCTGTTGGACATAGATGGTGCAGGACCAGACTTGTGGGATGAAGGAGCTGCCTGATGAACGAGCGCTGCCAGGAGGGACTCTGGACAATGCAGGTGGTGTGAGGCAGCTAGGTGAAATAGGTGAAAAGCTGAACGTACAGGGGACAACTGGATCTTAGGCTAAAATCACTGAGAGAAGAGATGGTCTGAATTATAACTACCAGCCTGTGAAGGATGCAATTAGTGGACTGTGAAAATAACCAGTTTTAAGACTATTGTGCCGGTCCAAAAGACTATTAGATGGATGTATGGATGAAGGGGTATGTAATTCTGAGATATCACTGGATGTTAAATCAGAGAATATGGATTTTAGTGACAGGAGAAGGCCCTGCTTACCAGATGAACAAAAACTGCACTGAAAGGTGACCAAATGAAGGGTGAGCTGGTTACTGCCAGCTTGTGGTTTTATTAGCACACCCATATTGTCTCCTGTTTTTTAAAGTCTTAGTTCCTGGACATGTGTAATTACATGAGAATCTCTTAGACTGGTTTTTGTTTCTTCTTATTGTTATCTTTAGGTACATCTAGTCCTTAAGGAGCAAAGCTTAAATATGCTATGTGAATACAAATCGTTGAGAAACCAGAAGGCAAATGAAAGAATTAGAAAGGGTTGTTGCCTTGTTTTGGTTTGTTTTTTAGAGACCTTGTGTTTTTTAGGCTAATGTCCTGAATTTTTTAAGACTGATTCAATGTTTTCCGAATCCTTTGGCTTTTCTCTGGCCTGGTTCTGAGAAACCTCTGAAAAAGGAGTCACACAAACCCACAGAATGGGCCTGTTGTGTGATCCTGTCTCTGATCCAATTTTGTTGTATTTCATAGGAATCCTCATTCACACCTGGGGAGGGTGAAGCAGAGTTTAGAAGCTGGAGATGAGCTTTCCTCAGGCACCAAAGGTTAGAGGCTTAGAAACTCTTCCTGTCCCTCCTGAAAGGCAAGATGACAGCAACAGAAATGAGAGAGGAAGAGAGAGTTAGGAAAAATAGAGAGAAACAGTGATCCTGATACATTCTGAATACCACTATGCTATTCCTTGGCTGCTGTCCTCTAATTATTAAAACATGCTGTTGGCGAATACCTGGGTTTTATTTCCAAGGGGTTTGCACAGAATTATTCACATTTATGCATTTCATATCTCATAAGCCTGGATATGAATAGTAATGGCAGACACCTGATTGTCCTGAGAAGCCTAATGTCAGTCAAATGAATTCTCTAATTCAAACCAACAGTTTAGCAGTAGTTTCTGGAAATGAGACTTTTTGATGCAGAAGCAACATTATTCAGGTTAGATGTTTTAAAATATCGATGTTCTTAGTTCTTTTGCTTGTGAATAGGTATAGCTGGCATAGCAGTTATAATACCAGACATTACTAGACCTAGGACCCTCACCTCTGCTAGCACAGGCAGCTAGAGAACATTAGTCCCTTACTCTCTGCAAGGCATGAGGCAATTCTGACTATGGAAAAACTGATGACCTCAAATGGATCTGAACACCTGCTTACCTTTCAGCACTTACACTGAGACTATGGGTTGGATTAAAAATACAGCTTCAGGAACCTTTCTGCCTGTGAACTTCCCACTCGTTAGGTGTGAGGTACATTATTTTCCTCAGTGCCTGGCTCTGATCCATCCTTCCTTGCTGTCTTCATATTGCCTCTGGGACTTGCCGAATAACAATGCCACTGTTTGTTCAGATTAAAAAAAAAAAAATTAAACAACAAACCTCACTAGATTCCTTATGGATATTCCTCCTCCCCAAAAAAAGCCCAAACACAAGGCTTCTGCCTTAAGGACACAAGCTTCCAATTAACAAGTACACAAAGTCACACCAGAGCAGAGCTATCTTTGTTTATTGGGAGCAAAGCTAAGTAACTCCTGTTAAGCATCCCCTTGGCTGAAACCATTAACGCCTGTTGGGGTGGCTCTGCATTTCCCCCCGGGGTGCGGGACGGCCAGTCCTTCCTGTCGTAGGCAAGCAGAGTACTCCTTCATCTCCCTGCAGAATAATTTAACTGGGCTTCAAATCTGTCCCACAGCAGTGCCTGGCTGCCTGCCTGGCCCCGGGGAGGGCTTGAGCTACTGGGGCATCTTGCTGGCTGCAGCATGTGCTCCTGGGGAGATGCCAATAAGTTGCTCCCTCCCTCTCACTGCATCACAGAACCATTTAGGTTGGAAAAGACTCTTAAGATCATCGAGTCCAACTGTTAACCTAACACTGCCATGTCCCTAAGTGCCACGTCTTTTAAAGACCTCCAGGGACGGTGATGCATCTCACTTTTCCTTCTGCAAACTGGGGGCTGCTATCCCTTCCACCTTTGCTGGCCTACACAAATGGTGAGAGTTTTGGACCATCACAGCTGGTGCAAGAATTCCTATATTTTAGAGCCCAGTACCGAGAAGGGGAAGAAGATAAAGTCTTAGACGTGGCACCTGATGCTATGGTTATGCACATACATGTGCAGAAATCGGGAGCAGGAAATAGCAAATAGCCTTTTCCACCTCACTGTCTCAGATGAATAATCACAGTGAAACTGAGCTGCACAGGCGCAGTCATGTATAAGAGACCCTCACCAATGCAGAAAAATTGTCAAATCAAATTTAGCTTATGGGTGCTCAAGCACAGGGTCGTAAGGAGCTGAAGACGGCATTGTCCAAGCGGTTCCCAGGGCATCTGGGGGGCATGAGCAGTGCAGTGTGCCTGGCTCTGTCTGGGGGCAGCTCTGGGACCCCAGGGGTACGTGGTACGTCCTGCCGGAGCCTTTGCCCCAAATCCACTCACTTTTCTCTGAATGCCAAGTTTAGGATGTGCCCAAAAGATGCTACCTTTCATTTCTACCATGAGGTTTTATGGAAAAGTCTATCCATAGATTTAAGCCTAACCATACTCTGCCGTATCGAGACACGGCTGCCGTTTCCTGCCAGATGATTTGTCCTGTGACAGCTACAGGAGACGCTAATGAAAAATGAGAAGAATGTGCTGGCCATCTTAGCAGCCATATTTCACAGTGTGGTTTTGAAACAGTTTGTTTTCTTAACTTCCTGAGGTCAACGGTTACAGGAGATGGATGTCACCACATGTGCTCATTTGGAAAAATAGCGATGGTCAGGCTTTAGGTTAGTGAACAGTGTTACGGAAAGGCAAAGAAATTAAAAAATAAACAACTTATTTGTTTGGGACATGGTCAGGATTTTAAAAAATCTCAGTTCAGGATGTTGATTAGGCAAATTCAGCAGGGCTTTCCATTAATTTATGATTTGTTCCAGAACTGAATAAAAAATTCATGAATATTCAGTACTACTTTAGATTTTTTTTTTAATTCATATTAAGGCCTCCTTGAATTCAAGTATGGCTACAGATAGACTCCCATCTCTTCCAGGGGGCTTTTGATCTCAACTTAGTATGAAATCTTGTTATTATTCCTCAGGTACTGGAAATGCACTCACTTAGGATACCAGTTGAGCACTTGAAGACATGAGTTATTAGGGAAAGTAGTCACTGATGTTGTCTACTGAAGAGTCTAAAAGCTAGACGGCTTTAAATAAAATACTTCCATTTAAAATATTAGACTAATTCAAGCAGCAAAAGTGCAATAGTGATGTTTTTAGCATTTATATTATATCCTCACTCTCGGCTCCAAAATACTTCCTAAATATGGATACGCATCATCCTCATTTTACAAATGAGGAAGCCTGGTGTAATTTATCTATGCTTAAGTGCAAGCCTAAAGACCTGGAGCCAGCTATTAGCAGGGCCAAGAGGGAGTGCTGGGCTCCACACTCCCCGGCCTGGGAAGCAGCAGGTTGCCTGGTGGTGGGGGTGCCGGTGGCCAGCTCTGAGCCCCTGGGACTCCAGCAGCTTTAAAACCCAAATTGGCTTTAACTTCGTGGCTGCTGGATGGAAGTACCACCCAGCTGGATGTGCTCCCTCCCTGTGGTACAAGACACCTGGGCACGACTAGACTCTGATGGTCCACGCTGACTTTTGCAGCAGCAGTGCCTTACTTGTATCTGACTCAGTGCCTGTGCAGTATTCCTCTTGCGTGGGCATGCTATCCTGTTATTAGCTGTGGGATTTACCACTGATACCCACTGGCTCTCCTGGAAGTGATGCGGGCTGGTCCTCCTAGGTGGGGAGCTGAGGATATACTGCTTCTGGCAATAATAAAGAGCAAGGCGATGCTCCCACCACTACTTCAGTTTCCTGGCTGTGTCATGCAGCGCATTCGTGCGATACTCGGCGCTGGCTGGCGATGAAAAAGAAATGAACTAGAAGGAAAGGGTATGACAAAAACGAATGGTATGGTATAACAGAAACTGGTTACAAAGCATGAGACGCCAATACGGAGCAGTTATGCTTAAAAATGCTGAACAGATGGCATAGGACAATGCAAAGATTGTTCAGCATTACCCTGAGGTATAGTGAAATATTGTCAGAGGTGTGGGAATGTAGTGAGATTTTCCAAAGAGGCCTTCTGGGACTGCTCACACACCCCGGCATGTTGGCAAGCGTTGGGAGACAAATTGAAACTAATGGCTGAGCAGGTGAGACCAACAGGATCTGCGCTCATGTTGTTAAAATGAGGCTTTAATAATACAGAGTGGGACAGTGCCATATATTCGATAGCTATTTTTGTTGCCATTGCAAGTAATTTATTTTATGTAGACATCAGAAAAGATAAATTACTAGTAGCAGAGGCGATTAATATGTTAGGCAGAAACACTGCAGCTCTTCTTTCAAATGCCAGTGTCCATACAGAGGAGAATTTACAGGGAACTGTGAAGCTATGGTAGCCACTTTAGTGTGCTAGAAATGAAGGCGCTTACTGATTTAAACCAAACTTGAACAAAATACATATAAATAAAGGAAAAAAACCTAAACAGTCTACTAATTTTTTTTAAAACTTAACTATTACAATTGGTTAGTTGTGCAAGTGCTTAAAAAGAAAAAAAAATGAATTACACTGGATTTTTAAATGTTTATTCCTATATTGCATTAAAATAATTAAAGAAAAAGTACTACTTCTTTCTTCACTTCTGTCTGAAAGTATAAGACAAGAGTTGTCAAACATTTGCATGTGGTTTCTGTGGAAACAGCCCAAGACTGTTTTCAGTTAAAAGAAAAAATGCTCTAACTTCTTGCAAATTATATTGGCCTGGGATGTGATGATGCTGGAGAAGTGCTTGTGTTTTTTTAAAAAAAAAAAAAAAATTTCGGAGGTCGTATGTCAAACTTGAATTTTTCCTGTTTTCCACAAAATCAGCAGGTGGTACTTGCAAGCAAACTGTATCTTCTAATTTGGCAAAAATTCCCAAGAAGAAAATACACGGGAGAGCTGCAGTTTGTTCCAGTGTGAAACTTGGCAAGGAAAAACTTTGCCTGCAAAAGTCAGGGCTTACTTATTACATTAGGCACCTTTTCTTTTTCAATATGCAATAAGGACATGAAACGTCTCCTGGATGCTCCCTAGAGATGGACGAAGTTCTCCCTTGAATTCTTTCTTATGAGGATTGTACGCAAATAATTTTTTAAAAGGTTTCCATGAAATAAAAAAGCAAAAGCTGTAAATGTTGTGGGCTTGTTTGGGTTTTTTTGTTGTTGCCCCAAACAAAAACCCAAATAAGTC
Source organism: Gavia stellata (assembly GCF_030936135.1). Lineage (NCBI taxonomy): Eukaryota > Metazoa > Chordata > Aves > Gaviiformes > Gaviidae > Gavia > Gavia stellata. The sequence continues at coordinate 12,066,193 of NC_082595.1, forward strand.
ACTTTTTGACAAAACCCCAGAAAATCAAAGACTGTTATTTACTTATTTAATTTCTGCTGAAAGTTTTCAGGAGCTGTTTTCTCTCTGCCTGTCAGCTCTCCTAACCTCCTCCTCTCTTCAGGAAGCATCTCAAGCATCTTTTTTTTCAGGATCACTTCATAAGCCTGTGTTATTGTTTACAAATATTAAAATTCTCAACAGGGATATACGATTCCTATGAATTCCTGCCTGTATTGTGTTTTTAAAGTCTATATTTATAAAATTAGGCACTTTGGCTGTTAAGAGTTTGATCCTGCAGTTCTGGCCAAGAAAAAACTCTTCCCCATCAATGTCAGACATTAAGACGCTGGGACCAAGCCAAATTGCTGTTGCCCTGAAATTCCTTGGGTTTATGATCCTCCATGGGAGCGTGGTTTGGAGGTGGACTCCAGCAAAAGGCTGTGCCCTGCAGGGGGATTTCACGCCTGCAGAAGTCTGGCGAGGGCTGGCAGGAGATGACTTGGGGCACCATAACCCCATCGTGTGCCCTCCTGGGATCTTCTTTGAGCTCTCAGCTGCCTTCCAGAGCTGGGGAGGCTCCTCTAACCCAGCCTCCGGTATTTGTAGGCCATAAAATATTTTTCTGGTTATTCTTGAGGAGGATTCTTGCCTGTTTCCCTCTCTAGCCTTTGAAACCTGCGTTTCTCAGCGGCTCTCCTCATGCATACATGAGAGTCCAAACAGTCCTTAGAATTACTGCAACCCCTTTCTTACCCTGCGGCACCCTCCAAGAGCTCCCTCGCCAGCCCTGCCGAGAGCCACCTCCCTCCGACGTCTGATTTATTGCTTCTCCTGCTCCCAATGTTACAGTAGGTCAACGCCACACTGAGGCAGTGACAGTCTCCCTGTTGGAGGTGGCCCCGTTTAACACGGCTTTCCTCGGGGAGGTGGGTGGCCCGGCTATGCCGGTGCCAGGGCTGATGTCTGCCAGACAGATGAGGAAGTCAGTGGGACATCACTTTGCATCTTTTCTTTTTTTTGCTTTTGTTTTTTGGTGTTTTTTTTTCTTCACGGGAGTTGTCGGCTTTCTGCTTGTGGTATTTTTAAACCAGGCTTCCGAGAGCTTTTTGAGGGGGGAAAATCTGCTGACGTACTGTCTTTTTTGGAGGGTAAAATAGTCTAGTGAAGCGGATGATGAAAATAGCCAAAAATGTCAGAATTAAACATAAACATTTAAGCAGTGCTTTATCACTAAAGTCTTTTTGGAATAGTTTAGGAAAAAATTCACAGGGAGCAAAAGAATACTTTTTTTTTAATGCACACAACAGTAAAATAAACAAAGCACAGTGCATCCAGCACAAAATGCAGCTGAGAAGACCTCTACAGTAAAGCTTGATTTCTCCATGACTGTGGGCAGTGGCACTGTGTGTCCATAAAACTGAATCAAGCTTTAAATTAGAGAGAATTAAATGACCCTATATCTGATTCTTCCCTGTCTCGCACCAGGGTATGCAAGTAGCGTGGCTGATGTTAGCAGGGCTAAAATCCAACATCTGAGAATAAATTCTTCCTTGTGATGCACTTCTGCATTTGCTGAATAGCACAGCTGTCAATATTTTTAAAAATTAAATCAGCAAATTAAGATAGCAATTGTTTCTCATAAAATAAACTATACTGTGTGTCCCAGACAACACATGTGGGAATTAATCTCAACCAGGCAGAGGCTTATTTAATTGATTAACTTTTAGATATGGTAAGTAACCACGTTGGAGTCAATGCAATAAATAAAGCCAAACATATGCTTCATCTTTGCAGGGCTGGAGTCTTAAAGTTGAAAAGGTATAAAAGAGCTGCTTAGCTGGAAGCCACCAAATTTGTAACCTTTCTCTATTTTACTATGTACAAAAGAAAATACTTTGCATTGTCAACAGCTTCATCTATTGCGAATTTAAATGTAGTTCCCAGGAAGTAGCTCCCATTAGGATTTAATTAGAAGACCGCCACTTTTTCCAGCATGTGTTACTCTATCCCTCATGACGTCTGTGGGAGTTAAGGGTAGGCAACGCATTTTATCTTGAACTGATGCGGGATTCAGCCTTGTACTGTGTCGTAAAAATTGTCCCCTGACGTTTTAGCCTCAGATCCTTGTAAAAGCTCGTTTCAGCATAAAACTTCTATTCAAAACATTTGGCATAGATCTAAAAGTAAAAAAGTTATTTTGTGTTCAAAAATTCTTCCATCCTGCTTTCAGAAGTGGCTCGGATGTGGCTGGTGCTTGCGAGACGTCAGGGACCGCTGATAGCAGAGAAGTGTGGAGGCCAGTGCCTCGACAAAATCCTCTTCAGCCAGACGGCACGCAAGGCTGGCAACATGCGAATACCTGGCTTGTAATCCAACTTTGAAACTCTTGCGTGGCCTCTCTGCCATGGAATATTAGGATCTAGATGTGGTGTTTCAAGGTCTTCAACTTTTCCCATGATTTTTACTTGCATGCTTAAAATAGGTGGCTCCCCAGAGCAACGGCTGTGAAGCGTAGCAAGAGATGCCTACTCTTTCCCCTCACTCCCATTGAATTGTTTAGATCTGGGTTTCAGATCCATGCTGATAAAGGTAATTTCAGCCCAATTTTAGGCTATGTCCAGAGAAAAAATTAAGTGAAAGCCCTAATTTTGTTATTTGTGGATTTACAGTGTGCTGCTTATTTTGGACCATCTCTGTCGGCAGCCTGGAGTTGCTCTCTCATTACATACCATGCTGCAGTCATGATGACACCTTGTAGTGGAGCGCAAGTAACATTTATTTTTCAGGCAAAATATAGACCTAGTGGTTTCTAAATGTTGTGCTGTTTCGTTTTTAAGGATTTTTTTAGATGATATGGAACCTATGAGAGGAGTAACATTTTCCTGGCGTATATAGTTTTGGTGGCAGAGTGGTGAGGCTGCCGTGCCTCAGCTGTGTTTGGGGTACATCAATTTTTTTTACAGAGCCCATTGCATCCCGCCCAGCCCTCCCATTGGTGATGTCTGGACTGGGGCTCTTGGGAGCACTGGATCTGGCTACCTCTACACCACTCCCTCAAGTAAGCCCATGATCTGATCCTGCAGCAGAGCGGCTGAATGGGCTGCTGGTCTGTGATAAGCACTTAAGTTGATGCAGGGATTTTTGGGAGGGATGTGTTAGCTGGCCAGGTACCGTGCTGAGAGTTTACCTGGCTGGATGGTAGCCCAGGCTGTGCGAACACCCCTGCCCTGCCCTTGAGCAGCCAGCCAGGACTACCACGTGCAGGTATCTGGAGGACGGGCCATAGGCACAAATAGCTAAAACTGAGATGATGGAAGCGCTAACATCTGGCAAGCAAGGATGGTCACCTGAGAGTGCCTGGAAACTGGTACCCTACTCCAGCAAACGGAGATGTTATCAAATGACAAGAGATCTCTTGCCAAATGCTGTTGTATCATTCTCTCACTGTAAAATATTAGGGGAAGAAAAAGTTACGCTTATTCCAGTACGTAAAGGAAAATTCAACTAATCCAGACTCCTATATTGCAAAATTTTCCACACAGTCAAATTATTTATTTACTTGTACAGACATGTGTCACAAATCTGTTAAGTAAGAGCCATTCAGGACATGTTTGCTTGTTTGAATGCTGAGTTTGGGCTCTGCTTTGAACAGTATAGTTTGAAAAACTCAGAAATGACCACATGTATCAAATAATTATATTAATATTATTCCAGCTTCTATTTTATTTATGCATAAAATGCACATGGATGTATCTATATTTTATACACATATGTTTAGACAGGTTATATATAACTGATTTGGACTTTATTTCAAATCGGTGCAATATTGGTCTTGTTTCAATGAATGCTATGCAATATATGCTAAGGATCTGGCTTTTTTAATATTAAACTACCAAAATATATGCTTGACTTCACACATTCAGCAGACCCACTGTTGCACACAGAACATGAAATAAACCACGTGCAGCACCAGGCCTTAATTTGTTAAATCAAAAGCTCGTATGACTTACTCCAGAGTGTTCCTTTGTGGACCTTTCCCATTTTTCATTAAAGATTATGTTCTATGCTATAAATGCAACTGCTCCCAAAACAAACAAACAAACAAACAAACAAAAAAAAAAAAAAAAGAAGAAGAAAACCAGAGTAAAAATGAAACAAAATAGTCCTCAAAATTAAAACCAGGATGATATTCTTATGCAGGCTGTGAATGTTTTGGACTCATCTGTGTGTGTATACATATATACATATAAAAACACACAGACAACGAAACGCTAGTCTGAACCATACACAGTGCTATGTCTGCCAGGAAGGAGTCTTGTTAATGTGTGAATTTGTGAACCATTATATAATTAGACATTTTTAGATATTTTTTATAAATACATAGATTTTTTACTGGGGGTACTGAAGGGCGTAGGAAAACAGCTACCCCTATCACCTCTGCATTTAGTCTGTTTCAGTGATGAAGATTTTCACACAGTCAAATTTGGAAAATAGTTGGTAAACTTAAAAGAATTAATAAAAGCTGGTAGAAAAAATTTCAAGTGCAGAGACACACCCTGGGATGCGATTCTATGCCTGCAATGCTTTGGTGCTGTAGAAATAAGCACAAGTTTGTTTTCTGAAAGGCTGCAGCATAACCTGCCATGCATTCATACCTGCAAAAGCAGGGCTTTTCCCAACCTTTTCGATGTTTACGACTGAATTCTTCTAAGAATAAGATCTGTGCATGGAGAGAAGAGAGAGAAAGTGTTTAATGGGGAGGAGGAAGAGCTTGCGACAAAGGAGCACTATCAGCTAGAGGACAGACACTGCAGCTTTTGAGTGCATGAATGTAAGAGAACGGGATGGAGAGCTGAAGGCCAACACATTTTCTTTCGTTGGAAATCACACAGCGTGGGCAGTGATCCTTCCAGTCACTTATAACTGTGCTTCCCTTGGACTGTAGGCTTTCTCTGTGATCAGGACAGGCAGAAAACATGAAATCAGTTAATTAGCCTTTCAGCTGGAAGCATTTTAATCTGCTGATAAAAATCAGCAATTGGGAAGGGTGGAATGAAGCAGCTGTAATGCTTAATGATTTTTTTTTTTGTGGGGTATATAATTAAATCTCACTTGGGTTTTTCTTACTGGTAAAATATTATTCGGGGAATTCAATCAATGTGTTACACATCTTTCAAGGATTCTGGTGCTTTTTGTAAACTGCTTCCCTTACGATGACGAATTACTGATCTATCACTCCGGGTTAGTTGGCCCGGCGCTCTTACACGGCGCGGACAGACGAGGCATGTAATTTCATTCCTACTTGCTTTGCACACTTTTCCTTGGCCTGCTGGCAAAAGCCCTCTGGTGCCAGGTCTTGCAATTCCAGCTGTTCTGCATTTATCTTACTATCGGACAAATACTTTGTCATCCCATAACTTTTTTTGGAATGGGGCTGCAGGGCAGACAATATTTGTGGGAAAATCTGTGGACTCTGGTTGCGCCTTCTGATATGCTATGGGATGAAGTGGTTTGTCTCCCCACCGCTTAGAAACGTCACGTACAGGCAGGCATTTGGCTAAAGACCACCAAAAACACTTTGCCGAGCCCAGTTTCTGCACGTCCCTATTAGACGCAGCAGCATCCTACGCTCGGGGATACGGATGCTCCTCACCTGATGATGCTTTTCTGTTTGCAACACAAACATGCTCCCCGTGCCGCTGCAGCTCACAATGTCATATCTTTCACTGTAATTGCCTTCTGACAGCTACCTGGATTTCCTCAACCTGAAACCAGGTGAAACTTGCTCAGCGTCAGATTTCACTTCCAGATTGAAATTCAAAGCCCAAAGAAGCCCTGGGTCTTCCAAGGTTCACCAGCCTCTTGTCAGCCCAGGACTCAGACACATACCAATGTAAGCCAGTTTAGGGCAGTATGTGGAAATAATGTGACTCAAAGTCTCTTTTCATTGCTTTTGTCCACACTCGCCCTTAAAAAAAAATACTTACTTAGTATCTTTCTCCTTCCTATTTGTGTGTCCTCTATCTGATAGAGTATATTGATTGCGTTATTGCACCAAGGGCTTGACGCATCTTAAGTACAGGACAAATGCCCATTTTTTAATGGGTGGCATAATGTTATATGTTAAAATGTATTACAAAAATTCACACGATTCATAACTGTGTCCAAGACAAACCTCTCGCTGAATTGAGAAGTTTTGCTTGAGTGAAAATAAACAGGTATGTCCAATTAGGCACAAAGTCTGCACAAGGGGATTATTTTTGGTTATTTTAAAAAATTAATTTATTTTTGTAAAAAGAAGGTATACCAACGGTAGTTTACTTTGGATAATTCTGCTAAGCAGCTGGACTTCGAGGAGATTATGTAAGCTGAACTAATTGCCAAACTTCTGATGCTTATTCCTTGCTAGCCATAATTTAATTGCATATTAAAGTTTCTGGCTTTCACCCCTAGTTCCACATGATCTGTGTTTTGTGTAGGGCCAGGGGTGGTGAGTAAACAGTAACTATGGTAATCCTGAAATTCCTCTGTTCCTACGCCAGCCGTTTGACCCATCCACCTCCTAGGTGAATATTAGAGCTGCCTTAAGGCTGTTCTAGCTTATGCCTTCTTGAATCCCACAGGAATATTCACACAGCTGGGAAGAACAAGACTGTCATTACTGCACAGGTTTTATTTATTGTTTCAGGGTACTATTTATGCCAGCCATATTTCACATTTATTTTGAAATCAGAGGTTTTCAAAAGTGGTAATTTCATAAAGAAACCAGACAGTTAAAAACATAGGAGCTACGAAACTTGTTAGAACCCAGTACATTGAAGGTATCCGATTCTGTACATAAGCTGCATTAATGATAGCAATGGGAAGAGTGGGAAAAGCACCCATGTGATAAGGCACCAGCTGTGAACAGTTCAGCAGTCTACAAAAATGCTCCTACTGTTGCAACTGCTAAGCAGAGTGACCCAGGGGTTGAGAGAAAGTCGTGGTAGGAAATTTGAACGAAAATGCAAATACAGCCCCAACCACGGAGGCATATTTTATCACTATTTAAGACTGTGACTTTTTCCAGCATATCAAAATGACTGTCCTACGCTGTTCCGGCATGATCCACTGTGAAAGTTCAACATCTGATCAGCTTCAGAAGGTCCCGTCTGGTGCCTGTGGAGGAAGTATGAAAGCAGAGTTAAGTCACTGTATCAAATCTGAGGAAAGTTTTTGATAGGAGAAAATAACTGTATTCTTGATTCCCATTGCTATTCTTAGAGAAACTAATGCTTCAGTCACAGCTGGAGCTTGGCTTCTTTCTTTGCCGAGACCTTGGGAGGGTCACAGGCAAGTCCTGAAGAAGCGTGCTGACTTCTATGGGGCTTAATGAACTGAGGGGACGGACGTGGTGGGGGCAGAACAATGGGCTGTGTTTGCGGTGCTCACTCCCCTCTGCGGTGCTCGGCTAGCCCCTCCGTCCTCTTCTGCATTGTCTGTGTTGTCTTTAGCATTGAGTGAGGCTGTTGCCTTTCATTCGCACCCACAGTTGTTAGTGTAGCCCTGGGGTTGCTTCCTCTCCCTGTTCTTCCACCAGCCCATCTCTGTGAGGAAGGCAGGTGGGGCTCTGAGTGCAGAGCTGAACCGATAACTAATAACGCTGGGACAGGTTAGATGGCAAATTTTTTCAAGGGACTAACTTAATATTTTGGTCTCCTTTGAGATCCATGGAGTGATTAAAGTGTTGCCATTACTCCTGAGAGAGTGTGGAGTTAGGGATGGAGATTTAGTTACAGACAATTTGCCAGTTGCTGTTTGCAGTGGGAGATCGGTTCTCCCTTCCCAGGTAGATAACCGAAAAACATCATGAGAGCAATGACACACCAACACAGAGCGCACAGCAAAGAGCAGCGCACCACGTCTCTTCGGCGCAAGCTCATGCAATCTGCTGGCTCCACCTTGAGCATCTGAATAGAGATCCCAGGGCTGGTGGGCATGGGCAGCATGCATCTGAGAATGGGGTAACTATCAGCCTTGCTAAGAGCTGCATGTCTGCTCTGGGCCTCTGAAGCCCTCGCAGATGAATAGGCACAACGATTAGAAGGCAGCAGGTTCTTCCTTCAGTCCCTTCCCATCTGCTGTGGTGGTGACACAGGACCTCACCAGCTAATTTATCGTTTCATTGTTTTTAGCGTAATAACCCTCTTGTCCGTCTTCAGACGTACAAATCTTCAGATACTGTCTCCTGCTTTCACAAAGTGACAAGTGCCTGGATCTGATTTCATTGCTGGGCAGTCTTTACAGCTCCTGTCCAACTCCTCCAAGCACATCCTGCCAAAGGAAAAACTGAAACTTGAACCTCTGGTCCCACCCATCCTGTGGAGGACTGATCCCCTCGGCAGAGCATGCATTCAGCACATAAGCCATGCGTTAAGTAAAGAGAATGTAATGCTTGCGGGCATGCGGGTTAGTACGAGTACAGGAGTGGAGGTTGACCATGGATTAATCGTAGACTATAGAAATTATGAAAGTATGAAAACCAATGCACAGCCAACATCGTAGAGTATGAGGCATGTAAACCAATGCACAGCCAACATCGTAGAGTATGAGGCACGTAAACCAATGCACAGCCAACATAGGCTGGAGAAGAGCACACCTGCAGAGTTTATACTGTGGGGGGGTAGGGGGGGTACCGCTAGATGTGCTGGGGTACTTTGATTGTTCTTGTAGTTGAGATTTATCAATGGCAGCTTTTCAAGCCGTAGACCTTGGAGAGAAGCCAAGCAGGAATATGCTATGACTTATTTTGTACTGCTTTTAAGTGTATGTTTTATTTTGGGGGGCTTAGCAGTGGCATCTAATCCTTCACCTTACTATGGAGTGGTTGGCTTGGTGTTAGCGTCAGTGGTGGGTTGTGGGTGGCTGTTGAGTTTGGGGGTTTCGTTTGTATCGTTAGTTCTATTTATGGTATACTTGGGTGGAATGTTGGTGGTTTTTGTATACTCTGTGTCTTTGGCGGCGGATCCGTTTCCTGAGGCCTGGGGAGATTGACGTGTTATGGGGTATGGTATGGGGTTTGCTCTGGTACTTACTGCAGGGGTAGTGGTGGGGGATTTTGTTGAGTGGTGAAAATTTGGGGTGGTTACTGTGGATAGTGGAGGGATGTTCTCTGTTCGGTTGGATTTTAGTGGGGTAGCTATATTCTACTCGTATGGGGTGGGGATGTTTCTGGTGGCGGGGTGAGGGTTGCTGTTGACTCTGTTGTGCTGGAGCTTGTTCGAGGGTTGTCTTGTGGAGCTCTTCGGGCAGTTTAGGGGTATCAGAGAGTAGTTTAATGTAAGATATCAGCTTTGGGAGCACCTCTTCTGCCTGGTAAAAGCCTATATTCCACTTAGTGGCCTTGTACTCTTATCTCTCTCTTCTCCACCCCCTGTCTGAAACCATGAAATATCAGGCTGCAGTGTCCTCGGGCACAGCGGGCACAAACTCCTGTGTTGTTAAAGAAAAACTAGCCCAACCTTTGGTTCTGTCAGCAGTTTCCACAAATGCATTCAAGCTGACCTCTGCTGAGGTCAGACGCCGAGACTGGCACCAACACCGCAGCTGGTGACCAAAACGAGCCATTCTGGGTACCATAGCTGGGACTCATCAGTCTCCCACTGGAATAAGCACCGCCAGGCAAAAGGGAAATGTCCTCCAAGCCAGGCATGCCACAGAGGGAAGGAGCCAAAAGCTTCGCAGTGACCTCACTCCTCCCCCGGGACTGAGGTGGAGCCACATGCGTTTCCCTGCCAAGGCAGCCACCAGCGTGAGCAGAGCACCGGGGTGCGGCTCCTAGAAAAATCCCTTCTCTTCTTGTAATTCAGACGTTGATCTTTCCATCACCACGATGACACCTCTCTGACGAGGCCCATCATTTGTGCTCCTTGCCTGACCTAGGTGTCTATCCTGTAGGCTCTCACCTCCACTGGGCTTTTGACACTGCTTTTGCCTAGCCAACATGCTGGGACTCTGCTGGTGTGGTGTCACCATGGCCCTGCTGGGGGTTTTGGGACCTGCTATGCAGGCAGCAGGGACTGGGTTTCAGCCACTGAATACAAAGAAAGAGTTGTTCTTCCCCAGAGGGTCCCTGGCCAGGCCAATACGAAAACAGTAACGGGGTTATCTACGTGTTAAGCAACGCCAGCATCATGGCTTGTCGCCTAGGGTCTCCTTGCCGTAACTGGATGTAGCAGAAATCTCAGCATGGCTAGAAGACAGCTTAAAGGACTAATGATTAGGATGTCCTATGCAGATTATGCAGGGCTGTGAGATAAGATTTTCACCATCCCAAAGATATTCCATAATCTGCAAAAAAATCCTGTCCGCTCCTCATCCTGCCTCTCCTACAAACAGTGGGTTATTAGAATTTGAAACTGTTTCAAAGGACACTTGCGAAAAATCAGAAAGAGATCCTGGGGGTCCTGTCTGTGGCTTGAGCATTTTCCCCTCAGCTTGATTTGAAATCATTTGTTCCACAGGAAAAAAACCCAACATTTGGGGAAAATGGCCGTAAAGGACAAAGTACCAAACTTCCTCCTCTGTCTGATAAGAAGTCACATTCATTGCTTCATTACAGCTTGCCTTTATTTTCTATTCACTCTGTATTATTCACTAGAAACTAATTTGCCATTAATTATTAACTAGAGCATTAAAAGGCCAAACTAGGTCTACAGAAAGAATTCTTGCAGTGGACCATACAGCGTGTCCCCACCCGTTTCGGTGGATCAGGTACCTCACCCCTGAGTTTCACCGCAGGCTCCATCAGAGCACCAGCGCCTTTGCCTGGCTGCGTCAGCCTCGGGCCCATCTCCCGCGTCTGCAGGGAGCAAATCTGCGTGAAGCACCAGCAAGCGGGCGAAAGACCAGCTTCAGAAGAACACTGCAGTTGCTGGCTTGCCCACTGGAAACCCCTTACTCTCGCATCCAGGAAAGCTGTTTCTTACCAGTCACCTTTAATGTCATCTGTGCTAATAGGTACTCAGAAAGACTGCTTATTTGCCCTGTAATCTCAGCGGTTCTTTGAGCTATTGTAGCCACCGTGGATCTCCTGTCTATTTTTCAGAGCTCTCCAAAAGCTGGGTGAGGCACCCAGAGGACCATGAATGCTGGCGGGACCCCTCAGAGGCTATGTGTGCAGTGCTGGAAGATCCTGCTGGCAAAATCCTCCATTCTCAAACTGATGTGCAAGCCAACCCACAGGAACTGCAGGAAGCAATGGTGTAGTTCACATTTGCACTAATAAATAGGAATTCATCTCCATAGCCAATCATAGCAGGTAATAGGACTCCCCGAAACAACAACCAGCTTGAATTCAAACTATTTATCAACAGGCTGGTGAATTTGTTCACTAATGATCTAAAAGGCTCCCTCTCGTTATTTGACCCAAATATGTCAGTAAGGTGTCCCTGCTTCACATTTATACGTGTGGTGGATTTGCTTTTCATGCACCTGCTATTACTGTTAGGTTTCACTGATGAGCAGAGGCAAAGCTTTTCTCTTCTGAACAGTTATTGAATTACATTTATTTTCTCGTGCTTTTCACTTGTTTCTCTAGAAAAGATCTCAGGTTCACAGGCTTAATGCCTGAGTGATCCATGGAGCCCCATTTCCTGCACATTTCAGTGCTCCAGGTAACAAAAGTCGTCTCTCTCTGGTCTCTGAAGTGGAAAAGCTAACTATTCCCTTCAGAAAGAAACCCCCTTTTGTTCCTACTTTATTACTTATGACTAACGACATTATGAAAGGTTTGCCGTTGCGTCTATTTCTTGCTGCTGCTGGGGTGTATCACAGTGTGCATTCACGGGGTTTTTGCTACACTCCCAAGTGAACGTGCTCTTCACAGCATCACTTTGGGCTGTACAGCATGTGCCACGTTTCAGGCAAAAAGCTCATTACTTTGGTGAGACTCTGTGTCCTCAGTACTCCAGATGACTCTTCCGTGCTCAGGGAGGATTACCCCGACAACCTCAAGGGTGGGTTTTGCAAAGCAAAGGGTGCAGCTATCGTCTCTGCATCTGCCTAGGGCGGGAGTTATCTTCAATTCACCGCTGTCTGGAATTGCTTGTTATTGATTCCTGTAAATTGTCTTATTTGTCTGAGGGCTGCCCAGATGAACAGCAGACACTTGAGAACTCTAAATAGGACTCAGCCACAGAGTTCAGAGATTAATCTGTCCCTTTGGGGTGCTGAGCAGCCAGCAATCCAAACAGCTTGTTGTAAGAGGCTTAACAATGCAGAACAGCTGATTTCAGATTCATCCATTGAAAACATACATTCATGTTGTTGGATGTTGGAATAATGCTAAATCACTTTAATCTAAACCACATTTGAATACAACTCCCACAGTTTAAAGGGCACTGAATTAATCTTGTGAGTAACGGAGTTGCCTTGTAAAATGCATTTGTGTGATGTTGTAAGAAACTTATAAGAAACTTGACTGTGAAGGGGCAGCTCTTTGAACTTGTAAACCCTCACTGTTTAGAAATATATAGCTGTTTGAACATGAGTCTAAATGCAGCAGAATTTGAGCAAACTGTTCCTCTGCTTTCCCATATTTTAATGTGCTCATCAGTGAATATTTATGTGCGAAGCCTGTAGTAAGCACAGTCGTCATTTCTCAGCTGTCTCCAATTGGCAGATCGATGAAAAATTTGGTGTGCTCCCACTCAATTGAAAAAAGTAACTAACAGGCTGCTAGGTCATTTTCTCTCAACGTTAATCCATCATTATCACCTGAAGTGCATTACTTTGAAGACTGAAGAAGGTCCATATTTCAATTTAAATGATGCCTAACAGGTATAAGCTTGACATTTTCAGTTCCCACTAAGGCTTAAAGAGCTGACAACATTTTATTTTGCTGAGAATATATCTTTTCCTCCTCAAGGATTTCTGTACAAGGACCTAGCAGTAGGCATGCCTTTATGCTAACCAGAGACAAGTCCAGTTAGTTATTCAGAAATGCCTTCATTTTGTAGGGCTTTAAATTATATTTGTGTCTGAAAGAAGGTTTTTTTCCCTTTTTTTGCAGTTAGTTCAGGTTTGGGTTTTGGTTTGCTTTTTTTTTTTTTCTGCTTGTAGTCAAAATCTTCATGGTCATGGAAAAGAAGGATGAAGCTGGTAGATAAGATCCCCGCTTTGTTTGGGAAGGAAATGCAGGAATCTGGTTTTGCAGCAGCCAGATGGGCTTCAGCCTGGATCTGTCACCCAGCAGTGGTAAAGGAAGGCAGTACCCCCTTTTGGGTGAAATGGCAGAAATTATCTTTATGGAAATCCTTTTGGAGGTATAAAATGGGTTCTTCAAACTTCTTGTGGACCAAGTCCTACTCTGTGCGGACATCAGGACTGCCCACAGACAGAAGGACTGGGACGTTGTTGGTACCCTACACCCAGAAGGAGTTTGGAGAGGGATCCTGCTTTACCAGAACACTTTCAGCCCTTCTTTGCCTTTCCCCCAATGCACACGTACGCACAAATGTATGCCAGGCGTAATACAGTTGTGAAAGGTTGAGAATGTCAGGTTCAGTCTGGTCTCAAGAACCCGCAGATGTTTCAAATCAAAATGTTACCTTAATAGGAATAATGAGGTGTTTGAGAGAATATTTTGGTCTGTGCCATTTGATTGGGAAAAACTATCTTTTCTCTACTCCGGGTGTTCTGTTCATCTGAGCATCTTCAGCTCAAGCCTCTTCCCATAAATTATCCGGAGAAGAAGGATGGTGATTTTTCTCTATGGCAACAATGGGTATAATTTACTACCTTAAAAATGTCCAGATACACAGTAAAGTATTCTGAACAAATGTTGAGTGGTCTATTTCCAGTGCTGCTGGGACCGGGTGCGGGCACTGTTCACGCCATGTACTCCACAGCACCAGGCAGCAGGTGCAGAGCTGCCCAAGGTAGGAGGAAATCTGAGGAAACGTACTCCCAGATGCACTTTATTTCACCTTGGGCACAGCAAAAGAATGTCTTGCAGCAACCAGATGGACTCCAGTCTGGATCTGTCATGTAGGGAAGATGGTAGCTCCTTTTCAGAGAAAGGAAGGAGCTGCAGCTGTCAGAGACCTGCTGCCTAAAAGGTCATGGGAGAAGATGGAAAGCATTTTTACACAGCATCCCGCTCTTCCTGGGAGAGTCCTTGGAGCCTGGGCCACAGCTTTTGCTGGATGTAATTCACTCTGTTTAAGTTTGAGGACTTTTTTCCTCCTCACTCTACCATTCCTTAGAGAATCTATCTCATGCTGAGCTGTTTTGCGTAGTTAATTATTAACTATACATCATTTCAAAAAAGTGCTTTGAAATAATTTCCTTTTGTTTATTTTAGGGAAAAAGAGGAAAAAAGACCTTTTCCCCCAATTATAGTGTTTCCTTTACTGACATATTTCGCATGAGATTGTTGGTTTATGGGAAATTGCACAGCTCATTAACTTCTGGAATAATTGGTATCCAATGGTGTAATCAAATCACAGGCTATAAATAAAAGGAATTTTAAGGCACAAAATCGTCATTGAGCCTGTCTGCCAAAACATCCGATTTTTGGATGCATCTTGCCAGCTCAGCAAAATCTAATTTACCTGCTTTGCTTGAAATGTTTGCCCATCAGAATGACCTGTTCCTATGGGTAGCAGAATATTAAATATTTTTAAACATACTGTATTAATATCACATGAATGCACTGACCTTTTAAAGATTATTCGCAGAAGGGACTAATGAAGATACATACAACAATAACATTTATAAATAGAAAGGCTGAAAGGAGACAGGCAATTGAGCAAGAATACCAGCTTTTGAACATGGAACTTTGTACAACTTTTTTAGAAGTTACTGATGTATATTTTCTTGTCTTCCATGAGCTGTAAAACATCACTAATACTATTCGGTGTTCTGTACCCATCTAGATTTATACTGCATTCCTCAGTGTGGTAGCTTAGCCTTATTATCTCAAAGCATTATATCTATTCAGATATATCATCATTAGGTGATAGGTGGCCTATAAAAATAAAATTCAGTAAGATGAATTTGTAGCTACATATTTAACAGTCTGATCCGTATGAGATACTATGAATTTATTTCCACTGCCTGTGCTGGTGGTGCACATCAGCTAAAGAGTTGACAATAAGTACTTAAGACCATTTAAATATATATACAGGGAGAGAGAGAGAGAGACATATAAATATATACCCATATTGAGGGACAAAAACATGTACAAATTCAGATTATGTCCTTTGAAGGAAACTGTTTCCAAGGAGACCATGGGCTCCTCAGAGGATGAAGTAGAGGGTCTAGTAACAGAGGTCAAGTTTAGGCTTGAAATCCAGTGTTTTGTATATAAGGAAAACCATGGATTAATCATATGTATGTGTATGTATAAACACGTATGCACATATAGCTTTAGATCAAAATGTGTCTTTACTTCCTTGCAGTGAAGGCGGAAGACCCAGCCAGGCAGGTAACATTGGCCAGACTTGTATTAATGCCCCAAGTGTCTGCCAAGTGAAAATCTGCCAGGTCTCCAAGAGTGTAAACCGGGTGCTCTGATTTCTGCCTCCCTCAGCCTCCTTGCCAGAAAGGACACATTGCTTGGAGTCCCTCTTTTGTGGTGTTAGAGCTGAGACCCTCTGAGGGAGCATCCATAGATATATCATTTCTATTCTTCCCACATGTTTTAAAATCCACACTCCAGACCCTCGTGTATTGTCCATTTCTGTCCGTCATTCACAGCCGAGCGAAACGAAGGACTATGAATAATGGTAATGTAAAAAGCAGCAGGCAAATGTAATCTACAGCAATGCTGGGTGGGGAGCAGCATCTCTGACTGGACTTGGCTTGTGTTTATATGGGCTGCTATTAATAATAAACAAGAGTCTCTATTCCTTTGCCATATGATAAGCATCATGTTCAGTATAGAGTTCCAAGATTTGGATCTGTCATTGAAACCTCTGAAACAATACAAACATGACCAGATCTGAACCATCTGAACTGTTAGAAATACAACTGCTCTGCAAAGTCCGCTATGGAGCCAGGTGCTGCTGCCACGAGAGCAGCATTTACAGGCTCTCCAGAGGAAAAAGGTCACACTGGGCCAGGGTGGTTTTCAGTACTCAGCTTTCCTTTGGTGATATTGTTAGACATGCAGAATATTTAAACAGGGTTTATGGCAACTGGCAAATCAACTGCCTTGAAATGATATGTATAACAAGGGAACTAAGGAAAGACTAAAAATATAATCCCTAATCTAAAGCATCTGACATGTTTTCTGGACAGTAGTTTGGTATTATCCAGATGTATGCTCAGAGACCTGTCTATGCAAATCAAAAACATCCATCATACTGAAGTGAGTTTAATTACGAAAGTTTTGCTTTTCTAGTCAAGCTTTAATTTCAGTTATTCCTGATTTCACACTACTTAGCTTCTCCTTTTAAATGACATTCTGCTGCACGTCCGTCACATTACAGTTGTTGGAATCATGAACGCAAAAGAACACAAAGCTGATTCCGAAAGATGGAGATGAACATCTTCAAACCCCTGTAATTCTAATGGAATGCATTCCTTAATCATTGCAGTATTTTTAATTTGGGAATTTATTAAAACAATGAGAATTAGTGAGTATGTTTATGGCAGTACATGTGTTGTCCGATTCCGAGGACACTTGAGACCTACCACCACCTCAGCCCACGGTGCAGCTTGGACAGACTGCTTCTATAAGCCTCAGCATCTCTGGTAATGCCAAAACACTGATCCTCCTGAGGTGAGCACTGAGCTTTAGTAAACCATGCACAAAAGCCCACCAACCTAAAAGAAGACAGTGTCAAGATTATCTTTACACACATCTTTTACAATAGCTATACCACTTCCATATCCCCTTGTTTTGAATTTAAGATGCTGCTGAAGAATCCCTCTGGAAATTCTAGGTTAAAAAAATCCTTGCCATAAAGTCAACAATATGATAAAAGCATCTTTAAGCAGCTCTGTTGTGCCTGCAAATAATTATTTGCAGTGCCGGTTTGTTGAGGGATGTTAGTGCCCAGGACCCCGACCCGGCTGGCACTGGAGTGCCCGTCCTTACAGCAACTGCAGAGAGCAGTGTATCACATGCGAGGGAGGACAACCTCAGCACGGAAGTGACAGTGGCCATGGTGCCCTGGAAAAAGAGAAGAGTGAAGTATCAATTGCTTGCTCCCCTCCCAAGTCTTGGTGTTCTTACTCAAGATTTCCAAACTTTGGCAAAGAACTCATTGAAGGCCATTTTTTTTAATGTGAACAAATTGTGTCAGGAGAGAGAATAATTTTTATGTATATATATATACACCAGATAATATTAATATTAGAAAAACCATGCAGTATTCAGATTCTCTTCAGAGTTATGTTGTTGATGAGTTTTTCTAAATTTTTGTGCAAGTGTGACCTATCAGGAGCACACCTCTTCTCAGGTGACCCTCATCATTACTGTCTGCCACGAGCTTGCTATCTTTAGTGCTGTAGAGGAAATAGGAAGCAGCTGTAATTAACAGATCTGAATTTATAAACCCACTGCAGAGTTCTTAAGGAGCTGGTTAAAGATGAGTGGTCATGCCCTAGTTAGTGTGAGTATTTGCAGCAATGCCTGATTTCTCACTTTTCTGACCTTGAGACACTGAGCTGTTGACAGTAAGTGTTTATATAAATGAAGTTTTTTTGCTTCTTAAATTTCATAATAATGAAGGGTCTTAATTATAACTAGTACTTTTAGAAAAGCATAGCCTTATGTAAACTGTAAGGTGTTTCTGAGCCTTTGTGGGTACCTTTGGCTCTATTGGTGGTCCTCACCTGCAGTTTAAGAAATATGGAGGGGTAAAGGATTAAGCAATGAAGTTATGTGAAGTTTGCTTAATAACTGATGACCTTGCAGCTCAGTATATGACATTTCTGAAAATATAAGGGTAAGCTGGCACATATGGAGCAATGCAAGAGACCACAGATTTCATAAATATACACAACTTTCTTTTTCTGAGTACCTGGGGGAATGTATTTACTGGGTGCTGATACAGGAACTGCTGGATGGTCCGCAGTATAGAGTAGTAATGTTTCTATCTTAATTTTTCAGTCAGTCCTAAAAATACAAGCTTAGCTTATTGTTTTTAAGTCTTGCTCTGGCAGTAACCATTCTGCCTGTGAGGTGTCATATTTGCTAGGCAACTCTTTTTTCTTTTTTTCCCTGTTTCTATTTAATATTCAAGGAAGCTTATTTTAACAGTGCATTTTAATTTTCATTTTGTGAAAATGTAACTAAAGTAGGATGGACACAGATTTCCCCTCTCAAAAGACACCCAGAGCATTTCTTTCACACAGCACAGCAATCTGAGGCAAAATCTTGTTTTTGTAATTGAAAATACGGTTACTACCCCAAGAAGGGTTGAATGGCACAGCTATCCTGGTAGGCTTCAGAGTAAGTGGATTCTTAACATTCACTCCAATCAATTCCTATGAATAGTTAAACAAAGCTCAAGGTAGCTTTAAAATAGTGTGAGGTGTCATTTTTTTCTGTGAAACCTTCTTCTGAATGAGAACTTGTTTCCTTCAGGAAGGGGAAGACTTCAGCCTGCTTTCCCCTTGGACTCTGTATGTAACATAACTATTTTAATTAACTTTTTTATTTTCTCCTTTTGTTTAGGGCTAGCCACTGTAACTTAATATAGTATGGTTTTACTACTACTGCTAAACTTCCTCTGCTCGATAATAACTGGACAGGTGGTTAGCCACCATTTTATGAGCAGTTAAACCATTTAGCACATCACCACTAGTTTTGCATTAGCACCAATCCTGGGATTCATTACATGGTTCAGCAGTACAGAAACCTAATGCATTATGCCCCAGCAGGGTTCTGTCTGATTTTTACTCTCGGTATGGGTGCAAAAAGTCAACAGTCTTGCAAGAGGCATGGTTACGCTAGACAGCTTGTCTTCGGACCATCTCTGTACATTTGCAATTAATCCAGTTAGTGAGAAGTGCCGAATTGACACCAAACCAGAGTTCTCCACCCACCCCATGAAGGTGCAGATGCAGCCTGGGTGTCTGCTGTGCAGCCCTTGCTGGGAGGATGTTTCCCATCCCACACTGGTTTAGGGGAGGAGGAAAAAAAAGAAAAAATAAAAGGAGAAAAAAAAAGAGAAGAAAATGTTCATGTTCTCTTAATCATTCGCCCCCACACACGCCAATGAAGCTTGAGCAGTTACTGCTAACCTCTGAGATGGTGTTTGTCATGTAGATATGCAGCCATTAGAAATATGAGAACCATCTGGTTCCTTTCTCCTCGGAGAGCAAACAGCTATCTGCCAAGGTGGGCTGAAGTCAGATGGATTATTTCAAGATAAAAGGCTTGTTTTCTTTCTATAGTTTCTCTCAACCACCCAAAATAACTGCATCTATTTATTTTTTTCCCCTGCCGTTACTAAGTATAGCTACATGAGGGTCCCTCTTTTAGCCCTCTTTTCTATTCGTTTGCCCTTTGTGCCCCTCCCTTTTCTTTCACCATTTCCATTGAATTCCAGCTCAGTTCAGTATTTTCCTCTGAGTAAAGCAGTGAAATAGCTGTGTAGTCAAATCTATAGTAAAGATTAATCTTGATCTGTGAACTGAATTTTAAAGAATATTTCATGTATTTCTTTAAGAATGGCTGGGATTTTCAAAGAGGGAGCTGTATCTCAAAGGCAAAAAAGAGGCATAATTTTGAAAGACTGCTGTTTTCTCAGACTTCTACCCCAAATAAAGAGGAGTTTTCCAAGAAACAAGACAACTGTTCAGGACAGTCCAGTTTTTAAAGACTATTACTATATGGATAATTATATATGCAAATGTTGTCTGACAAATCAGTTTGACTTCATTTTTTCCAATGGGAAGTTTTGAAACTTGCAGAATCGCCTTTGGGATGTTGGGGCTGAACCTGCCCCTCCTGAGGTGCCTTCGGCCCCTGCCGCTGTGCCTCTCCTTCCCCTGGCAGCCCGATTTTGGGAGATACTCAGCCAAGGGCGCAGGGAGGGCTGTGAGACAGCAGCAACGTCCCCTGCCACCCCACTCTTTGGGGAAACTGCAAACGGCGCAACGCCAAGCTTCCAAGAAATTTGCAAAAAAGAGAATTCTTTCTGGCAAGCAGAGGAACAACAGTTTACAAGTTGGAAATATATGTATTGATGTTTGATTTCTTGCTGCTCAAACATACTTCAGGGCTTCATTTAGCCTGAGCTCAACTGCTGGTTGTTTATATAGGCTACTGGCTGTTTACATTAGGTCAATACACAGGACGGGCTGTTTATACCAGACCAGCAACAAATTCCACAGCATGGTGTGTGTCTACCACTGCTGCTCTTTTATATCTGCAGAGCTGGAAAGAAATAAAAAATCGGCTCTGGAAAAAAAGAAACAAACCCTCCTATGTACAGAGTATTCCCTCTTGCCTGAGAAGTGACCAGCACCGTAACTTTTTAATGGTCTGTTCAAAATTATACAGCATGGGGAATTAGCCCAGCACAACATGAATGGCAAATGACGGGGAAGAGCTGAGAAGAAAGCGAGTGGTCCGAGTTGATGTTTGTCTCCATCTACAGGGGACACAGAAGACCCATTTCTAAGCACTTATTTCAGCTGCACACAGAGGTTTGCAGTGCACTTAGCTCAGGGTGTAGCTGGTTCCAGCTCCACAAATGCAAAGACTCCTGTGTTTAATTTAATTCAAGTGTTTCTCTCCTAAATGACTTCATGGGTTGCTCTGACAGAGCTATCTACGGAGCTCTGGTCTCCCACCCTGGATGAGCAATGCTATTTGTATCGTTTACGAAACTGATAAACATTTGCAATGCTGGTAAAGAGCTGCTTGGCCACAGATCAGTGGGTTCCTGTAAAGCTGTGGGAGAAGGTGGGTTTCTCTCCTGCTGCTCTCGCAACCTTCTGCTGATCTGAGCTGCCAGGGTCCATCCTTATGAGATTCCTCCCAAAATGAAGGATGTCTTGGGCCCCAGCTCCTCACTGACCGTCATGGTGTTCCTCCTCTGCTCCTGAACTTGTCCGGGAAGCGTGCTGCCAGTTGGAGGGAAGACAAGGGAGAAAGCCTGTCTTTAACTTGCTTATCTTGCTGGTCCCAGCAAACCCCTCAAGAAAGGTGCTGACTGTCCTGATGCTGCTAGGGACCTTAGCCCTGTGCTGGATGAGTGTGGCTCCTGGGAGATCAGAAGTATCTCATTGTTTCTGGAAAATGCAAGCTTGGTGCCTAAACCTTCAGATCTATATGTTTTTTTGCACACCTCAGCAGTTTTGTTTGCATTTGACATTTAACTCCAAATGCATTTTGCCTTTCTTTCGATTCTGGGCCCACAGATACCTGTCTGCTTTCCCAGCTGTGACCCTAGGGAGGAGTGAAATAGAAAGGGCATAAGGTTGAGCAACACCTGTCCAGAAAGGGATTATTTCACCTACTGCCAGCCAGCTAAGTGAGCTGAAGCTAGTCAGCTCTGCACCCTTATCAGCTGATGGAGAGAAGAGGCATCTCCTGAGGGTGATTCTTCCAACTAGACACAGAAATGGGCAAAAAGCATCTGAGCAGTGTCTCATCCCACCTCATCTATGGACTATTGATTAGAGGAAGCCTGGATGAGTAGCTTGCATTAGATACTTGACTTCTCAGTGACTAAGACGAAGGCGGAGGAATCCCACCCCACCTATCCCAGTCCTTTGCAAGTGCCCATGTGCCTGCGTGCACCAGCCTCCCTGGGGCTACCAAGTAAGGTAGTAGCAAATGAGTTTTTTGAGGGTGCATGCAGAATTTGCAAGTCTTTCTTACTAATAAGCCCCATCAACTACTTCATGTACCCAATCCTGTCACCTCAGGAGGGTCATCTTGAAACTCCCCAGCCAAGCTCCCATGTCTGACAGATCTAATTACCATGTCTCCTGTCCTGTTTTTTTTTTTACTTTCAGATGTGCATTTCTATACTTCTGTCATGCAGGATCAAACATGAGTTATAATGTTAATGGTAGATTTTATTAATAAATAAATTGCTCCAGGAGGGTGCAACCGGTTTAGCATAGCTTACTGTTTCCATCAGGAACTGACAGCCTATTGGGGCTCCTCACGTTTGCCCTCAAGCCGAGAGGTGATTTAATGAACTGCCTCCTCTAAGGGTTGGCTTACACTTAATTCTGAACAAGAAATTACTGCCATGCTAGTCTTCCTGTTTTCCCTGCAGTAATATCATTGGGGTGAATTTAATACAGTATCAAGGTTTTGAGCGGGTTTTATGTTTCAAGCGAGCCTTTCTCCAACACCCCATCGTTATAGTGCTGGATCACAAGGCACCTCATTTGGCAGGTCTGTCCAAGTGCAGTATTTTTTTCTTTACCTGCTCTTCTTGTGGTCATTGCTAATAGCCTGAAAACTCAACATCTTGTGTCTTTGAAATCTTCCAGTTAAATGATAAAAGAAAGTTGTTCATGAAATAGGCAATGCTGGACACATTCCTGATGGTTACACAAGAAGGAACTGAAGCTCGCAGAGAAACAGAAGCTCTTTAATTTTGGCAGCATTCAGTAAACTGTCTCCCATTAATAAATAACTGACATAATTTTCAACTTTTTACTCCTTTACAGATGCCTCTCACTTGGCAGCTAGCTTCTTCCCAGCCAAGTCAGGAGTAGTAAAACCTCCCGATGACTCCAGCTGGCTGAAGGGTCAGGAGGCTAAGGCTGGATAGCTGGATGCTGCAACGCTCTGGGGGGAGCGGGGAGCAGTGGCCACACGGAGAAGCCTCCGTGAGTAAAAAGGTTCAGTCTGATCTTCTTTAAAAAGCTTTTCTCTGCTTTTTAATCTCGGGCATGGATGCACTCCGCGGGAATCTGCTTCCAGCGCCGCTTCACAGACTCCCCTTGCTCCTATTTCATGCTAAGGAAAACAAACTGTGTGGTACGTGGCAGCTGTATGGGTCAGGTTTGGGGAGGTGAAGAGTGTGCATCCAGGCAAATCAATACTTGCCAGAGGGGACGAGGCAGCTGTACCTTTCTTCCCCTCTCCCCTACATCAGCTCCCCTCAGCCCAGGCGTAGGCAGGCGCACACGCTGGGAAGCGATGGGGTTGTGCAGCTGCCAGTGCTGCATTTGCACTGGGGCTGCATCTGTTTCTCAGCCCGCGCTGACTTCAGGGAGGAAGAAACGTGTGCCCTTTGCAGCTTATAGACCTGTAACTGGTGCACAGCAGCACAGGCACACCTAAAAAAGGGAGAATAAAAATCCTGCTCCAGTATTTAAGCCTCAAGTTGCAGCCCTGGTGACTCGCTCGCTGTTCACGGTATTTTTTTGTGGCAGCGGCTGAAGGCGGGTAGGAGCAGCACACAGGCTCCGGGAGGGTGCCCGCTTTTCTCCGAAACTCGGAGCCCGTCCCAGCAGTGTGGTGCTTGCTGGTATCAACCTCAGGAGATCTGTTCTGCGCTGTGCAGGATTGTGCCTGCAGCTCACACGCTGGCCTAGGGGTTCAGAGTAAATTTGGAGTAACTCAGGATTTGGAGCACTGTAAGTTGAAGCAGAAATCTGCCCTTAGTAAACGCGCTGCTGTTTGACAGGGCTCTGCGCCTGCTTGTTCAGTGTAACGACCGCACCGGTTTTCTAACAACAACTTTAAATGCCATTCATCAATAAATCCACTGGGCTGCTCGGCTTGTATTACATGCCACTGATTAACTACCATTAAATTAGCAGTTAGTGTAATCAGATATAAACATTCCTTTGTGGCTAAGCTGTTAAACTTTTTTTTCCTTTTTACAATTGCGTGTAACACATGTCGGCACGAGACAGCCTCAGTAATTTCACATTACTGCAGCTAAATTATGTTTGTGGGCTCCAGAAATGCTTCTGGTGCTACCAGGCTCGTAAACACCTACCTGGCAGGGAAAAGCTACAACTCCTGCCCCAGAGCGTTCAGGGTTTAACAGGATTCGGCGTAGTACAGTGAGTGAATTTATTACATAAATATGTGCATAGGCTATGGACAAGCGATTGATAGGAGCAGTTCAGAATTTGATTTGCTGCCATTCGCCGCTGGTTTTCACCCTGGCTCATGTTATTAATTGATGTAAGTCAGCATCCAACTTGTTACAAGGGGACTTGAAAGAAACGTAGGTGTTTGCAGTTTAAAAGGAGAGGGATGTGACTCCGTGTGGCTTTCAGCTCAGGGAACTCCAGGCTGTTGTAGTCAAAAGCTGATTTTGGTTTTTCAAAAGGAGACATTTCATAGGTGTTGATTTGTAGGGTAGAATTAACTATATTTATTTTATATGTAGCTCAGCATCCTCTCCATCACTAGGCATTTTCGTAACTCTTAAAGACAGAAATTAAATACACAGCTGCAGTAATACCCATAAACCGCTTTCTTATACACATGTGAAATACAGAACATAAAGAAATTATTACTTGAAGTTACTATCTCAGTGCTAATGTTAAATCACAAAAAAAAACCAACCAGCAGAAATGTTCCCATCATAGCCTTCCATTCCCTCACAGTGCAAGAAAATAGCTAGAACTTGCAATGCACCCAGAAGATGGATAAACTTATCTTCAGACAAAAAAAGGCCGTGGAACGTAATTTTTTAAATGTTTGGGTGGTGTTTTTTGTTGGGTTTTTTTGGTCTGTATTAAATCTGATGATGTTTTTATCGTTTAGATATCACTGTATTGGCTTTTAGATGCTTACATGCTATAGATTATACTTGCAGATAATTACAGGTGAAAATTTGCACCAACATATATTGGTCTAAATAATTTGTGAGCTGGGGATTGGACTACTAGATTAGCTGTTTTAAAAATTCAGTCTTGTCTCTTTAAAAAAACATAATATTCAAAACATTTAATTCAAGTTGTTGGGATTCTTTGTTTTGTTTTGGGTTTTTTTGGTCATTTTAGTTGTACTGTTTGGAAATACTATATGGATTGTGACACTTTGATAATACGTTCTCTTTTGTTCTCTTGGAAACCTGTAGTTTCTCCAGCTATGTTCAGGTTGCTTTCCTGAGCTGTCAGCCTTGAAATGGGAAAGTGAGAGAATTCAGCTTAGTTGCATGTGTTGTCTTACATTATGTTTGATGATTTGAGAAATTTATGATACAAATGACTTGGGTTTCCAAAACCTAATAGTGGGCCACTCTCCAAATGTATTCTCCTCACTCTGACTATGACAAAGGGGAATTTATATGGCTGCTCTTAATATTTTCTTCAGGGGTGTAAACCTGCAGAAACTGGATTAGTATGTTGACTCCCTCAATTAACTTTAATCTAATATCCTGCCTATTTAAATTAGAGTAAACATTGGTGTATAGGGTTAAGGGAAAGAGTTGAACTGAAAAAGATTTATTTAAGGATTAGTGTAGTAGCTAAATTAGAATTAAATCCAGGAAGTAAACATCCCAGCAATGCAAGTTGTGGGAAACAAGAGACCACAGCAAAGATCAGCGGTTTGAAACAATAATGTGCCACCATGGGAAGAGAAAGGAAGAAGAGAAACAAGTAAATCAAGCATTACTGTACAAATAAGACTCTAAGCCTATTACTGCCACACAGGTTGTGGGGAAACTCCCAATTAAATGCAATGGAAAGAAACTTTTACCCTTTTCATCTTTCTCCTTGATTTGCTCGATTGAATTGCATTGCGGACTGAAATACCCGCAGCAATTAGAATAAAAGGATAAATTTGTAGAAGAATCCCTGAAGGTACAGAAATTACCAAATTTGCTGGCATCAGATTTGCTACAACATCTAGTGAGGGTTTGTTAGAGCCTCCGGACAAGAAAATGAGCAAAAAAAAGTGGCTTCACTCTCTGTTAGGCAGCACTAGGAACCAAATTTGCCCAGGATGTAAAATGCATGAATGTTTTCTCTGACTTAGCGGAGGTTTTATCTCTGTCCTGTCCAGCAATGCCAGGGCAGTCGATATGGGCTGTGGCTGGGCCCCTGCTCTCAGTGCCACCTGCGAGCCGGCGTGAGGTTGCTCCACTTGTGTCTGTCTCCTGTATGAATAGAGAGGGTTTAAAATCTGAGCACGCTCCTAAGTGAAGCATCTCGGACTCCATGAGTCCTCTGTGTGCCGACGGCCGAAAGGAGATGCCTATGCTCTCAGACTATGGAAAGCTGCCTTCCAGGTTTCAGATAAAAATGGTAAGCCTGGCTCTTGGTATTCGCTTAGTAACACCTCGGATAGAAGCATGCCATATACTGAACTGCCACTTTCAGACCTGAATTTTTGTTGGCAGTTTGATCAAAACCCTACTGAATCGGTGACAAAAATTCAGCCTGGGCTAGTATGTCTGAAGGCCACTCTGGCTAATTTATAAATTAGATAAGGGCTTGTTCATTCAATAAATACACTTTTTACTGGTTTTCTTCCTATACACCCAACAGCCTCAGCAAATGTCAGATTCCTCTTCTACCATCAATCCTTATCGGCAGAAGAATTAGCCCATCACTACAGTGCTGCCAAAGAGAGCGAGGGTCCTGCGTTAAATGAGGCTTTGCCCCCCAGGAGCCAATGCAGCAGCACTTCAGTGAAAGGCCGGTGAGAAGCCGGACGAGGAGGAAGGCCCGGAGCTGAGGGCAGCCGGCAGTGCAGAGCTGGGAGCACGCGTGGGGTGATCTCTTCCAGCAGAACACACAGATCGCCTCCCAGCCCCCTATATAACTCATTTTTTTAATCATTTTGGCAGTTTCTTTGTGCTTTATACCCCCAAAAGACTGAAATGGTCCAGCCAGCTTATTCCAAAGGAAAAGGTCTGAATTTCAGCTCCTATGAGCTGTTGTCTTGTAAAGGCAGGCAGCTTAGTATTTCATCTCTCTGACTAAAGCAGCTTTTAACAAGCTCGTTCTTGGCAGAAGGTTTTGGACTTAACCGTGACTGAAATACATCACGTGCCTTAAAGGCACATGCTTTGCGTGAACTGCCACCCTGCTTGGCAGGAGATGCAAAGAAATACTGGTCCAGGGGTGACCTGAACCCTCGTAGTGTGTCTTCTGAGGAGTCACCAGCGAGGAGGGAAGAGTGCAGCATCACTCCTCATGCGACATCTTGCTGGACAGGGGAGGTAGTTTATGGGGCTGTTACTTCACAGGACAAAAAAAAGTCATTCCACAAATTAATTATTGTTCTTCTAACCCTCTTCTCCACCTGCACACTGAGCACCCTGTCAGGCAAACCTTCCGCCGTCTGTTCTGGGTGGAAGTGGATGGCAAATATCAATGCAACAACTCGGTGTTCCTCATTCACCTTAAAAAAACACAGCTACATCAGCAGTATTAAACATGCAGCAACAAGACCTCCGGGTAAAAGCTCAACCAAAGAGTTTGCTAATAAACCTCCCCTGTCCCTGTAATTCAAGCTTTCCCCCTGCCTGGCACCTGTTCCAGCCAAGCTGCTTGGGCTTAGAGCTTTGTGGCATTTTTAATAATGTTGCTGGCTGGGCCCTCAGTCAGGGGGTGCCCCACTGCAGCTTGGGTGATGGAAGTGCTATGTTGGGGGCTGAGGGTTTGGCACCTGCCCTCGGGGCTGGGGAAACCCTCCTGCACCCCCTGCTCTGCCAAGGCTGAGCTGCGCCAGCCTGATGCTGCGAGGCGCTGGCTGCCCTCGCGTCCTGCCACGCACGCGCGACAGAAAGCAGCAGGTACGGAGAAGGCAGAGGATCAGGCATATGTCCATCCCTAATCACCATCTGCTTTAAGGCTTTGTTGCTCTTTTTCACGGTGCACGGTACTTCACCCTGGGACTAGTGCCCCTGGGCCAGCAACTGATACCTTCTTTGAGCTAAGCAGATTCGTATTTTTCTGACAACGTAGGAGGACTTGGGTCTTTTATGAGAATCCTTTTGTCAGATGCTGGGGAAGAGAGGTCTTTCTATAAGCGTGAAGTGGACCTGGTATCTGTCGAAAGGGCAAAAATCTGTTCATCGATCAACTTAGTGAAGTACCAGAGCATATATATAATTTAACCCTGCTTCATTCTGTTGCCTTTGAGTCCTTAAGAGTTACGAGAGGCCCCTTAGTTTCAAATGGCTTATAGAGTAGAGGCTACTATTTCAAGGCTAAGTCCCATATACCTGTCTCTGAAAATCAGATCTGAAGAGGTCTCAGCTGGAGTATTAACCCTGAGATGTTCTCTGGGCACATTGGGCCAGTCTGGACCCATTTGTTGGCATCCTGACAGGCTCTTCAAGAACATACATATTGGGAGTTTACATTGTTTAGACTAACACAGTTTGCTGCCTCTACCAGTGCCTGCCATCTCACCAGTAGCCAGGCAAGGGCGGAGATTTTACTTTACATCAACAGAAACCTTAAGCTAACCTGGCAGCATCAACCCTGCTCAGTACTTGCCGGTATCAGCTCCCCACACGGCCACAGCAACGCTCGTGCTGGCCGGAGGGAGATGGTTTAGCAGCGGTGAGGTGGGGTGGCTGGGGCAGGAGAAGGCAGCGCTCCCTCTGTGGCTGGGCTTCCCTGTGCTCATTGACAGTGCTTGTGAAAGCACGGCCCTCGTGTGGGACCCATGCAACTCGGTGGGGCTTTTTCCATTGACATAACAGATTTTCGGAGCAGGTCTTTGGACAGGGTCAGTAGGGAAAAAGCCAATTTACTCGTGGTGTCTTACAGCCCATCGCATTAATCCTGCATCTAAAAAAAAAAAGGTCACATCTGAGTAGTGGTTTCCTCCCCTTGTTTAAATAAATTCCACTGCTCGGCTTCTGAGTTCCCTACCAGAGCTCCGCATCGGCCAGCCCTGTTTGTGGAAAAGTCAGCAAGCACGTTTCAGCCAGCGTGGGGTATTAACGTAGGAAGCCAACGCCGGGTCGGTTCTCCTTGTTCCTCTTACTGGCTATAGAGTTTCACAGCCTAGGATATTAGTAAATATTTATGTTTAATTACTTTCACTTAAGAAAAACAACCACAGCCAAGAAAACTACAGAGCAATTTAATGGGTTTTAACTTGCCACACTAAACCGCCTTCTTAAACATAACGAATTATATGAAGTCATCCGGTTTCAGACTCTCTTAAAGAGGTAATTTAATTCAAATAAGGTTGCATATTACTAGCTTCAGTGTCTGAAAACATTTATAGTGCCAGTAACCATTCCATTGCCCTGGGTTATTCTGCAGCCTGAAAGACAATAACAAGCTAAGCTTAGAAACGTGTGCTGTGGTTTGGTGTAACTGATAGATGAAATTGCTAGGTTCATTGCCTCAGGCGAGAATCGCTGGGTGAGGGTGTTGGAGTCTGCTTTCGCGTGAGACAGTCTAGGTTAAAACAAAAACAGGAAAGTAAATATGGCATTAGCTGCTCAGCAGCATCATTTTGAATCCTTTCCGCAAGAAAACAGTGTACAAATTAACTTCATGGGCTTCTTCCCTCTGGGTCCTAGCTACAATGCTGCCTTTCTTGCATACGACAATTAGGTTCAGGAATACGTCCTTCGGTCCATTGTTGCAATATAATATAAAGACACTTCTGTTCTCTGGCACCGCTGTGGAGCTCATATTCAGGGAGAAAATAAGGGGAACTTTGGGTTACCTACACAACTCTTTTTTTCCCTGGCAGGTAACTAATAGAAGGAACTAAAGAAAAATGCCTGTACTCTTCCATCCAGAGATCCCCAACTTCTGAACTACGTGTAGGACTAGGAACATCCATCAGGATTTTTTTTTCCTCATGAGACAAATTGTTATCATTGGTTTGAGTTTAGCAGTTAAGAGCCAGAAGGTCTTACCACATAGGCTGTAAAAATTTGTGAGGATTTCAGTGTCCTTTAAAGTAATTGCATACTCTAAAGCTCCTTACGGGGCTTAAGGGCTTTATTTGCCTAGGACAATTGCACACCTTGTGAAAAAAAGCTGTAAACCAAATCCCGAGCTTGCCAACTTTCCAGATGTTAATTGCTAAACTTGTGAAGGCCATTAGATGTTGATTGCTATGTATGTAGCCTGCATGTATGTCTGTCAACATGTTAGACAGAAGATTCATAGGGATAGCCCCTATGTTCTTGATGTTTCTGCGAAGTTTGATACACAACTCAAGTTTTGCAACTTTGCTCATCTATTATGAGCACATATAATGAATGCAAAACTGAGGAACGACTACGTTAAAAATTGCTGCAAGTGGAATAGACAGTCCACATATAAACACAATGCAATCATACTTCAACCTTTCACCATGACTAGCTGTGAAAATACTTTACCAACTTTTGAATAGGTCTGTGAACATTGACAGCATTCAGTGGAACTAGCTTTGATTTTAGAGATTATGAAATTACAGTATGTGAAATTATGTGAAATTACAGTATAAGGTTATTTGACACTATGTTTTCCAGTCATTTCCTAGTTCAGATACCTTTT
Source organism: Gavia stellata (assembly GCF_030936135.1). Classification (NCBI taxonomy): domain Eukaryota; kingdom Metazoa; phylum Chordata; class Aves; order Gaviiformes; family Gaviidae; genus Gavia; species Gavia stellata. The sequence continues at coordinate 12,096,595 of NC_082595.1, forward strand.
CTCATGGATTAGAGTCTTACCTGAGAACACATTCATTCCCCTTGATTCATACTCTTGCCTTGAAGGAATTCCATGCATTTCAAGTCGACTGATTGAAGAGTGAACCTCTGATCACTACTTGTATGGGTAACAATATCAGCTTTTGGATCGTTTAAAATCCTTGAAGATAGCTTCACAGAATGATAAGGGGTTTCTTTTAAATAACAAACTTATGGGATAGGGACTGTCTTCTTCCAGGAGTCACACAGAATCTGGCTGAACGGATCTGTAAGCTTGCCAGCTCTGCAAAATAGGTGGCTATATTAACTAGGTCTAATTGCAAGCTCTTCACTTCCACTGACAGGCAACTAGCTCTGACTGCTAATTAATTATGTGCTTTAAAGTTTTACTCTCATAATATGAAAGTCAGCCCTGGGAGAACATTGCTGAACATGCTCGATGAAGGTATGATCTCTTCTTTAAAATAAGCCACGTATAAAGTTGCTTAAGTGTTCTTACAGAAGACTTCTGATAGGATTAAAAATGAACATAGAGCAATGGAAAAAAAACATTCTTCATTAGAAGGGATTACATTTAAACCTTTCAAGACGCCAGATATTTTTTTCCTTTTAACCCAAACTTGAGTCAGCTGTTGAACGGAGCTCAGAGATTATTTCTTGTCAGGACCTATCAAAAAAACCTGAGATCACTAAGGCATTTGAGCATGTTGAGCATGAAATTTTCATTGCTCTCTAGATTGCATTTTTACTATGTCTAAAAAACAGTATTCACTTCTAAGGGTACTTAGCCATCTTCTAGGAAAACTAATTTCAATTAAGCTCGTGGTCAGTAATCAATCTGGAAATGAAACCATTAATTTTAATGCAGTAAGTGCATGTATACATTAAATTTTATTGCTTTGTCTGAATTTAAAAGGGTGAAAGTAGGGCAATTTCAGGCCAGTGTAAAGTTGCAGGTGCCTGTACTTTACTGCTAACCTCTTAAGAAAGGAGACCTCTCCGTTTCAAACTTTTAGTCCTGCGTATCACTGAAATAAATTCCAGTACTGCATGTCACTGAAATAAAATGGAAAGGTTCCAGGACAATTAGGATCAAGCGTTTGGACCTTTGGACTACTTATGAGCGAGGATCCTCTCAGCTAAAGATATACCATCTGTAAAGTGCACAACAGACTTGACAGTGTACTAACCGTTATAATCAGTAATGACACAGATTTCATGAGTCCTGAAACGTGCTACCCAAGCTTGATAAATGTAAAGATCTATTGAGCCAAATATAAATGCATTAAAGAAAGCGTAATAATAAGAGTGCAACCAAAGCCAAGAATATTTCCGTTTTTTCAAAGGCTTCCAAATATTTTATATGCCATAAGATCATATGCCGAGTCAAGGCATTGCATTTCAAGTTAAAGTCAGACATTCAGCTGTAACCTTGAATGTATGGGTTGGAATCAAACACAATATTTTCACATTACTTGAGTTTAGACTTTCTTTGTGTTTTTATGTTCCTGTTCAAAAGAAAGGAAATCCCTGATACCAAGACAAGTAATCTGTGTTCTGAGCCAATAAATCCTCAGGGAATTTGAAACAGGTAGATTGTAAGAGGCCCTTTTAGGAGTCTGAGAAGCAATGGGTGCCATTAGATGGATCTTAATGAGAGTTGCAGGTGCTCAGCTTTTAGGACGAGGTCATTTCCCGTGTGTTGGCACAATGACAAAGATGAAAGATTGAACGGTTCTTCTAATTCACAACTCAGTAATATATACTCCTTAACTGGAAACGGCTGAAAAGATACCTTTGGAATGCTCTCGGTGCCCTAACACGTCCTAAACACTGCAGCCAAGTCTCAGCATCATTAAAATAATAGATGCAAATAAGAAGCTGCTAGCCAGAAATCAACAACAGCTCCTTTCCCAACCCTTATCCTTTGGTTACATGTTTAATAGAGATGTTCTGTGGCTTTGTTGCCATCCTGACTGCAGGAAAATAATGAAAAAAACCCCAAAACCAGCCAGCAGTGCCAATGCATGCTGTTGTATTTAATTTTAACAAGAAAAATTGCACAGGTGGAGACTGGAGAGGCTGAGATGTCTCTCTTAGCCTTCTGGGAAAGCACAGTTTTGGCAACTTGTCCAGCTGTGGGCCGGGCCTAAAACACCGTCTAAAATCACCTAAACTTCCTTGTTTGTCTCTTGATCTCTGCTTGTAGTCACAGCTAAATGATTCAATACCAATTCCCTTGAATAAATGTGCAAATAAGACCGAGTATTTACATTTCAAATGGATCGTTATTAAGGTTTCAAGCTGTCAATAGGACCAGCACAGGAAAATGTTATTATTAGGCCTGAAAGGCTTCGAGGGAATGTGTGAGAAGAAAGGCTAATATCAGGGGACCAGTAATCTGTTCCTAGCCGGCTTTTAATTCCACTTAGCAAACATGAATGATTTTGAGTGTTGAATGAAGAAGCAAGCTACAGAACCTGCACCATGTGTTTAAACTACAGCTGGCTGGAACGCTATATGCCTGAAGGCAACATTTTTAAGTTCAAAGGTAAACATTTGGTTTTTTGTAGAGAAAATTAGTTGTACAGCATATTTGATTTAGTCTACTGCTACCCAGTCCAACTTTTAATTGAAATGTATTAAAAAAACCCCTACTTCCACTGACAGTATGCAGTTTCCTAGAGAGCCGCATGCTTGCTAGTAAACATCAGTCCTCTGGGCCAGGTCTAGAAGACAGAGGTCAGAACTTCTATAACTTAATATTTTTCAAGGCACCCTAAAGACTTCCTCTTACCTCCTCATGTAAATTGTTTACAGCCCGCTCCAAAGAGGAACTCCCCTGCAGGACTTTGACTGTGCCTGTAAACTGATAAAAAACCTCTCCCTGGAAACTTCCCCTGGTGAACCTCGCCGTAATATTTTATTGTCTTCGATCCCAAGTGTATGCACAGGGATCCTTTCTGGTAAAAATGCAGGCAATAAATAATGCTGAGCAACGAGAGGTTTATACATGGAATCTTATTAAGGAGTGATGGTGGCATTTTGGAGTTCTTGCTGCCGGATTAAAGGGGTAAAGAGAGCTTTCTAATGCTGCTCCAAATGCCAGCACGCACTGACCTGCAAAGCTGTCACATAGCATATGCATGCGATTTCGGACATTTTAGTACGGCCTGCTTAGGTTTTATTTCTTATAATTGTGGGACTTCTTTTGTCTAAGTAAACTTTTTGAAAGTGAGGAAAACCTGTGCTGCACAATGAGGTATTGAGAACCATGTGTTCCATGGTACAGAAAGATATGTTATGATTCTTATCTTCGTGAGACTGTGAAAAAATAGTTCTTTGTCCTCAAACTCATTAAAAAGTTATTTAATAAAGAACTTGAAACCATTATCAATATTTACAAAAGAAATGCTTGAGAGCTGAGTTATGTGTTTTGAAATTCACAGAAGGCTCAGTGCATTGAAGCAACAATATACGTGATAGGAAGTATAGCTGACATTTTCCAAATATAAAAACCAGATGATGGAAGGTTTAATTTCTATGAATTGGAGCAGTAGCTGAGAGCCTACTAATCTCTCAGGAATATTTTCAGCCCGTCGGGGTGCTCAAAGAATATAAAATTCTCAGCGTTTCTGGAAAAGCAGTTGAGATCAACGTGATTTTGCTAGATTCAAAGGTGGCTTCAGTCTTTGACCTAGATTTGAGGACTAAAACAAGTTTTAAGGTTTTTTTTTCTCCTCAATAGCAGCATATTTTTTTGTTGGTTTTTTTTTTTTTTTTTCAACTTCTCAGGATAAATAGAGCCAAATTATCAAGGAATGTTTTATGACTAGTAACGGGCTTTTTTACACAAGTATACAGTTTTTCTACTTGCAAAACAACCCTGCTGACTTTATTGGCTGGTATCTATTACGCCTCAGAGAAAGGTGGGAATAAAAAGCCCCCTGCAAAGTGTAACCACATTTGACTGAGGGTACATCCATAAGGCATCTGCAAAATGTTGTGAGAAAAACACCTCCACAGAGAGATGTAGTCATTAACTGCCTCTCAAAGCACTGAAATCTTCAGAACCTGAAAAATCCTCAGAAATCCTTCCGACCCTCAACCCAGAGGTGCCCAAACCCCGTTGGCAGGTCAGTCTCCGCCAGCCAAGGCTGCGGGGTGCTCCTGTTCCCGCGGGGCACATGCAGAGCCGTGCAGGTGTGAGCACACAGGGAGGGCCCGATTCTGCAGCCATCCTCGGGCATCTGTGAGTCAGGGCATTTACCTTCCTAAAGCCCATGTCAGCAGACTGGCCTTTAAATCCAGCTTTTGTGCTCTCGGTGTTAAACATGCCCCAACTGCTGGAAATGTGTGTGCTGCGTGTCTCTGCTTCTTCTGCTCATCATTTAATCAAGGACTGACTCTCAATTCTTTTGTGCAGCAGCTGATATAAAGCACCAGAGTACAGAATCATTTCTGTAATAGTTTTTAATGCACAGCCCATCATGAGTCGTCATGATGGAGGGAATCCCATCATGTACTCTCCTGCCAGAGTACTCCAGTAAGAGGTGAGGGATGACGGATGAACTCTGGTCAGGCAGTACAGGGATTCAGGTATGTCGGTCTCCTGGATCGCAGGACAGTCCTCATCACCAGGTTACACGATGAGGTAGCAGTACAGAGCCTCAGTCTCTGCTCTTGCACAGGAGTCACCTGCCCGGGGGTGTTTTGGGGTCCGAATCCCAAGTGCAGGGGCATCACCTTTCAGCCTTAAGCCAGGCACCTAGCTCTATATTGCACTCTGCACTCGCTGATGAGCTTAAGCAGCTCTTTCCTCAGCCTGACAGTGTTCCTGACCCCCATTCGTAGGCTGTTTTCTCTCTTGGGATGCCCAGGTTCTGGTGCATAATGTGAAGATAAAAATCCTGAGTGATATGGCACTGCAGAGTTGGCTGTTGTAAAGCCAAGGTGCCTCTTCTACACCTATAGCCACAAGAACCTTGGTCTCGTCTTGTTCATACCAAGATCACTCAAAAATAAGAGATCAGCAGGTTAGGATTGGAATCGGGACCAGAAATACTAAGCACCACGTTAGGCAGTAATAACAACTACATGAGCCCTGCACAAGTACGGCGATGCCCTATTGACCATATACTTACTATTACTGCAGGCGTATTTACGTCTGAAAAATTCTCATCTGGGGTCCAACCACACACACAAATATTCAGTTAGCAAAAGTAGTTAACCGAGATGTTCATCCACATGACGTGTGAAAATCCTGAACTGTTTCTGAGTGCAGATCCTGAAGTGCTTTTAAACATTTGTGGGGTTTTTTTCACATGATGCAGTCATTTTTTTATACATGATGCAGTGTTGATGCTGTGCTTTTTCACCATGAGTGTACTTCACTGCTCATGCTGTCAGGGCTATGTATTTCCTATACTATAGCAAAAGTTGATTAAAAAACATTCAGGCAAAAGACAAAAAAAAAAACATATTTTATTTTTCATTTTTAATTACATTCCAGGGACTTTAAATCTATACTTTAGCAGGCTTGAAAATGGTATAACTGGAATGAAGAGTGACAACAGGGTCACAAAATAGACGCAGCGACCAGTATCACTGCGGAGAGTGGAAGACTGACCACCGAGTGCATTCATTTTTCCAGAAGTTTCCGGCTCGGTGAGTATTCAATCAATATGCTAAGGCTGAGCTTTAAGCAGTAGTTGGATGAGGTCTAATCCATACATCTGGAAACAGCCTGTGTATGATAGAGAATATGTGCAGAGGGGGCTGCTCTTGTATTTGTCCCATGTGTTCACTTTTATTTGATTTTGTATTTGGGTGGGAAAGGCAAAGAGGAAATTTTCTGACATTTTCACATGCCTTTTTTTTAAGTGACTCTGAGAAACAATTCAAACGTCTTGTCTATTCAAACAAGAGGCTGTAAAGCGACCTGACATCTTTCCTTGACCCCCAGCAGTCTTGGGTTCTCTCACAGAAAGTACCACATTGCCATCTCTAAGAACCACTGCTGCAATTATCCTGCCAGCATCCTTGGTGGTAGATACCAAAGGCACAGGAATAAACTACAGATCCAGGTCTTCCTCTTTACCATGTCTTTGTGAACTGGTAGATAGCAAAAAACCGTCTTCTGAGTACAAAATACTCCGCTTCTGATCCTTTCCACTATTCTATGCTGCCGGAACAACTAAGATCAGACAACCTCCTTCTGTACCTCTCCACTCTAGCCCTTGTATTTCTGTCCTGATTTTAATCCAAAATTGTTTAGGCCCTCTAAAAAAATACTACCGCTGCAAAGGATTTTATGGCCTGGCAAAACATCCGCATCGGTATCTTCCACAACCACGCATAAAAGCTCACAGCTCCTAAAGCTCTTCAAGACTGTGGAAACAGAGGAATTAAAATAAAAACATTAGTGGTGATTAATTATGCCTGGATTAACAAAATGCCAGCCTTTGCTAATTGTTCTGGGAGCTGGGAGGAAAGGAATCGGCATTGCCCTGCTGGAAGTGGCTTTGGTCGCTGGAGCTGGTCGCTGCAGCCCTCGAAAGCCCGGAGGAGGAGGAAGAGGAGGAGGAGGAAGAGGCCAGGCTTGAGGAAGAGCCATTTTCTCTGCTGGCAGGAGGAAGGAGCAGAAGCGATAACCGGAGGGGCTTGCTGCATGGAGGGAAAAGGGGCCGAGCTGGGTGAAGCAGGCTCAGTGGTGAAGATGGGAAAGACAAGAAGACCACAAGCGGAGCCTGGAGAGATGAGCACGAAAGACACAGCGGAGGCAGCCCTACGTCCCACCGCACCGGGGCAGGGAGGCAGGCAGAGGGCAGCCACTTCCAGGGAAACACCAGGGCTCTGCCTCCGCATTTTGAAGTCAAATTCTTGAGTTTTAGTCTTTCTTGCTTTAATGCTGCAGCTGCCCAGAGCCACAGGTTGTCCCAGACTCCGGCCTATCCTGATTCCTCAGAACAAGCTCCCAAAGCTTTTCTTTGGATGGTACTTATTGAGAAAAGTGATGGTGGGAACGGTAAAATGTACCAATTTTAAACCATCAATCCCAAGCCATTCAGTGACCTTCACGTTCGCATGACCGCCCGCTATGCTCGTGTAGTATCATACTGATTGCAAATGTTACCATGATGTTGCCTGAATGTTTTGCTTCCCATAAGAACTCCGTGAACCATGGCCAGAGAGAATCGTGCCTCAGGCTCAGCAGCAAATACAGCACACACCACTTGCCCTCAAAATCGCTCCTTTCTGACCTGATCCTCGGCAGAACCCCTGGTTACACATGCTGGGTGGTTAGACCAGCGCTGCTGAAGCTGTTCCTTCACTTCTGAGCAGGTCCTCATTTGATGTCGATTCATAAAGCTCCACAAATGAAGCCTATTCACAGCTGGAGTCCATCCCCCTGCATTAAAGTATTACGTTATTGTTTATTAGGCTGAATGGATATTATGTGCATGTGTGTATGGATTTTCATTTCAGATTATGGAAAAAAAAAAAAGTAGTACAAGTAAATCCCAAGAGTGCCCACAAGCCATGAAGAGCTTGGATTGAACAACAAACGCGGGGACAAGGCAAGACGGTGTGATTGACTGAGAAAGGGGAGCCCTGGGTTGTCTCCGGGGTGCTGCAGGATTGGAGGTAAGTCACTTCCCACTTGCATGTGGACTTCCCACTTCTCATGGGGGGTGTGATTCCTTCTAGTTCCCTTTGGGAACAGAGCCCTCCGTGAGCAGCGCTGGCACCCCACCTACTACTCTGGGGTCCTGGCACTGGGGACACGGGGCATTTCTAATGTAGTATAAATCATCAGATGAAAGAGGGGATTTAAAAACAATTTATTTTGTGGCTGGTACTTCAAAATACTTTACAAGTCATATCAAGAGGATTTTTGAAAATCTTTCTTTATGAGTTGCTTTCTTTTCCAGAATAGTATCCTTGGAAATGACCCACTGGGTAAAAACAAAACAATAATAAATCCCTGTGAAAAACAGCCATTTGAATTTCCATGAATGTCATTACCTTTGAAAGCCATGGGCGCCTGTGCTGTGTTTGGGTGGCACTGCGGAGAGGACAGAACAGTTGAAACAGAGGTCTGGCAGCAATGAGATTACACAAAGATACCATCAAATGTCGTCCAGATTGCTGGTAAGTACGTTTGTCCACGTACCGGGCTCAGATAAAGAGCCTGCAATGTGAATTCAGGCCTGCGCCAGGTCATGGTGCTGCAGTTCACGTCAGCGAGGTCCAGCAAGTCACAGCCACACCGCGAGTGAAAGCAGTGGGGAGAAAAAGCCACAGAGTAAACAACTCACCCAAAGACTCCGTGGCAGTAAGCTGAGGCAGCTGCCTGTGCCTTTACCCTGTTACGCACTAGATGATGTGAGTACTATTTGCATATAGATATTTGCACCCCAGCTGTGCTGGCAGGTTTTGTTTTTCCAGGTGCCAGGCAGCACCCAGGAGCTTACGTTCTTAGACTAAGCGGGCTTGAGGCTTGCTGCCATGTCACTCTCATCAGACCAAACACGTAATTTTTGAAATGCCTGTGAGAGGTGACCTAGAGCCTTTGGCATGTCCTCAGGGAAGGATCAGCCATGGGAACTGACATCAGCTTTTTTAAACAATTACTGGAGGAGTTCGCAGGGATATTATTCACAGACTAGTAGAGGGGCCTGCCATATGGGAGCTCAGTCTTTCCTCCTGGCATAATGAACTAGGGGAGCTGGGCAGCAACTGGGAGGAGTGAAAAAGTACTTGAGAGGCCTGGAAACATATGCCTCCCCTCACCTTTGCAGAGAGGTGGGACAGACCCGGTCCCTTTGCCAGTCCCCACGTGTCAGGAGGAGCGGGAGCGCTGCTGTAGGTTTTGAAGGCACTTTCCAAGCTGCCCTCATTCTTCTGCACATGGTCCTGACATTTTATTAAATTCTCCTGAAGTTGCTCCTGACCTAAGCTAAGTACTTTTCTATTGACATCAACTTTTGCCACTTCACTATTCACCCCCAGGTTATTAATAAAGCATTAAACAATATTGGTCTGAGTCCTGCTCTCTAGGGCACCTCATTATTAATCTCTTTCCCTACTAGAATTGGCCATTTATTCCATACCCATTTATAACCAGATTTTAATCCATGACAGGACTTTACCTCTCACTTTGTGGTTACCAAGTTTCCTTAACAGTTTCTTGTACAGGTGTTTATCAAAAGGCTTTTGAATGCCCAAATAAATTATATCCTCTAGTTGTTCTTTACCCAGTATTTTATTAACTCTTGAAAGTGTAAAAGGTCTGACTGGCAAGATTTATTCTTATAGCAGCTATGTTACTTTTTTCCTTTGCTTGAGACTTGGTATTTCCCTGCAGATTGTAAAATATTTAGAGCAGCGACTCTCTGAATCTTGTGGCTTGAAGCAGCACCAGATATGTTGTCAATGTTTAATTAAACATAAAAGTGAATGTAATATACCGCTGACTTTCTCAGCTACTTCCTTGTAATGAAGTTAAGCTAATAATGTAGAATTTCCACGAGCTTGCTCTGTCTGTGTAAATATTGACAGGGTCTTTATCACTGCAGTACCAGATTTCCACGTGCATTAATGGAGTTATCCTTGTAACACCTCTCTGATACAGGGAAGCTTTAATCCCAACTGCCTGAAGAATCGGGGCACACTGACATCTGGCACGTAAAAACCAAACTGCTGTGCTTTGAGAATACAGGTTAGGAGATAAAACACCTTCTCCCACTTACAGATGGTGTATTCACAAAAAATGCAGGAATCATCACAATTCACAAAGGTAATCAAAAAGGCACAGTGCCCCAGCATCTCTTCCCAAGCTCTCTAAACCCCAAGTTCATTTTTCCTGTTGGAAAAATGCAGAGCACCGCAGGTAGAGTCCAAATTTTTCCTTTTTTGCAGACTGTCTGTGCTTGCAGGTTTTTGCTGGCTCCGCTAGTGACCATTTATTTTGGACTCACACCACATATCCAGTGTTTCATTATGCATTTTTGCTCCAGCCAGAACTAATACAATTGGCTGCATCTCAGCTTGCTTCAAATATACAAGGGAGCGGGTTTCCTGAGAGAAAAGGAAGAAACAACACCAAAAAAAGAGATCTTGTTTAAAGGAAAAAGCACTACAAAGATTTTGCCATGTAAGAAAACTTACAAAAAGCTACAAAATATACACGTGCAAGGGCCCACCTCTGGCCCCACGTCCCTGAGGAAAGAGAGGCTTTCTATGCTGTGCTGAAAGCTGACAAGACTTTGGCAAAGCAGGGAAAGAGGTTGGACATGGAGGAGGCCTCAGCAAAAAGGCATGCAGGACACGGACTTGCATTTTGAAGGGACTTCTGGCCTCACGGCTGAGACTGGGCTTTCCAGAAAAAGCTCTCCTTCCACATAAGCAGCCAGAACAGGTGGTCAGGAATTCAAAAAGTTATTAAGTCCTTTCAAAAAAAAAAAAGTCCTAAGCATCAAAAGGGAGTGCTGTGAGCACCGAACACTTCTGGAAGAACAAACTTCCCCAGCAGAAGCTCTGAAGGATTCCAGCTCCCTCAAACATGTCTCCAGTTGTGTTTTTTAAGTGATCTTGAAGCTGCCCATGCTTGAAAATGTGGGACTTCTTTTTTGGGGCCTGGAGTCAGAACCCCTTGAGACCAGCAGTGGGACTCGCTGGAAGATGCCTGCTTGTGGGTGTAAAAACAGGGATAGCTGAGCTTAGCTTGGCAAATTTCATCGACTCCATAGACCAGCGATGCCCATGCAGCCGGGCTGATGGCACAGAGGGGGACAGGAGCACGGGCGCTTGAGATTGCTCCTGGCCGGGTTTGGATGCAGACTCCCAAACCTCTCTTTCCCATCGCCCATTCCTGAAACACAAGCTTTGCCTCCAGGATGGCCATGGCTCCTGCAGCAACAAAATAATTTCCCCAAGGAGCAGTCAATATATTGCCGCGATCTTAATCTTATTTAGCGTGGTAGCATGGTTTTAATTTTTCCGTGTTTGATCCCTCGGCTTTAGGAATATTGATAGAAATAGGGACTGTGAAGATCAAATAAAGAGCAGCCTGTTGCATATGAAAAAACACCCTTCAGTCCTCACTCCCTCCGCGGTGATTCAGCTTTTCCAACTGCGCTGCCGAGATAAAAGGCTCGCATGTGAGCAGAAGTGTTAGCAAGGTCTGTAATGCTTTCAGCGCACCGTCTTGCAGAAGAGCCTTGGCTGCGGGAGCAGATAGCATCTACTCCTAAATCTCCTTCAGCGGCGGGGAGGCCGGGGGTGCGGCGGGGATGCAGAAAAGGCTTTCGCCCCCTTTTCTCGCCGGCACGGGCTCCTTGCTGTTCGCCGCTGCTCGCTGCTGGCTTTAGTCGGTCGCTCTGTTCATGCACCCGTGTTGGTTTTTGTGGCAGCGCGGTGTGAAGAGGCTGGCAGCCCCTCCTCGCCCAGCCGGGCAGAGCCGGGCAGAGCCGCGCCGGGCCGCCCGCCTGCGCTCCCGCGGGCCGCCCGCCCCGCCCGCCTCGCCCCGGCACCGCCGCCCTAATCAGTGGCAGGCCCCGGGCGCGGGGTAATTAGAAACATGGAAGGGGCTTTCTGTCTTTTGAAATCTGCCTCTCAACATCAAAGTGCTCCGCGCAAGTCGTCCTCCAGAGGTCGGCTCCCATATCTAAATGAGTGATGTATTTCATGGTATCTGTCGGGAGGGATATAATAAAGAAAACCGGCTTTGAGACGGGGCATGATGTGAAAAACAGGTGGCCCACTTTAATGGGTTGCGGAGCATCTGTTTTGCAGTCCGGTTGTTTCCCGTAAACGGCGCAAACGCGGCGGGCCGGCGGCGGGCGCGCAACCTCCGCGGGCGCGCAGCCTCCGCGGCGCCTGGCGCTGCCCGGCCCGAAGCGGCGCGTTTCGGGGGAGAAGGAAAGGGGAAGGCAGAAGAGGGGCGGCTCTGCCCCCCGGCCGCTCGGGCTGCTCTCCTTAAATCACTGCCTCCTCACGGTGACAAGCACAGCCCGACCCCCCCATTTCGCTGCAGACGCTCTCTTTCCCGTCCTGCGAGAAGAGCCGGCACTGCCTCCGCCTCGCGGAGATGTACACCCCCCCTAACACACCCGTCCCCCCCAAAGCATCCAGGGGTGCAGGTGCCATGCGAGGTACCCGGCAGAGCAAGCTTCCCCCGCGCTCTGCGCTGGCCCTCAGCCGCCCCCCGGGGCTACCGGCCCCCCTCCGCTTCCGTGGCGGGCACGGCCCCTCGGAGGAGCCGGCTCCCCCCTCCAAGAGTCTGTTGGCCTCGGTTGGCCCCCGGTTTGGCCTGTACGAAACACTCCGCTGAGATCACACCGCTTGCTGGTAACGTTTCCAGCGCCTCCTCCTTTCTCGGCTTGCACAACCGCTCCGACTTTCTTCTGACTCTCTCTGCGCAGGGGTAGAAAGTGTTGGCTAGCATCAACCAAGCCCTAAGTCCAGCCAGGCGTGCGCGTTTCAAGCGCTCACGGGCAAATCGCCGTGATTTCCCCGGCGGGCGCGCAGGACGGCGGGCTGCGCGCCTGCTGCGCGGCGGCTGCGCTCGGCTCGGGGAGCGCGCAGTGGCGAGCCCCGCCGCCGTGACTTGGCCTGCGGTGTGATTTAAGGTGACCCTCCGGATCATACCGCACGGTGTCTCCCCGGGAGCCCTCTGCCCTGCCGGGGGGAGGTCCGGTACATTCAGCTCTCCCAAACCTACCGCGGGAAGGCGGTCCCTGCCTGCGGGGTGGGGGGATGCCCCTCGAAACAGGGAGGGCTGCAGGTGTCCCAACAACTTTGGAAACGCGTTTCATGCCGTTGTGAACCCGCTTACTTTGCACAAAAAAAATCACCCCGGCCTGCACCCCTCTCCTGCTCTACACCCGCCAAATCCCACTGAGCGCAGCAGGAACGGGGGCTGGCTCGGGAAATCTGCAACGACGCTGCCCTGGAATGGCTGAAAGGTAAAAAAAAAGCGCTGCTCCCGCTAGATAGGAACAAAAACAGTTGGTGGGGGGAAAGACCCCAAATCCCCCCCAAACTTTAACAACAAAAAACCCCACGCCCCTCTCCCCCCCCCCCAAAAAAAAAAAAAAAACCCAAACCACACCAATCCCCCGGAATACAGCAAACATAAATCCCCGGGCGCCCAACACCCCCACCGTGCTCCCCTCCCAGCCCCGCCCGTGGTCCCCCGCAGCCGCGGGGAGGGCAGGTGGCACCGCCCCGGCGGGCGGAGCGAGTACCGCGGGGCGGCGCGCAGCGGCCGCGGGGCAGCGCGCAGCGGGCGGGGAGGGGGCGCGGGGTCTGGGCGGCACGGCACGCCGCGGCCGGGAGCCGGCTGCCCCGCCGGGCACAGCCCCCCCCCCCCCGTGTTATTTTTATTTTAATTGGTGATTACGCGCCCCCCGTTATTTTTATGTGGTGCTTAGTGCCGGGCTCCGGAAGTCCCGCTGGGAAGGGGCGCCCGGTCCGGCGTGCGGCTGGCGGGCAGCTGCCTGCGCCTCTGCCCGCCCCGTGTGCGGGGCCGCGGGGGGGCCGTGCCGCCGGTGAGTGCGGAGGGCTCTCGGGAGGCAGCGACGGAAAGGCGAGGCTGCTGGGAGGGACGGCGGATCCCCCGCATCCCCCCCGGAGGCTGCCTCCGCCCGCCTCCTCCCGCTCTCGCCGCTGCCTCCGGCCCCCGAGCGCTTCCCCGCGCGTCCGGGCCCGGCAGCGGGCGGGGACGGGGGCTGAGCCTCCCCGGGCTCCGCTTTCTGCCGGCGCTGGAGGAAGCGCTGGCGCTCACAGCACGCTGGCTCCGGGGAGCCGTCGCGGGTTTCTTTTGCCCTTCCCCCCCCCCCCCCCCCTTTTTTTTTCGGTGTGTCCGATGTGTATTACCTAAATGGCTCGTCCCTTCCTTTCCCTTGTTGGAAATGATTTCCCGCTTCCATTGTGGTGAACTTTGCCTCGCCTGGCTCTTTACGGCTTTTCTCTTGTTGATGGGCTTTCCTTTGTGGAAGTTTCGCGGGCTGATTGTATTTGTTAATTAGTTGCTAACAGCATCGTAATGTGGGCTTGATGGATAACCATGTCATTAGCACTCACCCCTGCAATTCACATTTCCAACAGGGCAGGGGCTGCCCCATGCCGAGACGGTGATTTGTGGCTGTAGCCTCCTGTGCCTGACAGGCACCCCGAGCCGCTCTCTCCGCTCCCCTGCCCAGCCCTCCGCGCCCGCGTTGTGCCGGAAAAAGGCATCGGAAACCCCCTCCTTCCTGTGGCTCTGTGGGTGCTTGTGCCCCCCCCGCGCCTGCCAGGGACGGGGACAGGGCATTCCGCACACACCGCTGCCGGCGCGACTTTCACCGCGCCGCGCGGACACGCGTGGGAAGGACCACAGCCGCGGCTGCCCCCGCCTCGCCCGGCGGCAGCGCCCGGAACCCGCCCTGCCCGGCAGCCCCCGACGGCGGTGCCCCCGGGGCCGCGGCGCCCGTCGGGGGGGGGGGGGTGTCGGTCCGCCCGCTCCGCCCCGCCCCGCCCCGCCCCGCGCCTTCCTCGCCGGGGGCTCGGCCGAGCCTGGGAGATGTAGTCCCGGCTCCCGGGCTCGCCGGAGGCCGGCGGGGCTTCCGCGGGGGACTACGTTTCCCAGGCCCCCCTGCCGCTCGGCCGGGCCGCGGGAAGGGCCGGGCTGTCAATCAGTGCGCGTCGGCGGGGGTAGCGAGCCGGGGATCCCCCCCGCCCCCCCCCCGCGTCCCTCTAATAATAAGTGCTTCAGAGGCTTAAAAGCAAGGAGGCAAGTGTCATGCGGGCGCGCCGTAAGGGGCTGAGCTGCGGCTGAGCGCCCGGGTCCGCTCTGCTGCCGGCACAGCCCGGAGGAAAAAAAAAAAAGGGGGGGGGGGGGAACCGACCCACCTCAGAGCTGGTTCCCGGGGAAGGGGCGAGAGGAGAGAAGCCCGAAAGGCTGGACAAGCCGGCAGCGAAGTGGCGATGAGGCGCAGGAAGACGGCGGTGGCGGCCGGCTGCTGCCTCGCCTTCCTCCTGGGCACCCTGCTCAACGTCCTCTTCATCCCCGGTTCCGAGCACCCGCCGCCGCCGCCCCGCGACGGGGTGCCCCCCTCCCCGCCCGGCGCCCCCCTCTACCCGCCGGAGGAGGAGGGCGGCGGCGGCGGCGGCGGCCGGGCCGCCCTGGCGCGGCAGATCCGCGAGCGCTACGAGGAGGTGCTGCGCTACCGGCAGCACCGGGCGGCGGCGGGGCGGCGGCCGCTGCGGCCGCGGGAGCGGCGCCTGATGGACCTGGCGCCGCCGCGCACCTCGGCGGAGCAGCCGCGGCCGCCGGGGCCGCGGGGCCGAGCGGCGGCGGCGGGGCCGCGGGCCGGCGCCTGGGCCGAGCTCTCGCTGGAGCCGCCGCTGCTGGGCTGCCGCGACATCCGCAATGTCAGCGGCGTGCAGTACTTGGGCTCGGGGTACACCAAGGCGGTCTACAAGGCGGTCCTCAACCGCACGCTGGCCGTGGCGCTGAAGGCGGTGGATTTCGGCGGGCACGACATCGCCCACTGCGTGCGGCAGTTCTCCGCCCTGGGGGACTGCTACCGCCTGGCCGCCTACAAGATCGTCAAGGAGATGATCCTGCTGCAGCGCCTGCGCCACGCCAACGTCCTGCAGGTACGCGGGTCCTGCGCGGGCGGCCGCGGAGCCCCGCCGGGGCGGGTGGGTTGCGCTGGTTTTCCGCCGCTTTCTTGGCCCCGCCGCGGGCAACCTGTCGCTGCTGCCGGCGCCGGCCCGAGCGTGAGCGGGGAGCGGGCCGGGGCCGTGCCGCGGACCACCACCCCCCCCCCCCCCCCCCCGCCCCGCGGGGAGCCGCAGCCCCGTCGAGGGGCGCGGTGGGGGGCGGCGGTGCTGACACAGAGGCCCCTGCGGGCGCGGCGGCTCCGCGGGGGAGGCAGGAGGCGCGCCGATGGGCGCTTTCCGCCGGCAGCCGCGCACCGTCAGCGGTGCTCGCCCCCCCGCCGACAAGGGGTTCGCCCCGGCGGGGCGCGCCGGGCCCGGGGGCAAGGCCGGTGAAGGTGCGGGGTGCGGCGCATCCCCCCTGCCGCCGGGTGCGGGGCCGACCTCACCGGCAGCCTCCGCCACGGCCGGCCTTGCGGCTTGCTTTCTGATCGCTCCTCCTCGTAAATACTGCTGAGGTGAGGAAGGGGGCGAGGGAGAGGGCTGAGGAAGGACTCGGAGATCGGCAAGCGCTCCCCGAATGTAGGAAATACAGGCCGTCCTGGATGCAAGCGCCGCGTGCTCCGGGCACCCCTGGAGCGGAGGGGGCAGAGGGGGCTCCCCGGCGGCGCCTGCGGGCTCTGAGACGGCGCCGTGCTGGGTACAGGCAGCCCTGGCACCCGGAGCAGTAACCGGGGAGGACAGGCCGAGCGTTAGTCCTCTTAGTCAGCGCGCCGAGACCGCGGCACTTGCCAGAAGGGCTGCACAGTAGGACTGTTACACATCAGCATGAATCTCAACGGGTCCATTTGGATGTAAATGCTGGTGTGGAAATTCCTGTTGCGTTTCGCATAGCATGAGCGTTGCGGTAGAATAAAAAATGAACGTTAGACCAGACGGTCTCACAGTAGGTGCTTTTTGAACTGAAACGAGTAAAGGAGTTTTGTGTTTCTTCAGCAGCAGCAGCAGGAGTACCAGCTCCCCCACGAGAACTTCAGATCCCGACGATCAAAGCTCTCGAGTTTCATACACTGTTCAAAGAAAGGGTAGTCATGATTCATCCACAACAAGAAAATAGATATTAACCAACCTTCCTTCCTTCCTTCCTTCCTCTTCCTATTTCCATATTCTTTCCTCCGTGGTGCCAGGTCTAACTATAATCCATAAGGAGAGCAACATCTAGCAAGCTACAAAGAGCTGTACTCCTAGTAGGGATGTTACTTGCTCCCCTGTCGCTGGGATGAATTCTTGTTGGGAAGCCCGTGCTTGGGTGCAGCCATCGTTACTGATTGAGTTGACAGCAGGAAGTGCACCCTACAGTTGTAAACGCGGAGGGGATTTTTTTTCCCCCCAATATTGTTTTTCTTGCTCAGTGGAAGCGAGCTGGCCAGGTCGAGCTTGAAGCGTGTGTTTTTAAAGTTGCGGTCGTTTTGGTAGGCACTAGCGTTCCTTCCCCGCGTTACTCGCGTGCAGTTTTCTGCTCTGGAAAGATGAATCGGGAAATCGCTCGTCCTCCTCACAAAATGGAAGGGGGCCGCGTTGTCTGCGAAGGGTCCCCAGCAGC
Source organism: Gavia stellata (assembly GCF_030936135.1). NCBI lineage: Eukaryota > Metazoa > Chordata > Aves > Gaviiformes > Gaviidae > Gavia > Gavia stellata. The sequence goes on from NC_082595.1 coordinate 12,113,848, forward strand.
CGCCGTGGTGTTTCCGCGTGTGTGGGCAGCGGGACCCCCGGCAGCGGGACCCCCGGCAGCGGGACCCCCGGCAGCCGGCTGGCAGCGCGGGCTGCGCCGCTGAGGCTGCCCGGAGCACCGCTCCCCCGGCAGCAAAGCTGAGAGGGGCCGCAGCCGTTCGCTCCGCCGCTCCGCGATGTCAGGTGGGCTCTGGAGGGGGACGCGAAGGCGAGGTGCGGGGTGTCCCCCGGCGAGGAGGAGGCCGGGGCTGGAGCAGCTGGAGGGTGAGCGGGCGCGTCCACAAGCGCCGGGAGGAGAAACGCTCAGCCTCCGTGCTGGGAAACGCTCTCACGGGCAAAAACCCCGCGTGTCAGTTCGGGCTTCGTATCTGCGCGCCACCCGACTTAAAAATAGATTACGCTTAAATCAGAAACATGTTTTAAGTTTCGTTCCGATCTTGTCATCGCGTTTTCCTTTGTCTGCCCTCCGCCTCCAGAGCCGCTGGCAGAGCTGCCTGGGGGAGCTCGGGACGGCCCTGCGCCCCCCGCGCCCCCGCCCGTTTTCTTCAACGCGTTTCATTCTGGAGGCGCGCGGGGCGAGGTCACTGCGGCGTGAGTGAGGGATAAACGTTGGGTAAGACATTACCTTGAAAGGAGGCTATAAAAATCGACCTGACAGGCTTTATCTAGGCACGGTCGGGGCAGCCGTATGGGCCGGGAATAGGTCTCCGGTGTCACACTGGAGTCGTAAAACCGGTGCAGAAGACGGGCACCAGCGAGCAACGTGAGATTTATTGGTTATGTCTCTGTTAAAATCTCCGAGGGGACAGGATCTACCGACCTCAGGACTGATTTTTAGCTTGTTTTCAGCGGAAGCTGGCCCAGGGCTTAGAAATCACTGTCCAGGGTTTGCGGCCGAGGGAAATCAGTTCAAAACCCTCCCCGCGCCCCCCGCCCCCCCGCTCCTGGCTTTTGACAGGCGCTTCAGCTTCCATTGGAGCAGTAGGACCCGCGCTGCTTACCGATGCCGCAGGCACCACACAACATCAACCGGGCCAGCAAAGGCCGGGAGCTTTTCTGCCTTTCCTCCTTACCTCTTTTTTGCTCCTTAACCCGCCCCCCCTCCCCCCCCCCCCCCCGCCGGCGGCACCCGGCATACCCGAATAGGAGCCGGCTGCTATAAATAGCTCGAAGGACATGCCACCCTCCTGCCAGCCTGCCGTGCAGGGGGAGGGCTGCGGGCAGCCTGCAGCAGCCCCGGCTCGGGGCAGCGAGGGGGGAGCCGGGGGGGCTTTGGGCAGGGAGCGGTGCTCTTCCCTCCGCGCCGCGGCGGCAGCCGGCACCCGCCCGCGCTGCCACCTGCGAGCGCCGCCCGGCTGCCACCCCGGCTGGAGCCGGCGGCACCCCCGCAGCCGCCCACCGGGGCTGGCGAGGAGCCGGGGCTGGCTCGGGGCGAGCGGCGGGTCTTCCTCCAACCCCCTCCGCCGTGGGCAGGGGGGCGGCGCGGCGGCGGCGGCCGCCCCCCCCCCCCCCCCCGGGCTGCCCTGTCCTCCTCCTCCGCGCCCGGCCGCCCCCGAGCAGCCCCGGCCCCGGTCGGGGGCTATTCGGGGTGAATGCGTTCGTCAGTTTCTCTTGCTGGGAATAAAGTTTCGTGTAGGTTCGGTCCTAGGAAAGGGGGTTTTCCTGTAAATCTCTGGCAGCTGACAGCCTGAAGTGTAGCTTGTAAGATAACAGGCTTGTTCTTTACTGTCTCAGCAGTTCTCATTCTGGCCTGTCTCTTGTCAAAATCAGCTTTTTTTTTTTATTTTTTTCTTTTAGCCATCCTTTTAAAAGACTTGATTATTGTACAATATATGATAGAGGGGAAAAGAGCTCTTTCCAGAAAGTACCGCTGCCTTCAGGCAACATGTTGACATATCCACCGTGCCCTCCGCCTGGGGAAGGAGCCAGATGTGTCAGCTCCGGCAGATGTGGCGAATCAAGTCTATCAAAAGAAACGTGGAAATCCGGCAAGAGGGACAGGGGTTTCGCATTAGCCAACGCTGAGGCGACGGCAGCTTGCCCTCCTATCTTTCTTTACGTGCTCTGCCCGTCCCCAAAAGGGCCTGTGTGCCCGCCGGAGTGCCAGCGCTGGGCCATCGGCCCCCCTTGCCCCCGCAGCTCGCCGGGGCTGCCCGAGGCTCCCTGGCGCGGCAGCCGCTGGGAAGGGCAGGTGCAGACTGCAGTGGAAATATATTTGCTTTGGAGTGGGGAAGAGAGGGGTAGTTCATTAAAGTTGATTTTATAATGAAGGGCGCTGGGGAAGAGAGGGAACTGGGTCACTGATTTATTGTAACAGAGGATTTAGCGGCCCGCTAATTGCTTTGCAGTCGCTCTGTGTCAAATGCGGTGCCTGATCTCTTCCTTTCCCTCCGTGCTGCGGTTTCTTTTCTTGCAAAGTTCAAATGCTGCTGTCTGAATGCTGGCTTTCCGTGCATTTTAGTGGCGAAGATGATTTAGTGTGCTTTAATTCCTCCCTGCCCGTATTTGAGGAAGGAAAGAAAATCAAACCATTTGCAGTTAATTTTAAACAATGAGCACGATTGTAAAGACACAAAGGCAATGTTTGATTTACTGTAATAATGTAATTATAGCCCTGGAATATCAGAATTAAGGGTGTTGCCATTCATGGGCATAAGCGGTTCTTTGGAGGAATTCTTTCTTCCTTTGCATTGCTGAAGCTGAAGAGAGGGGAGGGAAGGTTTGAAAGGGCAGACGTTTGGAAAAGTGCAAGCTTATTTCTGTGACAGCTATTGGTCAGCACTTCTAGTGTGAGTTCACAATGATTCATTTAAGAAGCAGCTACTGCTTTCTTAAAAGCAAACAAAAGCTTAAGGAAAAGGGTTGGCTTTGTCTGAAGCTGGTGGAAGATACCAGCTGCTAACAGAACCAGTGGTCTGCTGACTGCCCAGACAAGGCTGCTTCAGTTGGCTTATTTAGCTTTAGTGTAAAGTCGAAACACGCAGATGAAATACTGAGATGGCATCAACACTAAAAAAGTCACCATCCCAGTTACGATGTCAAAGCGGTTTCTATATGAATTGGTTCAGTTAGCTCTAGTGTATTTGTTACTGATTTGTTTTAAATGGTCATGATTACAGTGAGAATATTTATCACTTAGAAAATTCATTGAATAAAACAGTACTGAAAATAATACATCACTTGCTGTTGACAAGTTCAATAGACTTAAGATGTGCTAGACGGTCATGGTATTTTTAAATACCTATTTTTAAATAAGGTTTTCTTTTCTTTACATGTGATAGTTAACAGAGCGTTTACCCTGATGGTTTCCCTGTACATATGCAAAGCCAGCAGGATAGGGCAGTTTTAATTTTAATGTGAGAATTAAAATAGTAAAGCTTTACATACAGTTTGCTTATTCCAAGTGGAAGTAGACAGTCTTTCCAAGTCTGAAGAAAGCCAATACACAATTAATTTCCAGTGCAAATACGTTTGCATAGGGAGTGTATGGACTCTTGAAGGTCTGGTCCTTCCCCATCCCTCTTGCATGAATCCACTGTTGTTTTCACAGAAAGGAGGGGGGAAGGGGAGATCAAGCCATGGTGGAAACAGCTACTCGGGGACCTCTTCCCTGTTGCCAGCGGGTGGACATTGAATCTCCTTTGTGGTGGCAATGGTGCAGGATTCCCAGCAACAAGCCTTGATCTGCAGTTGGCTGGAGTCTGATGATGACAACTTTGGGAATGGCTGGCCTGAGAGGAGTGCTGTGATTGCTGATACCAGCTGGTGGGTGACTGCACGGAGAATTTGTCATTCTGAATTTCGGATGGGGCAGCAGAGGTTCACAGCTCTTAGGAGCAAACCTTTCAAAGCCAAGCACCTAATGAAAATTAACCTTCCAGGCTGGGGCTGGGGCTAGCTGGGGTCTGACCATGCGCTCTGCACGCAGTCATCGGTAGGGGATTGCTGCAAGTAGGAGGGTCGGTTTAGACGGGGAATTTTTTCTAATGCTTTTCTAAAGTAGCTCAGTTGAGCTGCTCTTGGGACAGGTTGGCTAAAGATGAATGAGGCCACCACACACGGTGCAAGACCAGGCTGACACCATCTGTTTAACTGGCGTTAGGATCAGAGGAACCTCAGGTCACGGGCAGATGAGCCTGCCAAATCCTGGTGAGGTGGCAGGAGAGGTTCACACCGCTGGCTCGCTGCCTCCTTCCTCTGGTAAAGCTGCCACCGCCGCGGGCGAGCGGAGACGGAGCTGTGCCTTTGTCCCGGTCGCTCCACTCCACTGCTTGACGTTGCCGTAGGTGCACCTTGCAGGAGGTGAGGCATCTAAGTCACCTGAGCATCCTTGAAAATTGTTGTTGGTGGTGGATGTAGGGTGTCAGCACTGGACACTTAGGTGGGTGGAGAGGAAAAAGCAGGCAGTGCCACCTACTGATGGCTCCGTGAGGCAGCTCGTTGCTGCTAACAGATGTCCCCACAGCCCCAAGGAGTTTCGGGGTGGAGTGGAGAAGGGCAGAGAGAGCAGACAGATGTGGTTTGGCGAGGAAAGAGGAATTACACAAAGTGCTTCTTTATTGCGAGACTGCTTCCCAAAAGGCCCAGATGTTATCCTGCACTTTTAAGAGTGAAGAAAGGATCTGTTAACAAGAACTCCAGAGCTGCTGGAAGCGCAGAGCTGATACAATTGCAAACCGACTCTAACCGTTCGTGTCACTGGAAGGCAAGCTGTACGTCTTGATGCTGAAGTGGCCAAATAATGTTTTTTCCCACTGAATTGCATGGGATGGCAGAGGGCGTTCAACTTGCAAAGCCTTTGGCAGGAACGGATTTCCATAAGGCACGTGCCACCACATAAGTTAAAAGGGCTACATCGTCTGTCCTTTTGAAAACGGCATTCATAAAACTAATCCCAATCATTTGTTGAATGATTTCTATGATTGCTTCTCAGTTTTATGTGCCATGTAAATCTTTCCAGAAGACTCTGGTTTGAATTTCTGCCTCCTTTATGGGAGCTGATGACTTGCAACCTCATGCAGTTTCCTTCAGGGGAGCCCAGCATCGCTCCTCCTGCACAGCAGCAGCTGAGGGAGATCGCTGTGGGATCCCATGGGATGCTGTGGGTGCGATCAAGTTCTCCCTTGCTGCTTGCTTTTTTCAGAGGAGCGACAGCGAGTGAACAAGGCCACTCCATCTTGTGAATATCCTGGCCTGGAAATGAATTCTGACCAGGGCAGAAATGCAAGGGAAAGCATGTGGTTTTTAGAGCGTCTCTTTTCACTCCCCCTCCTTCCCCCAAACGTGGAGTAGCTAGGTAAACCTCTTCTGCCTGGTATCCAGTGGTAGGACATATGGAAATGGTTCAAAACTGTGCCAGGGGAGGTTTAGACTGGACATTAGGAAGCATTTCTTTACCGAGAGGGTGGTCAGACACTGGAACAGGCTTCCTAGAGAGGTGGTTGATGCCCTAAGCCTGTCAGTGTTTAAAAGGCACTTGGACAATGCCCTTAATAACATACTTTAACTTTTGATCAGCCCTGAATTGGTCAGGTAGTTGGCCTGGATGATTGTTGTAGGTCCCTTCCAACTGAAATTATTCTGTGCTATTCTATGCTATTCTATGCTATTCTATGCTATTCTATGCTATCTTTGCAACGGGTGGTTGTGGCCCTTTTGTACATGCTCTGTCTCCTTGTTGCAGTCGTATTTTGGGAAGGGCTGTTAGGGCTGTGGTGGTTAGCCAAGGAGGCGGGAGATGATCCCTGGAAGGGCACTCCAGGGCTGGCAGAGCTCTGCTCCTCTGGCCCTCAGCTCGCCACACGGACCCAGGGAGTGTTGGTGGACACACAGAGGTGTGAGCTGGCCCACACTTAGAAGTGTTGCAGCCCTGGTTTATGAAGTGTCTGTGTCAGATATACAAGCTGTTTTTTTTTAAAATGTCTTTTTCATGGATTTTTGTGCCAACACAGTCATCTGATGGTTCAGATCGGTGCCTCGTGACATCTAACTCCCATTGCAATTTTTCATTTCTGTGATGGCCGTGAAAAACTTGACAAGAACTAGTTCTCACAGGCACTATGCTAATACTAATATTGACTTTAGACTAATTTTAAAGGAGTTGTTATTTTTTGTCACACTCAGCTGAACCACTCAGTTTAGGTAGTAGGCACCAAACATGGATGTTTTATATTGTTTTAGGCCAAATTTGGAACAACATAGTTTGGAAAAGAGTTGCTTTTTTCTTGGGCTATGTAGCTGCAGATAGACTCCAAGCTTATTTTAAAGCTCACCATGATAAAGTAGACAGTGATATGGCTCAGATACCTAAGAAAGAAGAATTATACAAATGAATCCAAGTCAAGCTCTTCCGAACGTGTGGTGCACCGAGGTTGATAGTTTTGTAGTGCAAAATCACGTCATAACGAAGGGTTAATATGTCGGTGGAGTGGAAATGAATGCAGTCCTATGGATGGAGGTCAGGGGAGCTTCTGGTCTGGCTATTTACAAGATAATGAACTGTGCCTGCAGTGATACTTCCATTGAAATCATGGTTGTATGAGTGATCTATTTGTCTTCACTGGAAGGCTTTACAGGAGTAAGCCACTTGCGTGACTAAATATTTGCAGGTTTGGGCCTTGAGCTTGTGCAGCGCAATGCAAATTCAAAGTGCTGTAAATGTTTTTAGTAGAAGAATTTTCCACTTCAGAGTGTAAGGAAAGCAGGGAGAGTAAAAGGGAGATAACGTTAATAAATCATAAGATTATAGCCAACATAATATGTGTCAGAACAGCAGGTATATATGGATACGTATACACACACATACATATAAAATATATGGAAATATCTGGGGACCTTTGTGGATATACCAACAGATATAGTTAGATATACATACGTGTGTGTTTCTAAGTGATACATTCCAATTTTTCTATTAATGAACTTCCATGTTTAGTAACAGTGCCAGATACGAGATTCTTGTACCTTCTGGAGTTTAGTGCTAATTGTAATAATGCCTTTATAAATAAAAGCCTGGGCAGAGCTGTGAATTTAGAGTTTAATATTTGAATTACCCACTGCTTGCTCTCAGTTCCAGTATCTGGCAGCAGAGGAAATCCTGTCTCACAGCTGTCAGCACGCAGTTTTGGTCCCACTCTTAAAAGGTTCTGCGTGGTGCTGGGGACACTCTGTATGAAAGTCTTTTTCCAGTGAAGCTCAGCACTTGGCAGGGCTTGATTGCTAGATTTCAAAAAGGTGAATCAATTTGCTTCTTATGCATCGTCTCTATATATCCTGTAGCAGGAAAGATGATGTTGGATCGGTCTTTATTAAGTTTAGGCCTTTCAGGGAACCCATCCTTTTTCCAGGGAGATGCATGTTACAGGTTTGCAGATGCCTTTGGGCTGAGTAAGTATGGCAATGTATAAAAATATTTTAATATATGTATATAAAACATATTAAGATGTAGATGCAAATAATAAGTGTATATATTATATAAACACATAAACATACATATGTCATATATACACAAGTATATACATATATGTGCTTGTGTATATATTTATATATGTATAAACCATCAGCAATGAAGGAAAATATTTAAAACCCGAGGGATGACTAGATCTTAGAGTGACATAAACATCTCAAATCATGTATTGGCAAATCATAGCTGTACCAGGCAGGGGCTGTCCCAGCGCTCCAGGAATGAAAGGAGAATCCAAGAACTGGTTGCATAAAAAATATTACATTCACTTTGATGGCAATAAAGTGGCAAGAGCTTGTAAAATGTGCTGTTCTGGTTTTGACGGGTAGCAGCTCGAACAAATGGCTCTTCAAATGGCTAGCAATGTCAGTGGGAGCTTTTTATTCCCCCTGGGCATCCTTAAGTCACTGCAAAATACCGTCTTGACACAACCAGTTTTGATTAAGTAACCCTGTGTCCGTGTATTTTTGAAATTAAAGACTGTTGCTCTTCATAAAAGTGACGTTTTTTTAAATTGCCCTTTTCTATTGTGGGCAGCAGTGAGGCCTTACTGTAGTTAGGTTGGGCAGGTCCAATTTAGAAGAGAATTAGGTTTCTAGAAATTACTTCTGGTGTAATGCAGTTGAACGTGTCGCTTACATTACAGCTGGAAATAGTGTTCTTGAAGTCCCTGTTCCTGGAGTCTTGGAAATCTCGTGTTCATTAAAGAAAGAAGGGGGAGATTTCTAGCTTTTGTGGTTGTAGAGAAAAATCCAGAAATTGTGAACGTTAAGGGTAGAACCCAGCAAGGCAAAGAAGATGATTGGCGGTGCGTTGTAATGGCATGATCCGTACAGAGGAGTTCTGCCCTCCCGTAGCCGGGGCAGCGGTTCTGCCGCAGCCCGGCCGTGGGGCCGAGCCGAGCCCGCGCAGCCCCGGCTGGGGAGGGTGGCCGGAGCCCGGCTGGGCAGGGTGGCCCGTCCTACCCTTCCCGACCGAGCAGCCTCTATACATGAAATGTAACACTTTGGCGGAGGTTCTGGCTCGACATTTATTTTTCTGAAAATCCAGCTGGGGTGCCTACGCTAATGCAGGAGGGCTCGTTGTTTGCACAGACTTACCCTGCTGATGACAGCTTAATAAGCTCCTTTATTTTGTGTTTTGATTCAGTAAGCTTGTCAGCTTTTGTGTAGGGTCTGACCTCTGCTTTCGCCCTCCCTCCCCACCCCAGCTCCTCTGAAAGGGGCGTCTCTGTCCCCATAATTTGTAGTAAAAGGGCATTGTAAGGGGAGGTGAACTGACTGGCTGTAGGGACACGGGCTCCTGCACAGCAACATAACTTCCACAGGGGCTGGCCCTGGATGCCCAGCGTGCCTCAAAACTGCTGAAGTCAGTGGGAGTTTGGGGTGCGCAACGGCTAGTGCAGAACCGAGCCTTTACGACTGAGAAAGTCCAAGCAGCGAGGGAAGGATTCGGTAAACAGGGCTACTCGAAATGGATTACGGCACATGATGTGAGAACAGGTCAACATTTCGCCTCTGGCCTACGTTTTTCTAAACAGACAGAAAGGCATCCCAATATTGTGACTGCTTGCTATTACATTCTACACAAAAATATATCGGGGTAGCATTTAAATGCAGTGACTCGAGATAGCAAAAAGATGTGGGGTTGTATTTCTTGCCGTTCATTTGATTGGAACCATGCTGAAAAGGCGTATGAAAACCATCACTCGTGAATATATCTAAAGTGTAGCTTTGTGATGCTGAGAATGATGTCCAACCGAATAGAATTTCAGATAGAGGAGATATTTTGGCTCATCTCTTGCTTCCAGCTATATTCAGTTTCCCCGTGTCGTTATTTTTCTTGCTATTGCATGCATCCAGCTATCTGTTTCTTACTTCACCGTCTGGGAATACAATCCATTTTGTCTCATTTCAGACCTTAAAATGGATTGGACAAAAACAAAAGGAAGGAAAAAAAAATATTTTGGGCAGTACCTCTGTACTTGTTTCTGTGTCTTAATAAGTCAGCTGCTGAAACGAAAGGCCTAAGAATTACTGTCTTGGAGTATTTTGCATCTATATATATTCTGTATTTTGTAACATCTGTATGCTGGATGGTGGTTCATCAGGAGGGGATGAATGTAACCATTTTAGATGCTTAACTGGCTGTTGGGACTTGCTCAGTTTGTAATCATGGTAATTGCACATACAAATATGGCCATGCAATTACATGAGCATTTTTGCATTTAGTTTCAGGAGCTCATTTAGAAAAGTATAAACGCAGCCCAATAAATCCTTTATATCTCAGACTTCCGTGCTTTTATAACTCTATATAATTATGTAATAACACTGCATCTGAAGAGGTTTCACTTAAGTAAAAGCAATAAAGAGATCAGGTTGGATTATGTATTTTTTGAGTTGGACCTACACTAACTTGCTCAGTACTCTGTTTTTCACCTTGTAAGATTGATTAAGTTTGGCAGTACTTGTGCAAGAAAATTTTTTTGTGAGGAAAAAAGAGCAATTTAATATGAAACCAAAACTGGATCAGGCCATTTAAGCTTCCACAATGCCTGAAATGATTAAATGGATATTAATGTAGTAAAATACACACTGAATACTCAGATACTCGGGCAGTGAAGACTTTTGCCAAGGTATAAATTGGATACTAAAATGAAAGAATGATGAGCGAAGTTCCAGCTCTCTGAGAACAAATCTAAATCATTATTATTACTATTGGCATTCATGGATTGAGATAAAATAGACACAAATAGATCCTGTAATTAATTCCTACTTATGTGTTCATGTGCACATGAGTAGATAATAAGACTAATTTCTCGGTATTTTGTGTGTACAGATATGTATGTATTACGTTTTTATAATCAAACGAACGTATAATTGTTGTTTGTTTTCCGTATTTGTATTCCTGGAATGGTTTTCACAAACATTGAGAATATCTAATGAAGACTGCTATCTTTTGTTGTATTCAGTGTTAATGTGAACCAAGAGTTATTGCGATACTGTCATTTCCCAGTCTGGATTGCTTGCTAATTTCCCTTATGGCTTTTTCCCCAATGGATAGTATTACTGTGCTAAAGACAAGCGCTGAGCTCTGCAGATGGTACAGAAACAGATGTTAGATTTTGACACTCGGAAGTGAGGGTTTTCAAACCTACCCAGCTTCGTCCTGCCTTCTTTGTCTGCCCCCTTTGTCACAAGGGAGACCTGAAATACCCAGTAAGAACTGCAGAATCCAGCTTGTCTCTGAGAAAAGATACATATTTTGTATTAAATATTTTAATTTAATTTCATTTTTTGTTAGCTCAGAAGGCTTAAACAGAATTGTGCTGATGTGATCCTCTAAGATAGTTTGCAGCAGAGGAAGGTCTAACTGCTGTCAATAAGCTGCACAAAACTGGTGTCACAGGTGATGAGGAACAAACACGAGTCCGGTCTGAATGGCTCTAGATCAAGAGATGGGTTGTCGTGGTTGTGGCAGTAAAGAGGAAGGTCTCTCCTCCTATTTCAAATGTTCATATCGGCATCTATCACAAATTCTCTGTTGTGCATCGATGCCAAAATCTTTTCGGCATGTTTTAAAATAAAATCTTCTAGCTCTTTTTTTTGTTTAGGTTAACGTCCACGTTTAAGCAGCTGTTTTGAAATACAGTGCCATTTTTACACCAAAAAGAAAAATTGTTTACTTCTTTTACATTTTTGGCACCCTTTTTTTCCTTTAAACGTAGACAGCTACAGTCAGAGCTAGCAGAGCGCTTCATAACAAATCCCGTATTTGCTGACTTTAGCCTGGTCTTTACTTTTCTCTCTGGGAGGGTCACAGGCCGTAAGAACGTGCTTGATACCCGAATCTGCTCGCAGCGGTTGTGTTCCGCCTCACCCCGCTCCCTCCCGCGATGGCACTCGCTGGTCTGGCTCTCTGCTTTCCTGGTGAATTGGAGTCGGTCCCCGTTCTGGTCTGCATGAGCCTGGCTTCTCCTGCAGGGCCATATCCGAGTCCCCTCAGCTCAGAGGAGACCCCCATCATCTTCCCTGAGCTTTTTAAAACTAAAAGAGGTCTGAAAAGTCAAATTACTCAGGGCAAGGCAGTAGAGGAATAGCAGCAGGGCATTTTTTTAATGCTGCATTTTCACACAGACCTTTTCACTGTGTGGCTTATTTGACTGGGGGCAGAGATTACATTTAATTTTATTTTGTGTGCATGCTGTTCTGGCTGGAAAGTTGCAACCAGATCCTTATCAGGCTCATTTAGCTGCCTCTCTGCCAGGGCTTGGCAGGGAGTTTGTAAAAGCCTGTCCCCCAGCCCTGTCAGACATTGTCCCGCTCCATATAAAGCAAGACATCTCTTCTCCACAGTCTTTAAATATTCTTCTTGTGCAATTATTTGTGCAAGTGAAAATTAATCGTTCAAATGTCCTTGGAAAGCAAATACAAGAAGGAGCTGGAGCATAGCTGAAATTGCCATTTAAATGCTTTTGAATTGAAGAAGCTACTGGCAGATAATATTGTGGAGCATTTGCCCTTCTTTAACCATACTGCACACAAGTCGATCAAGTATAGCAAGAGGCAATTTCTGGCTGGGAAAAGATAAGTTTTGGTATTTCAATTGCTTTTCAAGCTACCGTGTCATTGAAATACACATTGCCACTCAATGCACAAAAAGTAGTCCTATGGGATATGTCATTAAAAGCTATTTTGCCCTGTCTTTTAAGCAGAAAATCAGTCTTATTTAGCCAGGTATTGCATAGGCTAGACTAATTTTCCTCAGATAGAATTCTGTTTCTGCACTCATGGATCTTTTAATTTTATTTTTTTTCCTTAAACATTCATTGAGATAAGATCCTCTACTGAGGGGCATGCAGTGGGCACTTTACTGGCCTTGTGCTGTATGATGCCCACAAGACACACTGCTAGCTAATTTGGGAGTTTCAAGGGAGTGTTCCTCATATGAGAGGACGCAAAAGCTATTGGAGGGTGACTTCAAGGCAATAAAATGTGTAGAACTCAGAGCCTTTTAAGAAATGCTTACTTTGCACCTCATCCATGGAGAAACATAAAAGCATGCCGAGATACATTACACTGATACTGCCTGGTTGTGATTTTTTTCAGCTCTATGGCTATTGCTACCAAGATAGCAATGACATCCCAGACACACTGACGACCATCACTGAACTAGGCTCGCCTTTAGAGATGATTCAGCTTTTACAGACTTCCTGGGAAGACAGATTTCGAGTGAGTAACAACTGTTTTAAAAGGACTTTTAAGAGACCGATGAATACAAAATAACATCAAGCATGAAACAGGGGTTATGTACTATGCAGTGCAATTCACATTTATTAAACGTTTGCCTTGCATGTGATTACATCTTGGTTTAGAAACAACATTTAGCATTCCCTTTCAGCAGTGTTTAAAATACCATGCTATTTTGTCTGTCGATGTTATCTAATTGTAGCCGGTTATATGCTTTTTACATGGTGTCTTCAAACATTTCTTACTTGTTAAAGCTCGAGGCCCAGGATTTTTGGCGTTGAGCATTGTGCTCTGCAACTGGGATTAAACAATAGAAGGATGTTACATTTCTCTCCTGATCCTTATCATAGGTTGGTTTTATAATTGTTTTCTACTGCTTCCTGCTCTGTTTGTCTTTCACTGGGGGAAGAGTGAAATAAATGTACACAAATCTCAAACCCGGGTTGTCCACTGCATTGGCAATTTACCAGGAGCACGAAGGTCACACTTAATTTGTCCAAAATGAAGCCAGACTGCAGCAATGCTTTGATCAAGACAGCAGTGCCTCGCTCAGTGTGTATTGGGACGTGTCGTCGGCTGAGGTTGAGTCCCGAAGACGTTGCAAGGCAGCAGCAGTCTTCATCTAAACCAGTTTGGATTGCATGGCTACATCTGTACCAGAAAATTAAAAGGGCGCCTGACTGATCTCAGAGACGAACCAGCGAGGTGCAGCCCACCTCTGTACTATTGAATTCTTGCGCTCTCTGAAGGCCGGGTGGCTGCACGCAGGATGCCCGTCCTGGGCTGTGCTGCCTTCTGGATCACCTCTGGGGACGGTGTGGGAGAGCAGCCTTGGTCCTGGCCAGACCCGGGCCAGAGACCGTCCTGGCAAGTGTGTGTGTGGGATTAAGTTTCTGTGCCCGGGAATGTTCCCTGGCAGAGTTTATTTTACTAATACAGAAAGAGAAGTATGTTCCCTGCGCTAAGCTTCATCTCCCTTTTCCTGAAAGAAGTACGGTCTTAACAAGTGGTAGAGGTACTCTCCACGGCTCCCGAAATACAAGACCTGTCTTCGGCTCATCTGATCCAAGGAATGCAAATAATGGACTGTGATGGTAACTACGTACAAAGTAGATGACCAAGAGATATGTTAGATTACGGGTAATAAACAGGGAAGTTTCCTTCCAGCATGGATATTTCTGAGTGAGCAATTGCAAAGGGAGATGAAGGAGAATTAGGTGAAGGTGCTGAGCTGATTTACAGAAGTGGAATTACAGATGAAACATTCCTGGGACAGCTGTAATGACGTCTTAGATAATGTCACGCTCATTAGCTTGTCTAGGATGCAACTAACGCAGAGAAGCAGGAGGAAATAAAACCGTATCTTCTTGATACGTGAGACTTGTTTGTGGTCCGGTCCTAAAAATGGCTGCGTAATTATTTGACCTTATTCCTACAAATAATTTCCTTGTATTGAAGGACTCGGCAGTAAGCTTGCTCCCCAGATCAGCACCTCTGTGCTCGGCAGAGGTCTGTGACACAGAGCAGAGCCTTCATCTGTGTGCTTAAAGCTTGTCATACAGGGGCATTTGCAGTCCCAGCCTGGCAGCAGGTACCCAGGGCAGCAGCCTGTCAGGGTTGGGGACAGAGGTTCCCACTGCAGGAGCAGGGGCTTTTTGGCGTTTGAGGAAAGGCCATTTCAGCTGACAACCTGTGTTTTTATTCAAACTAAATTCTGGGTTTGTTGGCAATTGAAGATATGTGTATTATAGGTTAGTTTCGGCTGGATGTGCCTTTTACATACAGCCTGTTGTGGGATGGCACATATGTGAACCCCATGTCCTTCCAGAGGGAGGAACGGGCGGTCAAGTCTGGCATCCCATAACCAGGTCTGTGTTCATCTACACCTACAGGCATCTCCATGTGAACTGTGGTGTCCTGTAAGTAGGATAGAAACGTTCTAGTCTGGTCAAGCAGGAGAATGATTATAGAAGTGTGAGATAGTCCAAATGTCCCACAGGTGCAGGGTCTGTGAGGGATAACTTCAGACGTGCTCAGCTTTCTTATGAAGGACATATTTAGGTGCTCCCCTGAGCATACTGTTTATGCCCCAAGATTGAATTTAGATTTGACTACTTCAATGCACGTGGCCTTAACAGTGTATTTTAACAGAAAACAAAGATTACTTCTAAATAAAAAGCTTGCTAGACTGAATAAGACCTGTTATTAATTTAATACATAGAATAAAAATTCCCATGTTTAACTGCGTTCATATTAATGCTACGTTGCATTCATGTTACATAGTGGACTCTAAAGGAATGCATGAATTGAAAACAGTACTTTGGTAAAGGGGCTGTGTTCAACGTTCATCGAGTTTGCTGTCTAGTAATACTCAGGTTTCTAACCTGCAATTGAGAAGTGCAGCATCAGCACAGAGCTCCCACCCCAGCCCCGAAGTGGCACATGAGGGTGCACCAAGGTAGACCCACCAAGGCAGATGGATGTAGGTGCTTACCCTGAGGCACAGTGAAGAGTTACGGAGAAGCTGTGGAGCTCTTTTTTCTGGGAGTTTGCTTCCTTCTCCCCTGGAAGAAGGCAAACATAAGAGGAATCAATGGAAAAAAATGATAAAAGTGGTCAAAAGGCAGGATCAGTACGTAGGCAATACAGGCACTGTCTGCAGTTGGAGCTCCAGGCACGGGCGCAGGGCGCTCCGGCCAAAGCTTCCAGACCTGGAGTTTGTAAAAGAGCAGAATCAGGCTGCGTGGTCAAGGTCTGTGCATAATGCGTTATTAAAAGTTAATGCTTTTATTCCTATTAAAAGTTAAGAATAGCAACAATGAGCCCTGCTTCAAGAAGTGTGGGAAAACACTGGTAAAGAAACTTATTTTTGTTTCAAGTCTCGAAGGGTTTTACAATCAGCTGTGTTAATTCTTTGAAAAATACCTTAGTGGCAACATTCATTTTTGAGGACAAGTTATAATGCTTATATGAAGTCATATATTTACAAATATATCTTCAGCTAAAGTGGTTTCATTTATATACTTTGTACTGAGAAAATAACGCAAGGTACCCACGTTTTTGCATTTCAGATATGTCTCAGCTTAGTTCGGCTTCTGCATTACTTGGCTCATTCTCCTCTTGGCTCTGTGACATTACTGGATTTTCGCCCTCGGCAGTTCGTGATTGTGGATGGGGAACTGAAGGTGACGGATCTGGATGATGCCAGCATCGAGGAGAGCTCTTGCACCAGTAACAGTGACTGCTTTATGGAATTCCCCGCGAGGAACTTCACCTTGCCGTGTTCGGTTGAGGGACGGTGTCAGAGTATGAACGAAAAGAGGAATCTCTATAACGCCTACAGGTACGTGATCGGAGAAGGTAAAAGAGAATTAAGAGCGGGCAAAAAGCCTCCAGCATCCTTTATAGTTATTCACATCAACGAGTGCATATTGTGTCAGAACCATTACCCAAGGGTAAGTGAAGCCATGAATAATTGTTTCATTTGTGAAAGTACGTAGCATTTATAACTTTGGAAATGTTTTGCATATTTTGAGTGTGATTCACCACTTAGTCTGATTTTATGTTGGTTGAATCCTGCTGAATTCTTCACACAAGTTGAGATTTTCATAGGAGTGAAATACCGCCTGTGGAGATGGGGGCCCATTAGCTCTGTGGTGAGACAATTCTTGCAGCTCTTCTTCAGTGTGAGTTAAGAAGGGTCATCGTGCCTTTTCCCCCACGGGCTGAGGGAAGGGCTGGCTTCAGAGGCAGAGTTAGAGCTCAGGTCTCATCCTGCACTCCAGCTTGATGCTCCCTGCCTCACCGGAGCCTGCCTCGGTAGGGTTATAACAGTCCCTGGCGCAGCCACGGGACCACGAAGAGCACCCTCAGTCGCTGACAATCTGGGGTGTAATCCTCTTAAAGCAAGGGGTGCTCCCTTTTGCCCCCCCTGCTCTGCCTACAGCCCTGTCTCTGGGTGGGCAGGCACTGGGGGACTGGCTCGCGGTGCCGCTCCCGCTCCGCGGCCGCACCGTGCCCGTGATGGGGAACGCGTAGGTGACGGGTCATGCTGGACCAGTCGGCCACGCTGAAGAAAGCGTTCAGCTGATGCATCTGTCTTCCAAATTAGATTTTAAAGGTTTCTCCAGATTTACAATGGAGTCCTTCTGGGCGATGGCTTTGTGTTCGTGGTCTTGGCTCTCCCCCGTCAGTCATCGCTCCCCTCGGAGGGCTGGGCTGGAATGCTGAGGGAGCCGTGTCGCTGCTTTCCGGGGAACCGGTAGCTGATGCTCTCAGTGCCACACTCCTCATGCTGCCGCCGCTCCGGCTGACGGGCGCTGCTGGGGCAGGCGGCCGCATTCTCTGATCCAGATAGGAGGATCTCAAAGCAGTGCCATAATGGTGTGCTCATTTCTTAGACTTCTCTTTCAAGTATCGTGCCATTCACTGCCTGCCAGACCACAGCGAGGAGAGGCTGCTCCAAAGAGAGTCTTCTGCTTTGGTCCCAGGGCGCTCACCAGCATGTGTGTCGCATTAGCTGACCACACTGAAATGGGCTGCACCACATGACAGCCATCTGCAGTCGTGCAGCGCAGTTTTTAGTGCGTCCTGCAAAATTTTCCGTTTCCATTTGCTTGGCTTAAAGATCCTGCTTAGCTTGCTAGCTTTTGGTTAAGACCGTTTTACTGGTCTGGCTAAGAAACCTTTAACAGGCACCCGTCTATCTCGGTCGCAAGTGGGGATATGTCTGCGGCGTGGTGGGCTCGCGGCAGGTTGCTGGTCTTGCTGGAGGAAGCAGTCTTCTTCTATTACAGTTCTTAATATTGCCTTTGAACCACGCACCAGTGTGTGACGCACGCACAGTGCCCCAGTGTTTTCAGCCACTGCTCTTGCTTAATTCGATAGAGACAGTGGGGCTTTGTTCAGCAGCAGATTCATGCTATAATAGGCCATGACCACCCGTGCTAGGGCATTAGCAAGAAACTCTGTGCACTTGCCTTGGAAGGCTAAATCTTCAGTTCATTAGGTATAGGCTACTAAATTTCATATTTTCATGGATGCACTCTTGTTGTAGAGTTAGAGACTGCCCTCAATAAAGGGTCGCTGGTGCTGTCGGGTAGAAGTCAAAAGCAGTAGTTTGTCAAACCGTGCGTAAACCCTTTGTAATTTTAAAATATAGCAGGCCCTAGCCTTGAAAGTATAATTAGCCTATCTAGCTGGTTTCTTTATCAGGTAAATAATTAAAGGAGAGGAAACGTTTTGGAAAAAACTCCACTATGCAAGAGCTGGCCCATCTTGACTTTCAGATGGTTACCTTCTGTCACAAATGTGTCTCAATGGTTTTTCCTCCAAATGTTTGGAGGAACAATTTTCAAAGCACTGGACAGTTTTAAAAGTAAGGATAATTAATATTTTGAACTATTAACCAATGGCTGAGATGAATTCTCCATCTTTGACAATTTTTAAATTAAGATTGGCTAGTTCTCAAAAAGAAAAAAGAAAGGGGAAAAAAAGGCTGTAGGAACAAATGTAAAAGAACCTGATAATCTGTGTCGTGCAGATCACAAAGGATGCCACTGGCCCTGCAATCGATGAATAACAAATGTTCATGCAATTAAGTTGTGCAGGCGTCAGTGTCTCTACATGTCAGAATTCCACATGTGGGTGTTTGCGTTAGAACAAGTCGTGTATTTCTATAGCCACGCAGAAACAATAACCTCCGTGACTCACATCCATCCAGCGTTTAGCAAAGTAAACGACGGCTACTGAATTTTTGCAAAGAACTATTGACAATCAGTCAGACTCTGCTTTATAGATAATGTCTAAGCAAAAAAATGAGGTAAAATTTACCAGACAAGTTATTCATTACAAATGTTATGCTGCTGTTTATATTTCTGTATGTATTTATATTGGCTGTTTCATACTCATCACTAAGAAAACCCACCTGGGTATAATCCCGCTCGGGAAAATCATAAATACTATTTTTGTAAGGAATGAAAAAGGGAGTTAAAATCTCAAGGAAATACTGATTGTGTAAGTGGAAAATGTCAGCTCGATAATACCTGTGTCTATGACCAATTTTTGCTATCAGTAACTTAATTTTTTAATTTGTGCTTATGTGAGACATCTGCTAGTCTCCCTCCTGAGCGTGAGTCCCTGGAGGTTTCTGTTTGACAATGTGGTCTCTTTATATGAAAAAGTGTTTACTCTGCTTTGCAGATTAGATGTAAAGCAGGGCAATTTCCCAATTGTGTTCCTGTTCTGCTCATTACCTAATATTTATGGCTGGTAGTTCTGTTTAATTTGTCAGATCCTGAACTGTCCATCTCCATCTTAGGTTGCTATGACACTGAGTTTGCAGTGGGTAGTAATATTGGCAGTGTAATAGAAATTTAAAGAACAATGTGAAAATTAAGTGCACTTCAAGTGATGATAAAGGCATATAGTTTTTTCTTTTGTAATTAAAAATTTTAAAATGGAGAATATTCATCCATCAATGAATATCTACATAAATGCATCTTGAATTTAGATAAATTATGAGAACAGAGAAGACATTCTGAATTGCGGTGGCATTAAAACAATAGAAGAAGGCTTTCTGCTGGCAATTCATTTGAAAGTCGAAGAAAACTGTAGAAAATAAAATAATAGTTATTTGAAATGAGCAGAAATTTGATTTGTGCACTTTCAAGGTTTGAAAAAAAACCCAAGACATCTGGGTTGATGGCATCCTTTTAGTTTGTTAAAGTACAGACAGCTTTGCAAATAGTCACAATCCACGGGGCTTCATTGCAAATTTCTGTATTAATGGAACATTTACAGGTAGTTACAAGGCAGCCTTGTATATAACAGCATGGTCTAGGTATGCCAGACAGCTGCGTGAATAGTCTCAGCTTTATATTTATTTGACTATAGAATATGATTATATTTCCTGAATAGGTCAGTGGCTTATAAGCAATAGGAATTTTTTTCCTTATGTTGTTCAGTAGTTACCAGACATTTGTCAACTCTTTTTAAAAGTTTTTCAATGTGGGTTACTTTTCCATTGCAGGTTTTTTTTTACGTATCTTCTTCCACACAGTGCTCCATCCTCACTGAGACCATTGCTGGATAAGATAGTCAATGCAACAGGTAATCGCAATAAACATGGTAATGCCACGTATTTCCTTTTTTAGTGTGACTATCACATTTGGGATGTGGGGGATGCTGCTTTTATGTTCACTGCAATAGTTCACTGGGGTGAACTGCATCAGAATGCAATTCCTTGCAGGATGTGGAGGAACCTCTGTCTCTGGCAAGGGGAATTTTAATGATAAAAACAGGATACTTCCCCATTGCCAGTGGTAGCAGTGGTGGTTTTAGACCTCAGAAGCCAGAGGCAAGTGACATTACCATAAATCTTTACTAATTACCGAGGTGGTGCCTTTGGGACAAGAGTAGTTGCCCCAGCTGATTTCCCCTCTGATTTAAGGGGTTTTGGTGTATTGTTCTAGGGGGTTTATGCCTTGTCCTGTGTGTATTCAGTGGGGACTTTAATGATGCTGGGCTATAGCTAATTAAGCAGCGAAGCCTTTGGAGCTCCCTATATTGGCTAAAGTTCATCCCTCGTGGGGAGCTCACCGCCGTGTTTTCTGCCCGCAGGCTGGAGGTTCCCAGCTGGACAAGCCAGCCTTTGACATGCCTGGCTCATGTCAGGTACAAAACCCAATTTATAGTAACTCATGGACTTCATGTCCGCATCACAACACCGTTGTGGAGCAGGGCACCGCTGGGCTCTGATGCTTAGGGCTTTATTCAGATGCAACCTTGCCTTCGTCCTGTCCAGGTTGCTTCTCATCTAACTTGTTCTTTTTCTGTGCTTTTAAAGGAGAGCTTCACTGGGGAATAGATGAGACGGCTGCTCAGCTAGAGAGAGTTTTGAATCTGTATAAGAGTGGAGAGTACCTACAGAACACGACCCGGATGCCGAAAGCTGGTAAAGAGGTCTTTCTCGAAACTTGAAATCAGAAACTTTGTCTTTATTTTGAGGTTTGAAAGGGCAAATGTGCAGAAAACGGGGCTCACTCGCCCTTGAAATCATGCACATGGTAGTCTGTTGTCTGCTTTTTGCTTACTGGGTGCCTTCTGAAGCCCTTCTCACTAAATGAGGTAGCTGCACATCCATAGGTGTGAGCAGGCTGTAATAGGGTTAAGGAAATCCAGCGGAGCATTGCTCTCCTTAGCAGATCTGTGGAAAATGTTTTTCGTCACTTCCACACACTTCTCTGCTGTTGGAGTATCAGAGCCTCCCCAAACATCAGCTGGGGGGAATCTAATCAAGATGCCATAACCCTCTGTGGATTTCCTGTGACTTACAGGAATTTCTTGTTACCTAAGCACTCGTAGGTTGGAAGAATAAAATTTTTGCATGGTTTGCAAGAGAAAAATAATGTGTCCCACAGCTGTCTGCTAGCAGTAGAATGAAAAAGGAAAAAAAAAAAAGGATAGGATGAAAATGAAGCTGCATGATAGTATCTTTTTCATAAAATCTCTGCAGCACCACAGGTATGTAAAATGCTGTTCGAGCAGCTATGATACAGAGGGATGCATATTCTTCCCGGAAGGATAGCTTGCGGAATTATACATGTCAAAGAAGATTATGTACGATGGAAATGACTGTTAAGTCTAACAATTGAAAAAGCTGTTTTGCAAATTATTTTTGTGTACGTACAATATTCATGTCAAATTGTCAACATAATTGCCTGTGAGTTGATAGGAAAATTATGGCATTGCTGCAAAAGCTCAGTAAAGAGGGAAAGATGGGTTCTAAATGAAGATGAATGTTGGCACAGGGAGTTTGAAAAGTTCAGTGAAGCATTTGCTCTGTGAAAGAGACACAGGAGCCAAATGCATTCCTGTCGTAGCACTGTTAACCTCAAAGGGCCATGACACCAGGGATGAATTTGACCCACTTATCAGAATAATTCAATATTTATTTTGTTGTAAAATTGGCAGGAAAATTGTTGCAGGTGTTCATTTAACTTTCTAATTTTCAGCTTTTCATCACAATCTGTGCTGAGTGATGCCTGTCAACACAGCAAAATTATTTTCAGCAGTACAATCAATAGTACAAACACGTCCTTTGTTGAAGAAGTGCCAGGACGGCTGAAGTTTTTCTGTGATGCTGGTTGATTCCAGATTTAACTGCCGTATCAGGACAAGATGAAGTTTTGAGTTTTAGAGGGCTGTCACGTTTATAAAGAATCTCAGGGAGAGAAGCTTAAGGACAGCGGTGGTAAATGTAACAGTGCAGGTTTCTACTAATACGCAGCAGAGCTCCGTGTATATTTGGCTACTGTAATAGTTACACATTTTTGTGTTAGTTTAATTCTGTAGAGTCCTGGATAATATAACGCAGAATCTGCTACCCCTGTTCATGGTTAGTAACGCCCTTGTGTGCAAGGAGCCCTTTTTATTTGTAGGACACTGCTTGTGGACGTAGGCACTCCACAGCGCGAGCAAAGATATTGAAAATCCGTCGATGCTTTGTGTAACATACTTGGCCAGTCTACATTAAAGACTGTGAGTGTAATATTGAATTCCTTGATAGGAAAATGTTCTCAACCAATGGCAAGCCTGAGGAATCAGGTATCTTAGTGGAAATTACGCTTAGATGAGATGTGTTTTCAGACTTAGCTGCCATGCCTTTAAGACGTGCAGGCCTGTTTCTTGTTTGTTCTAAGGCTACTTTAACCAAACAGAAAAGGGGTTGTAATTTATTGCTATTTTAAGGCTCCCTTTCCTTGCCAGAAAAGTATGAAGAAGTTGTATGGTGAGGGTGAAAATAGGCCTACCTGCTCATTCATATCACTTTTGTTCTGAACACATTCCTTTCTCAACCAGTATTTGATTGGTAATACCAGGCTACAATTAACTTTTAATATTCTCGGTCCAGAGATTACGGAATTAGAAACCATTAATTAGAAGTTGTCCAGGGACTATGGAATGAGAAACTCTCCTGCGGTATGGTGGACTTGCGGGAGAGGGTGACAGTGGTGCTGGAGAGGACTGGTGTCGAAGTGATCAACCTCTTCCACTGGCAGGATGTGCCCAACTGAGCTGGCGTCCTGCCCGGCGAAACCAGGGCTGAAATGCTGAGCAGATCGAATAATTCGTGTAACTCCTGGTGGGTGGTGAAGGGAGAGATGGGTGTGAAAAGGGACAACCGCGATACTTTCCCAAGCTGTCAGCTGAGGTCCTGCTTTGGCACTGTTTGAGAACTAGGAGGACACTGTGTTACTCTCTGAAAGCAAAGAAAAAGTGGTTTTAAGACTGTGGGATTTTTTTAAACCTTTTCTGCCTTGCTCTACAGCATGATGAAAGTTCAAGGAGAGTGTTTTCCAACCCAGTGCTAGGTTAAGATAAAACTAGAGATGATGGTTTGGTTCTCAGGCCAGGTTGGAGTTAATCAGAGCTTTGCATTCCTACGCCAGTGTGCCAAGGTCAGGAAGGCACAAGTTCGCATTGATTTTGCTCCAGATGATGGAAGTCCCACAAGGTGACTGGCTCCCCAGATTTTCGCTCCCTCAAGCAGTAGAAATGACAAGAATTAACAATGCCAGTCTCCTCTGGCATCTAAAGGGTTGTGACAAAATAAGGCCTTTCTGGTGTATGATCTATTTTGAAATCCTAAAAGCAGAACTGGAGGAGAATTCAGATCCAGGAATCGTAAGATTTTGTTTTGGATTCGTTTTTTTGGGAAAAGAAACGACACAAGGTTCAGGTAATGGTGCTTCAGGATTTGGCTTAGGTCTAAATGCTTTGAATTACCCATTGTCTTGTATAGAGCACTGTAAATTCATACTAGGAAGGAGGAGATCATGATGTTGGGGCAAGTGATCTAAGGCCGCAACTAAAACATAAACTTTGAGGAAACAGTCTGTTATCTATCTGAACCTATGTTTTTGAAAGGAAGACCTCCTCCTATGAACACCATGAAGTGAGAAAGGTGATAGTGATAATCAGTAGGGAAGTGACATGAAGAAAGTTCTTGTCAACCCTAGTGTTCCCATAAATAAAGTTTAACAAGATGACACAGTCATATTACAGAAGGTCTTGGATATTAAGCTTTCACTGTGCTTCAGTTGTAAAAGATTTTATAGTGCTGTAAATTATATTATGGTCTGGACTATGCTTTAGTGTCTTAGAAACCGAGTAGTGGCGCGGGAGACATTTGATAGCTATGTATGCGTTCTGTAATCATAAATCATACTAGTGTTAATGTTGATATAGGAACAGTACAGTGTTTAAAACAACACAATGAACAAATACTTTTATATTCCATTGACTGTTGGTCTCTTGCTGGAATCCAGAAGAATGTGTATTAAAACAGGAACCATGTATTTCTTCTGACATACGTTATCTAAAAATGATTAAATTGTTCCATTAATTATCCAGATTAAGAAGACTATAAAAAAATCTACTGATGTTCGTCAGTAAAGTCCTGCCCCAGTATCAACATTTTTATTACTTCAATCAAGTGACATTGATTTGTACCAACTGGGTGTCTGGCCCTTGAGCTAAGCCCCAGCCCTTCAGTTACCTCAGAATTTACTCAGAAATGCGTGAAATCAGCTAAGACTAGTAAATCCAATAGCTTTGTTATTCATTAAAGCTAATAGATGACCCATTATTAGGCCTGAGGGTGTGCAAACCCACAGAAAGGCGTAATTAGCTGCTGTTAGTTGAAAGTACATTCTCAACGCTAAAAAGGCTGGAAGGCTGGACATAAAGCAAAAGTGTTTTCCTTTGTCTTAAGACAATTTGGCAGGATTATGCTGTATGTAAACATTTACACTACAACAGTGTTTTGAAAAAATATTCTGCAGGGTCACTATAGCAACCTGCTTAGGACATGGTAAATCCGCCCAAGAATTATTGAAATCAAGTGGGGGGGGGGTGTGTATACGTGTGTGTGTCTCTGTGTGTGTGTTTGTGCACATGTGTACGTGCGAGACAAATTTTGCAAGGTTGCTGGAATATTGTTTGAGGCAGTTTGTGTATCCTACGGCAGGCCACAACGCGAAGGCTAAAAGTACTCTGCTGAAGGTGCTTGAAGGCTCGGCCGGGAACATACTGCAGCCCAGATTCCTGCTTTATCTGGCACTTGTGCGTTTGGTGTTTCTTTCCCAGGGACACTGAGGCTGCTTTGCGGCCAGCGGAGGGTACGTGGGGCTGCAGGCACGGGCAGAAGGGCTCCCTCTACGCCCTGCCTTGCACAGAGGGCTCTCGCATCAGCAGCCTGGCAATCCCAGCGTGCAGAGGAATACAGGAGCAGGTTGCTTTGCACTCACACGGTGCTGGAAATACGGTGGGGCAGCATGTGTGTGCTCCCCGCTACTGAGCTGTACAGTGACCGGTTGGTTGTTGCTCACACGTATCTCCACCGTCGCGCAAACCATTATGCCCCATTCACTATGCAGCGTGTTCCGCTGTCACTAAACTTCTCTGGGTCCAACTTGGCATCGTACAGCAAAATGCTTTCTGCTGATGGTTTAGGTCCTCAGCTCCTTTGAAGAACACTAAAGAAGTCACTGAGTGTCTTTTACAAGTCCTGTAGGCACCTGTCTTTAAGCTGAAATACCCCACACATGGGACCCTGTATGCCTTTTGGCTCGTCCATCATCAGCATCATTGTTTTTATGAGTGAGTGGGCCAGATGCAGCTTACAAGCATCTGTGGCACTGGGTTGGGCTAGTTGCCTTCAGTAAATCAGTGCGCACCGCAGAGGTGGCCCTGCGTGCAGAGCAGCTCCGCAGCCCGGTGAGCCGCCCGGGGACGTGGGGCACGAGGCAGGAAAAACACCCCAGCTGTGTCACGTTAACAGGAATAAAATTAAGGGAACATGTTGTTCCTCTCCTTATTTATTTGCGTTTCAGTGGCAGCCTGCATACCAATTTAAATATGGCTCTACTGTAAGCACAATAGAAGCATATAAAAAGCGGCAAGCCTTACTTCGCTTCCAGCCTGCACACGGGAAACAGCCAAAGGATGGAAATACTCACCAGAGAAGCCAGGCTATCTCCCGGTCTGACGGCAAACCCGTGTCCTGCCAGGCCTGTCTGTCTTTCCAAACAGTTGGGATTCGTCAGAAATGATTGAAAGCAGAGACACGCGGGATATGCCTAGCATGTCATTTTCTCAGACATACCAAAAAATAGCTTTCCGTCGCACAACTGCACCATACGGCTTTGCGAGGCTCGTTGTCAGAAGCGTGTTTAAATGTGAGGTATTGAAGCATGAGGAAAATTTCAGCATAAAATGAAGCGTACTAAAAACATAAGTGTATTATTGTCTATTTAGGATTCGATTCTGTTCTGCATAAGCTCCCTGAGAAGCAGTGGGGACTGTTTGTAGAGCAAAACACTGCTCAATACCACTTTTTGCTGAGATTGGCAAGATCAGGCTCTCTCTGCTTACTTGTAAGCAAAGCAATTAAAAGCCAACCCGGAGTCAACTGCCAGTGTTCCTCTTGAGAGTGGAGGAAAAGGGGAGGGAGGAAAAGGAGCAACATGATTTCTCTCTCAAGGATGAACATTACTGCATCTGTGTCATTGACCCATGGTGTATTGGCAGGTGATAACTAGAAAAGAGAACTGGGCAAATTTCCAATGAGTAGCATAGTTGGTAGTAAAAATGCAATCTGGCTGCTGTGGCTGAAATAAACGGTCATTAGGACTGATTAAAGTCAGATTTAGGGTGATTCAAACAAGCTAAAAGGGGGAAACCACAGGCGGTTTCACATAGTTTATTATATACTTGTGGAGTTATTTATATGATTCAGTCTAGTACAGTGAAAATGAGTATGTTTATAGATTGTAGTCGGCTTTGGGACAACGCAGGTGATTTTTGAGGGAAAAAATATAGAACAAGATTTTAAATCATTGACTTTCTTTTGTAGCTCTTGCCCTGGTCAGTGATGCTGCAGGTTGTTTTTAAAGATGCCTCTGTTACCTGTCCCGAGAAGATGCTTGTTTGGAAAACAGCTGTGGCTGCTGGGGAGGCTGGCTAGCACTGTAAGAAACTTCTAAGAAGATTTTGGCCTGATTGAAACAGCAAATTTCGATTGACCAGAGCAAATTTTTAAAAATATTTTAAAACTATTAAAAATGTCGCAAACCAAAACTTTTGAGGATTGCCCAGATTCAGCATAGCAAGATATTTTGAAGTTTCAAAATGTTTACGGGGCAGGAAAGACATTTCCTAGTGGGATTTATTTGTATAACTGTGAGCAGCAAATCAGCTCCCATATGTTAAGCTGGAGTTAATCTGTCATAAGTGACATCAAGATCAGGCTTACTGCATTACGTTTATTTGCTTTAATCCTCACAAAATCAGTAGATGGAGAAAAGGATTCTTCTTCCGTTGTGATACCAGCAGGAGCATCTTGCACGTCTCTGATCTATTCCTTGCCATTACCTTGATAGACTTCATATACTCTGTGTCAAGCTACGTGTATGTACGCAAAAGTGTAAATTTATGGCTGTATTTATAGTATTAGGCAAGTATTTATTGGTTTTAAACACCATTAGTCTGGAAATCGACCAGAACTTTGACCTTTTTATGATGTGATTTACTGCCGTGAGCCTTCAAATTCCACGGACTCCATTTAAGCAAGTTTCAGGTCTCGGCAGGACAAAAACCTGAGCTGGAGCTGTCTTTAAACGAGTGGAGTATTGCTTATTTGAGCAAGTAACTGCACTGTAGTGACCAAGACGATAATTTAAAGGTGTAGGGGAAGCCCAGCTCTCCTGCTGGCTGGGGCTAATGGAGTGCAAGGAGGAGCAGGAGGCGCCTGGCATTGCCGGGGCACATCACAGCGGAGGGGCATCCTTCAGGAGCACCCTTCTTCCGACTCCTCCTAGTTCTTGTGAGAGGAGTGCATTTCTTCGCAACTCCTACAAATAAGGGCTAAGGGGTCAGCTCCCTAATTTGTCGCTGTGTAAACAAGAGATTCCAGGGATATTTGCCATCGCCATGTAAACGGGGAAGGCAGCTACCTTGCTCTGCTCAAGATAAAGTGAGTTTTGGAGTGAAACGTGGTTTCCTCAGACGAGCGCTTTGTTGCTGTTGCAATGAGTTTCTGATCGGTTCTGACTGTAATAGTTTAAGAGGAGATCCTGGGGCGGCAGGAGCGCCTGGCTGGTTTGGGAGTGTAGCCAGGGTGCGGGGCCATCCCATGTCCCACTCTCTGCTCCTTATGGCCGCCTTCCCATCAGAATGCTGCCTGCCATGCAGGCGGGGAGAGGGGCTGCCTTCCTGCCTTTCCCCCTCGCTGCATCCCACTCCCCTCCCTGCAGGCAGCGTGGGCAGGAGGCTCAGGTCCCCAAACTGCAGGCATTCAGCGGTCTGTGCCATTTCGGGGGAGCTGCCAGACTTGCCTTTTTGGAGCCCGTGTGACTCTGTGCTTTCACTTAGACTCCAGTGGCTGTATTTTCACCTCTCTGGCGCTTGATGATCTCCCAGCCAAGGAGAATCCTCTTTGTGTGTGGGTTGCGCTGCTGTGTACCTGTTACACTACCCTGTTCCTATGAGTCGTTGCAGATGGTGGTGGCTTCCCTCATGTAGGAACTGGTGGGGAGTGCCAAGGAGAGTAGGGACAGCCACAGGGCTCTGCTGCATGGTGAGACCACCCTAAGTACTGTCGTGGAGGTTTCCGTCCTCTCCTGCACCCGCAAGCCAGGACCTCGCCATCACCATCGCAGTTACTGCTGGCCCAACTCTGTCGATTAATGTGTCCAAGCTGCCCAAATGATTTACCAGGCTCGGTCACCTTGAAAAAGTCAGTGGACAGGGAGAACTTTGTCTCCTACCTCTGACAGAGCCTCAGGTCACGTAAATCACTGCTGCTCTTTTGAAATCTCTTTATATCAGCCGAGAGCCTAACCCCTGACAGCTGTACCAGGAGCAGTGTTGAGAAGAAAGTGCTAGAGGCGTATTAAGAGGCATGTCTGTGCGCAGAGGAGTTTAAAAATTGAACGATAATTCAAAATAAGGGTCTTCCAGACGGGCTCCTGCCTTGCATGGAGAAAAATACATGACGTGATGGGGGGCTGCGCTGCTTAGTGCCCTGAGGGCGTGCCGAGGGAAGGACGGGGCACGCTCTCTGCTGATGGGGAGAATTGGGCAGATGCT
The DNA here is from genome assembly GCF_030936135.1 of Gavia stellata. Taxonomy (NCBI): domain Eukaryota; kingdom Metazoa; phylum Chordata; class Aves; order Gaviiformes; family Gaviidae; genus Gavia; species Gavia stellata. The sequence goes on from NC_082595.1 coordinate 12,142,707, forward strand.
GCATCTTCTGCTGCTGCAGCAAGTGCCATCATTCTGTGAACGTCCTCTGTGGCGTGGCTTTGGCACAGTGCAGTGTTAGGTGGCACTTCTGTAGCCATGCAAGGAAAAGTTGTGAATAGTCACATTTTACATCCAGTCAACATGGCACGCAAACTGATACAGACAGTTGTATATGGTGCTGACAATGGTGAATTGATTTTTTTGCATTTTATTTGCACATATCATTTTACTGACCTTGGCTGTGAGGCACAAATCGATACTCAGCAGTTACCATACAGAGATAAGAGAATATTATTCAGTTACATTCAATTATTGTTACACTGTACAGTTGATACAGAAATTAAAAAAAAGGGACTTTACCTATCCAGCCAGTAGCAGTTTGATTTCTGCTCTGACTTTTCTTCAGAAGAACTACATATGCATTTTTGAGGGAGGCACGACCATTTGTAATGTAAAACTGCATTTGTATTCTGTTTTTTTTTCTTCGTCTGTGTGAGTCTGCATTTTCTGAATGAATGAAAACTTCTTTTCTTTTGATTTAAGCAGGACAGGATCAGCTCTGATTTTGCTTCTTGTTTGTGAATGTTTCTTATGATGCTTTTAATGAGCTAGCCTTAAAAAAAATCCGCATTTACTGCATTTGTTTCCCACTATTTCAGACTGCGTGGTGTGAATGAGCACTTCTGGATGTCTACTTCTTTTCCCTGTTGAAATACTGGCAGTTTAGAGTAGTAGACGCACTCGCCTCTGACTCGGTAGTGTTCGTACAATGTGCTACCCGAAATATTAGCAGGCTGAATCTGCAATGTCAGTCAGAAAATGCTTGAACCAAAGTGACTTAAGAATAGGCTGTGAGTCAGGGCCGGCAGCTCTGGTTTCCATAATAGATACAATTAGAAGAAATACAGAATGTTATTTATTTTTTTGAATAGCATGTGGGGGGGAGAGATGGGGGGAACCGTCAATTTGTGCGTCTGGACACTAAATAGAAATGTTTATAAATGATTAGTTGAATTTGCTGATGCATTCATTAGAGAAACCCCCGTCAGCGGCTGGGAAAGTGAGAGGCGCTGTGAACAGAGAACAAGAGGCAGCTCATAAAGGCAAGTGAGACTGAACGGCAGCCAAGGGAGAGGAGTAATCGGCAGGGCAGCGCGGAGGCGCTGGGCGAGGACCACGCTGACGTTCTCCCTCTGCTTTTTTTTTTCCCCTTCTCTTCGGAGGCCCACCAAGCGACTCCCCTTTTGTGCTAATCTGAGCAAGCAAAAAAAAGTTTGCTTAATTAAAAGCCTGTCTTTTCTTCCTTCTCTAAAGGGGCTGGGGGAAAATAGCATGCTCTTCTGAGGGAGAGGGAGGGCTGGGAACGCCTGGTCGGGTCTCACCCCGACAATCCTGCTCACTGTTAAGAAGTAGGACAGTGAGTCAGTTCATTCAAGTGGATGCTGTTTATTCAATGGGACATTCTTCCTGTAAAACTCCTAATAAAACCAAAGCCTCGCCTACGCAGTGGGGAAGGGGAAAGGGTTTTGTGCCCAGACTGTTTATTTACAGACGCTTTCTGGAAAAAAAGGTGAGAAGAAGAAAGGAGGAAAGGAAAAGGAAAGTAAGGTGCAGAGCTATAAACACGTTTGGGAGTAAACCGGGGCTGGTACAGTCTGGCCCGTCACCTTTTCCGTCATATATCCCAGTCCTAAGCTGTTATAATAAACCTCGCCTGTTAAAAACAAGCAGTTTGCTAGAGCTTTTAAAACGATTGCTTTGCGGTGGTTATTTGCAGAGTACAGACGGGTGCCTGAAGCTTTTATCCCTGATGAGAACTACAGATGCTGGCCATCTTACCATCATAAGGGCTGCCTCCTCTCCGTGTTTGACATCAACGAAGCCATTGAGATCTGTGACAGCTACTCCCAGTGCAAAGCTTTTGTCTTAACTAACCAGACGACTTGGACAGGTAGGTGGCAGATGCTGCTGAGCAGAAACAGCATCCGAGTCACATATGCTGCTTTAAATGTTTTAATACAGTTTGGGGAGCATGCTGCGCCGGGCTGTGGGAGCCACCAGCAGCAGCTAGAGGTTTCTGAAGCTCCAGCTGATGTGGTTTGATTGTTGGTGGGGCTTCTCTTTGCTTGCTCTCGGGGGAGCAGGAACCGGCGGGTGGGCTCAAAGGAGCTGGCACCAAAGGGCTGCAGCACATGGACCGCAGGTCTCCAAACAGTGGGGTCTGAAATTTTATTTTAAAACACAGAAACAACAACAAAAGCCTGTGACCTGTTTCCACAGTTAAATGTGCAGGACGTGGTCCAACATCTGGATTGAAATAAATCTTTCCAATCCATATGGTTGTTGTGGTTTGACACAAAACCAAACAGGTTCTCCCGTGCATCTAGCTGGGTCTTCCCGGCTGGTGTCAGAGATGCCCTGCCGCTGGTGGGAACACTGTGCTTCTAGCAGTAGGGCTTTGGCTAAAGGACAGTGAGGAGGGAGGGTTTAAAAGCAGGTAGAAGTAGGACTTCCAGGGGAAAATCCCATTTGCTACCACAACTCATTTTCTTGTCTAACAGAATACAATCGTTGAAAAGAGAAATACATTTTCCAAAAGGTCTGTGGGTCTGGCAGTCCCCATGTGGTTCCCCTGAAGGCAGGCAGTCGGTGCCGATTGACATCAAGTGGAGAACTGGCCCTGGCTCACTGCTTCTGCACCAGGCTTGTGCCTATTTCAGGCAACTCCAGAGCAATCTGAGAAAAAAAATGTTATGAGTCTCTGCTAAAAATCTCCAGTAGCTGCAGCTCCCGAGTGGCTGAGGGTTTCAAAAAGCAGAATGCCACAGCCAGCTCCCAACCCTGCGCCCCTTCCCTGGGTGCCCAGGAGAGCTGTGTGCCCCCGCGGCTGGCCCCTGGGCCGTGCCGTGTTCCCCTGGGCAAGGTGCACCCCTTGAAGGGTAAAGAAAAAAGGCATGTTTGTGTCTATAAAGTGCAATCACAGAATGACAGGGCTTGGAAGGGACCTATAGAGATCATCTACTCCAACCGCCCCGCCAGAGCAGGTTCACCTAGAGCAGATTGCACAGGAATGCGTCCAGGCGAGTTTTGAATGTCTCCAATCGATCAAATCCGTGTTCTTTTGTAATCTTCCGTCGAGATAAACACCCCCCCTGCCCCAAAGTCGGGGTGAGTTTTTCTTCTGTGTGTTGTCTCCACACATACAGGGCTGTTTCCCTGTCTGTGATTGCCATTTTCTGCTCGGGCCAGGTCGGCTCCCCTGCTCCTGTCTTTGAGAGGAAGGGTTGCTGATGCTAGCCACACCTTGGGAAAACTGATTGAAGTCATTGGTCTACCACAGTCTTTAATGTGACAAGTTATTTAGGCTCTGAGGCTCAACTTTCTGTTTGTACATCTGCGATCACAACATGTCTTAACCTTAAAGTCAAAATTTACCCTGTGTGCAGTTGGCTGCTTTAGCTGTGCTTCGCTGAGCAACATAAATACACACCAAAGCCAGGCTTATATACATGCCTAGCAGGTCCCCAGCTCCGAAAGCATCACAAGCTGGTAGAAGCCTTAGACAGTTCATACGTTTCAGAGTGTTTTAGGCAGTGTACTGCTACGGCTTTCTGCATTTCTTGCGCTTTTGAGAGGTTTGAACGGGGACTTCCACGGAGCCTAGAAAAAACTAATTTATATTAAGCTTGCCTGTGGCTAACTGGTGACTACTAGGTCACCATGTCAGACTATTTATAGTCAGACTATTGAATTTAATTAATGTAGTAAAACAGTAATTATTATGGCACAGGGAACTTCATAGGAAGTTTAGAGCAGCTCCTGTCTCAGATTATGTTAAAAGCAAGTGAAACATATTAGCAGTATTTCTAGTCTTATTTATCATTGCCTTTACCTTGTCGCTCCTGATGCGTAAGCACTCGAGTCCCTGAAATCTGCGGCATGGAAGTTTGCTCAGTAGCTGAGGCATCCCATTTGCTGTGTGATACTTTTTAAGAAAATAGTGTTATGGGAGCTCCCTAGAGAGGCAGGCTGGGAGTAAATAGCATTTGATTTTCTGAAGTTCAGAGAGAGGGAAGGCAGAGGTTGAATAGCTGTGGAAAATCTCTCTGTGGCCTCTGCTCCAAGGAAAGGCAATGACAGTGTGCATCTGTGGGGCGGCAGGTACTCATCGAGAGGCAGGGATGTGAATGAGATGCCAGAGCAGTAAGCACGGGGAGAGACAAGAACTGTGCTGCGGCTCCCACGAATACCGCTGAGTGAAACCTCACCAAATTCAGTGCCCGCTGGCCTCGGATGTCTACCTGGCAGGTGCCTTACGCTGCCCAGGCTGTTAGTACTTGCTGGTGCTTTTTGTACAAGGAGTAGAAACCTTGTTCCAGCTTGCTTAAAACCCAGAGCTATGAAGTGATCAGCAAGAGCTATTTCAGCAAAAGTGGTGTTTAACACACATCGCACTGATCAGTTTTGCAAAGATTCAAGCATGCAAAGACAATTCTGCTCCTGTACAATCAAATGAATGCCCTGAACGCAAGCCCGTTTTTATCAGCGGGAGAGTCTTTAAATAGGTTTTTTTAAAGGTCATGTGAAATTTGTATTAAAATCTTCAGACCCTTCCTTCATTTACTGTGCTAGCTGTGCGCAGCCGTAGCTGGACCATAATTAGATAAGAGTAAACATACGGAAAGCAGGGGAGATTCAGTGTCATTTTAAACGAAAGCATTTCAGTTTTATACCAGGTGAAGTTAAGAAAGACTTCAGTCTTGGGTTGCCAGAAGAACGCATAGGTTGAAGAAGAATATGAAAAGTCAGTATTTTAAAGTTTGCAACCTTTTGCTCATCACTTCTAATAAATTTTTTTTCCTACCCCTGCCTTTTCCTATTTGGTGCAGGTCGGCAGCTTGTCTTCTTCAAGATGGCCTCAAATCATATCGTGCCTGATCCTGACAAGATAACGTATGTGAAGGTGACAGACTGACAGCTAAAGTGGCTCAGTCTGACGCATGAGTGACAAGAGCTGTTTGTGTATAAATATAGGCAGCTGTTAGGTATAAGGCGGCTGTGGCCGGAGAGATAATTGCACTATTACTCATTCTAATCTATAGAGTGCTAAACAAAACTTTAAAGAAATAACCTGCATGACCAGGATGAATGTGCAATAAAACAACATTTTGAAAATGTGATATTTTTTTTAAAACAAAGCAAAATACAAGATATGATACACTGTTAGGGTATAATTTTGGTTATAAATCAGCTGGCAGCTCTGGCTTTTCTAACCAAGGTTAGCATAATATTTCTGACCTGTACATGTGTGTGCAGGGATGAAAGTTGATCATTTCTATGGGAAGTCTGTATCCTCCACGCTGATATTTATTTGGGCACGTACAATCACAACAGAGTAACTGAAGCATATCAGTTTGTAAGCTGAATAGCAAATGTTTCTGAAGACAATCAGCATTTGTGTTAAAGCTATCAAATATGTAATGCCGGCATATTTGTTAAAAGGAGGGAATTGGTTAAGTTTAGAATTGCGAGACTGTAGCTAATTTTAATTTTTGCTTCCAATGTTATCATAAAGTTTCATTTTTAATTTAAAAGAGCCGTTTTGTAGGTCTAGCAAATCGCATAAGCATATGAATAGTCCCACTGAAAGGGTAGGGACTTACCAAGTGCCGAGTGCTTTGCTGAATAGGGATAGGCCTAAGCATATGCTTACAATTAAGCCTGTGCTTAAGACTTTTGTTGAGTCGAGTTAGAATTGTTCAGGAAGCCACATCTTTGACAGACTGGCAGAGCAATCCAGCTGGTGGAACAGTACTTGTTTAATGACTATCTTGCAGTTACTCATATTTATCATCAAATCCTTGGTTTTCTAAGGCACCGCTTGCTAATTCTTAGAGTGAACGAAGTAAACGACCTTAATAATGGCAAATGAATGCTAGCCTTAATTCTATATAAAATGCGTTTCACAGGCATGGTGTGTCTAGAGAATTTGCTTTCAGTGAAAGCAATGAAGTAAATGCTAAAGTGACCAATGTCATACTGTTTTGTAGTTTGTACAGTCAGGAAAAAAAATGTGCTTTTGTTTCTCAAATTGTTTATTTTTGTAAAAAAAAAATAAAAAGATAAATACAATCTCTTTCATACTTGATTTTTTTGTGTTGCAAATAAATGCCTATATCCAGTGAAGACTTAGACATAATGTATTGTATTTAAACTTAAGCCTAGGATATTTTTTCCAGGAAGGAATTGAGGTCGTTCCAGTGGCTCCCAGTGCGGGGTGTGTTTCTGGGAGTACATGGTGGCTTTGTCTACGCGGTTGCCTGTCGCAAAGCAAGTGACCATTAAAAGACAAGGCTTGAGCAGCCTTTCTTTCCCTGTAGTTTGAGTCACATTGGTACCAGTCTTTTAACATTTGGAAGGAATGAGAGTGAGAGCAGAACCTGAAGGAATTACTCATTGGGCTAAATGGTGGGTTTTCTTACGGGGCTTTTACCAAGGAGGCTCTGAGAAGGAGAGCAGGAGAGCCAGGGAAGCAGGGCAGAAGTGCTCATAGCCTGTGTGAGTACGCAGGAGAGATGGTGACACTGTCGGCAGCGGGTCTCATCTCACTGCGGTTTCCCTGAGGTCACCGATACCCTAACAACTTCTGGCAATTGACTGAAATGACATGCTGTAGGGGCTGTAACTCACAAATTATCAAACTCCCAGCCGTAATAGCTCAGCTGATTGTGTCACCCTGCACTTAGGAACCCATCAATCATGCTGTGGTAATAAACAAACACTACAGATTCTTTTAAAATTGCTACATAAATCATGCCAACACATACTGCACAGTTCATTGAAGTGATACGGGTTGTTGGCACTGAGGTGCTGGTATGTATTTTGAAAGTCTTTAACCTCCTGTGATTGCCTTACCATTAAGCACTGTACACTGCTCCAAAAATACTCAACGTTTAAAAACAATGTGAATGGTTAAATTCTTTAGTTGCATTCCTAGGTAAAAAATACAAACATTTAAAAGGAAAAAAAAAGATATCTGGGGTAATTCTTTAATGTTGTAGGTAGGTAACTTAGGATAATTTCATTCCATCACTTTCCGCACACTGGAAAAAAATGCCTCTTAAGTCAGGAACTGTTTATCCCTGGAATTAAACAAACTTGCCAAACCAATTTACATCAGCTTTTGCAAACAGAGGTCAAGTAAGCAAGAAAGAAACGTAGCCATGAGCCAAGAAGCTGGATTCTGAATTTCAGTGGTAATCAACTTTATACAGGCAGTTTGAGAACTCTTTGAGAGTAAGGCTTTCCAATGGAAATGCTGATTAAAATCTTAATAAGGGAGGCATGATACTGCAATAAATGAATTTAATAGCTATAATAAGCACTGGCAAAAGTCTGCATTTATGGGGAGAAAGTGTCTTTGGTAGCAGTGGGTCTGATTCAGCGAAGTGCCTGCCTGGCGCTTGAGGCATGGAAACCCCTGAGAAGCCACGGAGGAGGAGGAGGAGGAGGGAGCAAGGCACAAAGTGAGCTGGCAGATCTGAGCCAGTCAGCCTGGGAGCTGCTTCACGTTTTCTGTGGAAAAGGCATTTCTATCTATTTTTTTCACCCTAACATTTTGACTGCTTTTTACATTTCCTGGCTTCCTCAAGCCACAGGGTAGAAATGTGAAAGAAGACACCCACAGGGCTTTAAATGACTGATGTCTGCGTGCATGCACGTGTATGTATGTGTATACGTATTTATGTGCATGTCACACTGAACAGGGAGAGCTTATTTCCTCAGTGAAAAACCAATTGGCTGTGCACAAAATGAAGTGCTAAACAGGATGTTGAGTTCACCTGGAGAAGTGAGAGCTGCGTGAAGCAGTGGGTGCTGCGGCTCTGCGAGGGGCTGTGCTGAGCGTTTGGTCCTGTCCAGCGCTGCAATGCCCCAGCCAGGCTACGGCTCAGAGCGCTTCCAAGAGCTGCCCTCCGTCTCCATGATGGTTTGGTGAAGGGGTGACACTAGCCCCACCACTGGGAACAGACTCAGGCAGTGAAGCGGGCACTGTTCGGCATCACTTCTGGCCCGACATCCCGAGGGATGTAGTGGAGACATGCTGAGAGCTTTGGTCTTTGCTTAGACCAAAATAAAAGTGTGTTCTTCTATTTTTCTGTATCTTGTCTGAGCCTACTGTTTTCTCTCTAGTCATTTTTCAAAGCTTTCTCCCCAACTTCAATGCGTCTTTTTAACTGGAAAGCTGAGGTCTCATGTATTTATTCAGCTCCAGAAATAGGTTGTTAAAAGTCACATCACTTCTAAGAGAAATCTGTGGTGAAATTAGTGATATCACCACGTGCATTCATCATCCTGAAAGGAAGCTTGAAAACAAGTGGGCCCTGTTGCCAGCTGAGGAGCTCGAGTAAGTTTGTGTAGATTGTGAAGGGGGTCGGATGGGCAGTGAGGCACCAGAGAATAATCTCAGAGATGTTCTTCCAATATGAGATAAAGGCGTTTTGTGTATGACTATTCCTAACGTGCTTTGCCCTGCCTCTCCCTGTTTCACTGAGGCATTTTGTTTAGTACTTCTGCCAGCCATGACCACCAGGATTCTCCTAAGATTTGTGAGAAGGATGGCAGAGTGGGGTGCAGGGGGGACAGCAGCTCAGAGTGAAGGCAGGTCTTCCTGTTGCCAGTTACTGTATGTAGTGTGGTAACCGCTGCGGACCAGTGTCCTGGAGCAGGACCAGACCATGGTAGATGCACAGTGAAGACCTTGTCCTTGCCTCTGAAATTCACATTACCAACTTGTACCACAGCTCATGATAAGTCAATGCAGCCTTCTGTTGGTACCAGGTGAGCAAAGGAGCAGACTTAGCGACTAATCAGTCAGTCACAGACAAGCATCCTGAAAAACATAGCGACCCACATGGGCTCTCTGTGCTACAGTTACGGAGAGCAGAGCCCCAGCAGGTCCTAGCAAGACCGTCCTGCATTGATCCTCTCCCACAGCCTGCTGTAACCTGGGGACATGCAGGAGGCATGCGTTACAAGGAGAATTGCAGAGAGGCAAAATACATACTGTTATTCCACTTCTACTGGTGGATGTGGGGTGCTGACCCTATTAATGTCTGTAAGACACCGCACCTTCATGCGCTGTTGCTATTTAGAGCAAAAAAGACACTCTTGTTGATAATAATTTAGATTAAGCAAATAATTTAGAGGACTTGTAATTGAAAGCTTTTGGAAGGTGATAGCGAACATCCAGAGATCATGTTATGTTGCCTGTCAGAAAGAAATATATGAATAGAGGGATGTTCAGACTTTGGGTAGAGAATGCCTTATCTTGTATTCTTTAGCACTAAATTCTTTGAAGACTAACTAAAACCTACTACCAGGGGAAAAAAAAAGGAAAAATGGAGTGGCAAGACTGTTCACAAGTTTTCCCAGGAAAACATATCCCTAACTTTTTGGTCAAAATGTGAAATGCTGTTGAAAGAAGTCAAACAGATTCGGGTTGAAAAGACTGAAGTGAAGTTTTCATCAATCGACTGCAGAAAGAAGAAAATGGGCTCAAAGAAGAAGAGGAAGATTTGTGAAAAGCAGGCAGTATATAAAGACTTTACAATCATACTCTGCTTAATGTTTTTTGAGGTGTGATCATTTGATCCTTTTTTTTTAAGAAAACATATATTTTTCTCTCTGAGTTTTAAGCAGGAGCGAGACACATTGGGCCAACTTGGGCTGACTGCCTCTGAGAGCTCCCAGGGGACATAGGATCCACATCCATCCTTCAGCACAGACATGGACCTTGGCATTTTAACTCTAATCAGTAAATTGCTTGAAAGTAAGTATAGGTGTGTTTTTCAAGTTGACATGGCTGCTTTTAAGAGCTGCATTTTAAAAATATGAAAGAAACAAAACATTGTCTCTCTTCCCTTTGTAGTTGCATGCAGTCAACAATTGCCTTTGTGTAATAGGTGCCCCACTTCCCCATGCAAACTGAAGGGAAATATAATTCAGTAGGAGCCACCCTCATTATGAAACGGTCTTTGATGTCAAACCAGAGGACAAACAACATGTTTATTAGAAATTGTGGCTTGTAAACAAAAAAATCCCTGCTAACCAGTTTTTCAGCAAGTACTGTGAGGCTAAGAAGGAAGACTGAAATATCTGGTGGCTACTAGAAATGATAAAGCCAGAGTCTGATCTTACTTAGTTTGATTTTACCAGTGTAATTCAGTTAATTCTTGATTTATGTTCACACAAAACAGAATCGTACTGTTAGGTTTTAAATTAGCTATGGAGTAGGAGCTAAATGAAACCTGCCTCTTTGACCTAAATGTTCGCACCATACAAGTGAGGAAAAAAACCCACTGATTTTCCCATATATACACACATGCGTGTGTGTGAACACATGTGTAGGTTCCTGTGAGAGTTAAACAATGATGACATGAAGAGTCACCTTACTTTAAGATGGAAGCTTTAGCAAGACACAGCAAATTAAAGACATGCTATTTAATAAATAATCTCAGGAAAGGCATAAGTGTTCTACACGTTTTCACTCCCTGTTTAACAGGTATAATGCCGTTCTTATTTATCATCCTTCTGCTGACTTCAAGTATGCCCTAAGAACAATTTCCAGTTTTCAATATTACAAGTACCTGGCATGTATGAAGATAATGGTACTAATTGGTATTTACGAATTGCAGCTTTCTATAAATACACTGGAAGGAATGCGGAGCAGCCAGTCAGACAAACAGATGACCAGGGGCACAGTGGCACTTTTAGAAGTGGGTGTACTTAACGTTTTATACAAGACCTTGGCGTTGTGCAAGTTCATGACCTATTCAAAACCTTATGTGACTTACTAACAGGTCTTACCTCATTCTTGGACACAAGCTGTTGTTCAGCATGGACGCTACTATTTCTACATGTTTTACCATCCTGGCCTTTAGTCCCAAGAGTGACAAACCTAAAGCCTGCTTGAAGAATGAAACCACTTCAATTAAATGTCGGGTTTTCATCTGTATACAGCTCTGATATCTGATTCATTATGGAATTCAGATAAAAGACAGCTTTTAAGCAGAGAGAATGTCACAGAGGCAAAAAATAATGCCTGTTTTGTCATATAGGCAATGGCTTTGCAAACAGACTCTGTGCAGTCTACCTGGAGAATTGAAAAGTTTAATGACTTAGATTGTGGGTGAAGGTGGCAGATGTGAAAAGAAGTCACCATTTTGCTGCTTTATATTGTAACATATGTTCCTCGACTTGTAATTACTCTGATATACTGTCCATTTTGTAAAGACCGAGCTAGTAGGATCAGGTGTTGATATGGGAAAAAACTCCTCTTTGCTATTTTTTACAAAATTCTAAAGAGTATGACTAAAAAGAGAACTCCATAAGTGCAATAATAATATTGCAATTCAGAAACCACTGTAGTTGTGATGTAGCTGATTCTGCACAGCTTCTTTGCAGTAACAATTGATGGACAAGAGTAGGCGACTAAAATTAGCAGTAATTCCAAAGTGGATGTTGGTGCTAAACAAAAATATCACAGGATGGCAAACATATCTCATTCTAATAGTAACAGGAAAGGGACATGAGAACTATATAGTAAAAAAGGTGTAAGAAAAACACAGATACCATTTATATAATAAATATTTGTATAAATTGCTGTGGGGGAAAAAACAAATGCACCGTACCAAAAATTCTACCCTAAATCTCAGGAACAGATTAACTCTTACCTCTCTGAAGTCACCAGCCCATGTAATATCAGTTCTCAGTTTCTTCGGTACCCTCTGCAATTTATTTCTGTCCAAATCTCAGTCTTCCATTTCTAGCTCAGAGATGTGTGTGACAGAAGGAAACTGCAGCAATGCAGTGACTCCTCAGCCAGCCTTGGTTCTTGCTTCGTGTTGCAATTCCCTCACCAAAGGTGCATAGAACATGCCTTCAGCTTGCTTGGAATAAATTCCTTAACTACTAGTGTTCCTAATAAAAATTACTATGCACTGCTGACAAAAGCTACCTTTCCCCTATGATGAGATAAAGCACCCTCCAATGCCATCTAGTGATGCTGATAGAATCTTTTTCAAAAACCTAGATCTTGTGCATTCCAAGTAATTTCTACGCCTGTGTATGCTATGATCCTTAATGCTTCTGTAGCAAACCCAAAACAATTTTTCTTCATCTAATTTCAGCACTTTTTACTAATTTACTCGGTTAATGTACTATACTACTAGTATATTGCATTTTGGTTCTTTCCGAATTGTTTGGCAATGTAAGAGGCTGCTGAACCTGCTCCAGCTGTCACCTGGGAAGGAAAGTTACTTGGTTCCATATTCCATGTTGAATGCCCTTAATTCAAACTCTACCACAGGACCATGTGAAGCTTGCCCTTCCAAGGGGCATGCAGCTCACTTTAAAGCAGAGCTCCGATTGCAGAATCCTACAGAAAAATACGAATAATTTTAAAACTGCACATTGGTTATTGTAGCAAACCAAATTATGAATGGCATCAAATTTCTGTTGCTATGTCCTCTCGGAGCTGTTGAGGCTGATAAGATTTCATACAGCCACAGAAAATCTAGGGAACAGAACACAGAGGGGATGAAGGAGGGAATGGCAAATTTGCTGTGTTTAATGTATTGGACACCATCTGTATTTTATTCAAATAGGGTTATATATTTTGTGAAAATAAAAACCAGCCTCATGAGTCAGTGTGTGCAAGGCAGTCACTTGAATATCTATAATGGGAAACATGTTTTAGGTTGGAAGTTGCAAAGGGAAATCAAATGTTTGAAGTGTCAAAGTTGGAAAAATATAAAATACGCCTGACACCGTAGCTATTGAAGCCAAAATGAATAAATCATCATCTCAGGAAAGAAAACCCCACCAAGCTCTTGGCTATAACCTTCATTTTCCTACACTCAAATAAAATTACATACAACCTGATAATTTAACCAGACTTGTCAATAAGAACTGATGGCTTCAACAGACACTATCACTTCATGCTTCAGTGTAGACTTCAGAAGCATCCAGTATATTATCCAAGAAATAAATTTAATGTCAAACTTTTCTCTTTAAGTTGATAGATAGAAGAACCTTACGCAGTGGAGCTGATGTAAAATATATCATATTGCAGAACACTAGAGTAAAATGAAATTAATGCCAGCTCAGTAGTTTATTCCCTATGTACAGCTTTTCCTGAGCAGTTATATAAGAAGTATTTTAGTATCTTTCTAAGTAGGGCAAGCATGACTTCCAAGATGGAATTTGAGAGAAACTTTGAGGTTACAATAATAGGAGCCTGAGTTTACACTCCAATTTCTGTTACAATCCCGGTATTGATTCTGGTCAAGTTTTAAGCCATTTTTTCTTCACGTTAGGCTCAGTGTCATAAATGTGATTTCCAAACATAATAGCACCTATCTGTGCGTGTCTGGGGAAAGTTATTGGGACACAGTGTTTTCTGGCTTTGTCTGCATCAAGGCTTCATTTATAACAAATGACGTAGCCTGATGGAGAGATGAGAATACTGCCTTTTTAGCTGCAACTTGACGTGCAGTAATTTGGGCAAACTGAGGACTTCCGTTTAGTGTTTAAGATGCCTACATACCTATTTATTTATTTATTTATTTGTCAGAAGGGAATAGTCCCTGGAAATTGCAAATCAAAGTAACACCTCATTTTCATTTGTTGAAAATAACCTAGCTGGCCTTTTACTTGCTACAAATAGATTAGGTGGTCTAAAGTCTCTGCTGTGCGTAGCCTGAGCTGAATGCACCGGTGAGGGAAAGAGTGATCAGGACTGGATTTGGCACCCCGAATCTCTCTTTCCCTTCAGCCCTAGATACATGTCGCAAAAGGCCCTGATTACCTGTTTAGGCTCTATACAGGTCTCAGAGGACTGTAGCCCCCCGGGAGGTTTTTGAAGTGATCCACCTTCTCCACCCTCTCTAACGTCCTTCTCTTTCCCAGCTGTGACCCATAGCGAGCAGTGCAGCTTCTTGGCCACCGTTTGACATTGTGAGAAAGCCCCAGCTTCACCACACAGATTATGTTTAGAGGTAAGTTGGAATTGTACTGAAGTAAGCAAACTGGGCAGATGACATACATAAACTCCAGTACCTTCCCCCACACTAAGCAGCAATTAGCTTTCGAAAGGTCCTGTTGCCTTTCAAAGGATCACGTGAAGTTAGGTATCCAAAACTCTGATCACACTGGGAGTCACACCCAGGCAACTTTCATCTGCTCCAAAATGACCCTGATGGGTCTGACCAAAAAGCCAGTCACCCCATCTGCGACGTCTGACAGTGGCCAGCAACTGACCCCAAAGGGAAGAGTAAGTACGGACCCGACCCTTCTTCTGACACTCTCCTCCTCTCTGTCAAGCAGCAGTTCAGCATTTCCACAAGGTTAAATTATTAAACCAACTCCAGCCATTATCTACAAGAGTGTCATATCACTTGTCTTGGCAGCTTTGGCAGGATCAATATCTCCTACTTTGAAAATAAACTCCTCAGCTTTGGCTTGGTGCATATACAGCAGCAGGAAATGGTTATTCTGCGACTGAGTGCTTTTCTATTGACATGATATCTTAATTAAATCTACAAATGGAACACGTCTTTGGTGTTTTCAGTAATTTTTTTTCCTCTGTGAATTAGTTTCAATATTTGTTTGTTCGTCAGCCAGAAATGTGGTCCAAGGGAAGTTGGAAACAATGCTCAGCTTAGAATCTTGGTATTAGCACATACAATCCACATAAGGCCATTAAAAACATATATTTAGCAAAACCTCAGCCTCCACATAGAAGGTAGGGCTTTTCACCATCCTTGAAAATTAATGTAAACCTCCAGGAGTGGATGATATTGCTAGGTGTAGATTGGAATTTTTTATTACTCACCTCTTGAACAGTTAGTTAGGAAAGTTTCTTAAAGTACCTCTGCTGTTGGAACTAAAAAAACATTCAATACTGCATTCTTTTTGACTTACATTACAATTGTATAGACCTGGACTAAACAATAAGTTTCTGCTTTTGCTGGATATAGTTTGTAAAAACAACCGAGACAGATTCAGTGCTATCTGAGCCTGTAGTGCAGGATCTCCAGTCTCGGTTGCTGAGTTCTGGTCCACAATTACCTTGTTGAATGAATGGATTATAGGTTGAACTAATTCAGGAATTATGGTTAGGTAACCAAACACTGAATGTGGGCTATTACATTCAGATGACTGTGTGGATATGGAATATCTAATGTGTCTTTTTTTTTACAACATTGCTGTTAAATTCACTGCTTGAAATGCAAGTTTTAAAGCATGTCTAAAATCTCTCTTTTGAGGTCACCTGTTAATCAAAAGTACTTACTAGAAGACATTTATATGCATGAAATCGTTATTGTTTTCCAATCTCCAATTACACTTAATGTGATAAACTTGAAAAGCCCACTGATCAAAGGTATTAATTACTCTGTTTCATACACTGAATACCTTTGCTGTAAATGAACAGAAGAGATCTGATCCTCTTTTCAGTCTGCATGGAGATTTTATGAATGATTCTTTACCTCCAAATGTCTACGTTTCAAAGATATAGTTATCCAGCTTTCTGGTAACTGTAGAAGACTACTAAGAACAAAATACAAGTGGCTAAGGAATTGGAAAAGCTGAGATTCCCTTACTCTTGAGAACAACTCATGAGAATGACTCGTGTCCTATCTCCTAAACCAGAAAAATGTTTGTGAAAAACTTCAGGAGTGCAGAACAGAGAGGAGGAGAGAGTGAAGCCTGCCTATTTTCCCTAAACTGTTATGTTCACTCATGGGACTCAACTCAAAGAGCTTACTGCTGTCACGTGAGGTGCATGAGAGGCAAAGGAGGCTTAAGACATTTACGTTATAGCTACTCCAACTTGCCTTTCTTACTCCTTTTGGTTTCTTGCTCTCTATCGTGTTACACTATCGTTCACATATAACAGTTGTATGTGAACGGATGGCTTAGGTCTATTTTGTCATAAAAAGGTCAAATTCCCACTGCCAACCCATCCTTTCTGAACTGGACTGCAAAATGAGGGCTCCTCATGCAGCCTTTGCTCTCAGGCTAGTCCCAGCCCAATACAAACAAAGCCATTGACTTCAGTGTGCCTGCTTGTATGAATAAGGCCTATAAGGTACAGCCTGTACATTCCAAATTGCCTCTTTTTTGTGCCATTCACACCAGGGATTAATATCTGTGGGAGGCTTTTGTGAAGTCTTCACCCTCTTGCCCTTCCAAAGTCCAGCAGTAGCTGTGACATCAAGGATGCAGCTACCTTTTTTATCCATACTGCCCCTTTGTAAACCAGCCCTTTAGTTTAGCATGCAGAAACTGAAAGTTTTCTTCCAGTCTGCAATTTAAAGTCCCAAATTGCCTTTCTTGGAATACTGTTGGAAGCCCTGAAAGCCAGTGCTTTTCGGTTCCCACTGCTAGTTGATACTTCCCCGCCCTCTGTCAAAATTAGAGAGTGGCAGCGGCCATGGAAGACAAGCTGTCCATTAGGTCACCTAAGAAATGACGCATTGAATATTCATTGTTCCCTATTGTAAAATGTCATTTTTCCATGAGTAGTGCTTGAAGCAGTACAGAGAATACATTTGCATAAACCATTTGTCAGAAACAGAAGCCTCTTTGTGAAGAACTATTAAGAAACCACATAATCTACTTTTCTGTTCTTATACAAGTTCAGGGAGAACACAGAGCTCCTTTGTAAACAGAATCTAAATACAAGTGCTGGGTATATTTTTTCTGCAATCGAGATTCCATAAATAATAAAATTGGAGTTCAAAACCAGAAGTACCTGAAATTGTTAAATGTAATGTTAATGATTTCCTGGCAGTATTTGAGATTCAGAAAGTTTAACACTATTAATATCCACGCTATTTTGACCGAGCTGAACTCCACCTCCCCAGTTCTGCTAAATAAAGCTGTAATTAATCTGCAGTACAAATTTTGGTATCTCCAGTTCCTGGGGAAAAGCATTTTTATAATACATGAGGGGAAGTTGATTCTGTAAATTCAGTTGTGGCTTTTAATAGCCTTCATAATTCATTGCTGTCTCAATGATTTTCTGCTTTTATTGCCTGTCTGAGCCCTTTTGTCTAGATAGGTGGCCTTGAAGGTTGCTTTTTTTTATGATACCACCTTTCCTCCTTAATGTTTCATTGCCCTTCTCCAGTAGCTGATCTCGTGCACACTTAAAGGGGCCCTCCAGCACCTCCATGATCACACAGATTGGGATAAGTAAGCCAGATAAGTCAAGGCAAACAAAGCCCAAGTGTGGCACACTGAACAGCCAAAGAGATTACTGCTCATGCGATTAACATCTTTTCATGCCCCTTCTCCCACCGCAAGATGGTCTTGTTTCCTTTTCACTGGGCAACACAGTTCAAGTATTTACTTGTTGCATTTCCCCGCAGTGAATTACTCAGGCGTTTCTACCATTCCCTGGGAGCCCTCCTGCGCCTGGCTGTGCTGCAGCGGGGAGGCGTAGGGGCAGCCCTGCTCAGCAGGAGAGCACTGGCAAAAAGCTCCACACGCGTTTTGCTAGGCAGTCTTGGCAGAGAGCACATTAACGTAATCGCTTTTTGTTTTATTAATGGATAACTCCTTGTTTGCAATGAAATATGAAACCTTTGCAGATAACATATGCCCTCAGCGCACAGTGACAGTCATTTGGATTAGCAGAATGCAGCCAGTTACCTGCAATTATTATCAACAAAAGTCATATGGACTAATTATATATCACCTTTAATCCCAGTGTATCAGTCTCCTGCCAACATTCATTTACATTGGCCAGTCATGCTAGGTGCTGAGTGCCTCCTGATACCAGGCAAAGTCAAGGTGCCCCAGTCTTTCCTGGGGCAGCGCTGGACCTGGCTGGAAGCCCCACAACGCTTTCTTTGTGCCTGGTTTTCCAGCTGATTCCATTCCAGAATTCTAACAGAAAATAATTAAATTGATAAAGTTCAAAAAAGAAAGGGAAAAGTGTAGGAACCACCAAATGCAGGAGGCCTGGTTTAGATTACCCACATTTAAATGATCATATAATTGTATTTTATAATTCCACAGTTCTAGATTCAGCACAGCGCCTACACACAAAAGCCCTGTGAGAGTACAGTTGCACTGCAGGCTAAGCCCAAGCTTAAGTAGACAGAAATATTCCTAACTACTCACCCCTTACAGTATATCCCAGACTTGGGGCTCAAATCCTTGATCCATCAGCTTCTTAGTTAATTACACGAAATAATAGCACGCATTCACCAAGAGGAACTGAGATCTCTTTTTCTCAGGAGCTACAGATAGTGGTATCGGTTGAATTCTGTAAATGTCCTCCCCAGATTTTAAACTAATTTATTTGTCTCACAGCTGTTTGGTGTTTGCTTTCCATAATGTTTGTGTGATTAGACTTTACGGGCTCAAGTATTTGCAGAACGTGGATTACTGGAAAACTTGAGGAAACGTATTTCAACATAAACATGAAATGATTCCTTCCGGATGTATTAGTTCACACATTCAGTGCAGAAATAGAGCCAAACTGATCCGAGGCCTTTTGGCCAATGTCCTCTATGCAGCACAACCCAAATGCAGCTAATCAGTGACTCCACCCAAATATTAAATGCGTGTCTGATTGACTGAGTTGTGATCGACTTGCACGTATTGAGAAAAGAGGCGAATTTAATCAAACAAACTCTTACAGTCTTGCCGCAGCCCTGACTGAGGCTGACGGTAATTTTTCCTGCGGGGTTTCGCACACCAGGATGTGGTGTGCATCCCACGCCTGCCTCCGTCTCCTTCCCCCTCCTTCCTGCACTCCCTTGCCCTGCTCCTGCCCCTGATGGGGTCTGCCAGCTCGTGGTGAGAATGGATTTTAAACCGTCCACCAACCCCCTTTACCAAACTAACCAGGGAACAAAACAATACAAATCAGAATAGTATTTGGTGGAAATAGGAAGTATTTAATTCTAGCTTACATTTAATCAGACTCAAGAGGGTTTGTTACATGCCACATGGAAAGCATGGAAGATAATCAGGAGCGATAAATGCCAAATGGCAAGCACGTAAGATAATCATCAGCAGCTTTAAATATTTTAAAATGCATTGATGGCAATATCAATATTTATTTTCATGGTAATTTTTTCTTTTTTTGTTGTTTATTTTTTTCATAAATTGCTTTTAAGACACAGCAAAAGAAGTATTTACCTTATGCCCTGAAGTTTTTCAACAGCAGATGAGTTTTAGGCACACGTTTCTTCTTATCAGCATGCCTCTGTTTTGAACCCTGGTACATAGCAGCTGATTCAGTACTAGTCAACAAAGTTGGTTTGATAACTGATGGTGCAGGCAGAGAACTGAACAATGAACTCTGAGGTTTATAGTAAAAGGATAGCCCATGTACTTATTCTTCTATCTGTAGATCCAAGAGCTTGAAAAAAGCTGTGCACTTTAGGTGAATTATTTACTTTTGATTAGTAACAGCATTTAGCTTAGCATTCATGGACCCAACAGTTAGCATCCTTGCTGGAATGCAGAAAGGTGCCAGGTAATAATGGTTTTATAGTGTTAATACGCGAGGCTGGGATGGATCGGGTGGCTTCAAACAGGGGGCTGCCCTGTGGTGGTGTGCAGGCTTTATATTGGAAAAGGGCATGCTGCTCAAAGATCTCATTTTCATTCAGTGTTTATGAAATACACTGGCTGGGTGTCAGAGTACTCACTTTCCAAGACAGTAAAGTTTTGTTCTGTTTTTAAATGTTTCTTAACTGTAGTTTTCTGACTGCTGCTGCAAATTCCTGGGAAGAATACAGTTTTTCTGCTAGATCCTTGAACTGAGAGCTGTCACGTGGGCTTTTCGGGCTGAGATTTTTGAAGTCATTATTGCAGCCAGACAAAAACTGTCACCTATATTTAGCAGGAGTCAGTCCCTAAGCTCTTCTGAAAATCTCAGCCTTTCCAATAAAGTAAAAATTCGGGTTTCTGAACCGCCCAGATGAAATTACTCTACAGAGTAACTGCATAACAACAGGTAAAGGGCAAGACTATGCACATTTTGTGCACTATTGCTCTTCTGGCTGCAGAAACATGGCACTGGTGGAAAGAATTTGGGCAGCCAGCTGGAAAACTTAATCCTGAGTATTTTACTAAAAAGAAATGACTGCTCTTTAAAGACAAAGAAGAAAACAGTATAAAAATAATTCTTATATTCAGAGTATGTCCCTATATGTCCCTTTTCAGGGATTTTTCTTCTGATCTTTATGTTCCCCATATTCCCTATTTATATCGATTTAAAATTGTACCTGCCCGTTCCTCCTCTCGTAAGTATGTTAATTGGACATGTGTTTGTTCTGAGAAAATGAGTTACTAAAAAACAAACACTCCAAATGAATGATGTCTTGTGTGGCATGCTGCAGAGAGGGGTGATTAATACGACTCCCATATGCAAGAGGTTCTGACAAATAGGTTTACAAGCTTTGCCCTTCAAAACCCAAACTGGGTGTATGAAGAATGGAGGTCTGCCCAGAGCCATGGATTTTTGCGAGCTCTTGCATCCGTTCCCTCTTTCTGGTCTGACTTGTGTCCAAAATAAGGTGCTGGCAGTCAGCAAGTTGCCATGCATCTTGCAGAAGCACTAACTTGTTAGCTGAGTGATGATTCCAGACTCAGCATTCCCTCAGCTCTCACTTGTGACAGTGATTGCCAAGGCTAGTGGTGAACTAGATAAGGTGGGGGGAACAAGCACAATTTGGATTCCTTTTGAATTTTTGAACAGTGACACATCATATGGCCTTGTGTTCTTTAGATAGCCTAAGGCCGTGCATTTGCTAAGGAAGAATGCAGAGTCATTATTTCTCACTGTTTTCAGGCACAAAATTAAAATCTCACGTGTTGTGCCAGAATTTAAGAGCTCGTTACTTTAGCAGCAACCAGGATTACTAAGATCACCTTTTTATCAGGCCCTGGTGGAAGACTAGCTTAGCAGAGCGGCTATAACTTTCAGGAGAGCCTGGGCATCTCCTGGGCTTAAAAGCAGAAGGCAGGATGAGAGGGGCAGGGCAGCAGTTGTTCTGTTTTTCAGCAAAGGTTAAGACAATGCTCTGGTGCAAAGGGAGGGAGCATGATCTGCTGGAGGCATCTCTGCCCAAGCACTTAGGGGGACAATTGCTTAGGTGTTGCTTGAGCCTCATAATTTCTGAAGCCACTAGCTCTGCCAGGTTTATGCTTGTGCCACAGAGAAGCATGTAAAGCTGCGGAGGATGCAAACCAGCCTTTTCAGCTGGTGCTGCGGATGAAAGCTTGCGAAAAAGCAACCCACCCTAAACGAATTCCTCCATGACAGATCCAGGGTGGGTGGAACCATCACAGGAAACTGGTAGATATATTTATTTGGCAAGAATTCATTCTAATAGTCCCAGGACACCTATGATATTTAATATCTAAACAGAAGAGTAACTGCCACATGTAACAGCATCACCTTGATTTTAGGGCACCCCTTCTACCGGTTAAATTTACTACTTTTCCAGTCATTGATCTATCTGGGAATGCTTTTCAAATTCATGTGAGTTTTATTAAATGTTGGGTAATATGTGAGCCCATCAAGTGAATACAGTGTCCACTTGGGAGACTTTTGTTCTATTCAAGCCTTGGTTGACAGTGCAGCAAGCTCTGCTATGGGCTGCCGGGGGGCGGGCAGCTTGGGCTGAGCCACGCTTTGATTGATTTGCACAATAGGAACGAAAATATTCCTGAAACTCTTGAGATCACTCAACTCTTCCTGCCAGACTTCTATAAAATATAACATGCAATCAATTTAGCTTACAGCCAAATTCTCCCCTTTCAGCCCCCTCTTTCCTTTGGTGTGTCAGCGAAGATAAATGAAAGAAGCAATAAGGAGTACAAACAGCAGTAGCAACGAAAGCAGCAATTGCTTGTGTAGGGGGGACTCATGGTGCCAGGCTAGAGCAGAACCCACAACAACTTGACCAAACACAGGAATGAATGAAAGGTCCTTTTGAAAGGGCAAGAGAAAGACCGTGTTGACCTCTTGGCAGAAAGAGGAAACTTCAAAGGGTTTACAACAGTTAAAAGACCCAGTTACACGCAGCAAAACTGACTTGCCTTGGATGCTAACACAGCGAAACTAAACAACCTCACAGTAAGAGATATAGCAGAAGGGGGAGTAGAGGGGGCATATTTTCTGCTAGTCACTGGAAAAACGTCGAAAAGGCTAATTCTGTCAGTTTGGTGTTAGGCGTAGGGTTCTTTTCAAAGCTGTACATGTGAGGAAAACAGAAATTAAGACAGAACTCCTAACAGGCTTTGGAAAAGTCAGGCACGTGTTTTCTTTTCATTTTTCTCACCAAAAATGTTCTCATCATGTGCTTCTTTTGGAAACATTTGGCAGTTCCTTAGGTATGACAGAAACTATGTTTGAGGAAGTTAAACCTAATGAAATAGGGTATTTAACAAGAAAGCTTCTGAACGATCCGAGTGTTAATATGATTTATGAAAACTATATTGAAAAGGGGAAAAAAGTGCTAATGGCCTGAGATAGTTGCATTCTGCTGTTTTTCTTCACCTGAGCTTAATTTTTTTTTACTTGTTCAATACAGCTTGGAAGGTATTTGATCACACACGTGTAATTTTAAGCAAGAGAAAGGGCCGCTGGCTGCAGTGAGGCTGTTCATGCTCAGGGTTAAGTAAGTGCATAAAACCTTCTGCTAGACAACAGTCTTGCAGGGCTCTGTCTCTGAATTCCAAGGATTTGAGAGCAAGTAAGTCACAGCACTTCAATGAACAAAGACTTTCCTCTTTAATCTACTCTAGTTGGAAAAGATAAGAACTCAAATGGAATCTACTTCAAGACTAGATTACACATTAAGATAAGCATAATACGATAAGGACCAACTGACACAGCTTCTGTAAGGGCAAATTGTGCTGCTCTATCTTTCAAGAATTCCTTGAAAAAGTGCATAAAGTAAGAGATGAAATGTATCTTTCAAACATAATTTACATGGAATTTCAAAAGGCTTCTGACGGGAACCTGTGTGAGAGGCTTTGAAATAAAACAAATAGAAGTCATGCTGCCAACCTACAGGATGCTTGGAATTCATAGTAAATAGCCAATTTTAAACTAAAAGAGCAATGCAAAAACATGTTGGGCTGCTGTTTATTATTTGAATTATAAGAGATGCAATTTGTTAACAAATGATTCTGGATCGATAACAACTAAAGAGGACCATTAGACACTCCTAGAAATACTTGTATTTGCCCAAAGCATTCATTCTTCCATCCATCTATCACCATTCTGGCAGCTCTAATGAAAAGTAGTATGTGTTAGAAAATATAATAAACTTCTCATTATCGTAATGGACTTTGATCTAACATGGTTCCCTGAGGAAACAGATATGAATCATTGTGAATATTACAGCTTAATGAATATGCCTTTCCAAAATAAACTAACAAAGAGAAGGATTAGAGAAATACTTTACAGAAGTAATATCTCACTGTAGTAATGATTTAATAGAAAACTATGAATGATACATTTCCAATTGCACCACAGTTCAGCTTTGGATGCCTCAATATAAATGGACATGCTATGCATAGAAAGTGTCTGGAGAAGAATAACAAAATCAGTAAAAGTTGTGTGAAGATTCACATGAATGATTACTTCAACAATGGGCATTTGACATCCAAAAGACAAGGTTAACAAAATATCAGGCAAAATATGCTTTCTTAAATTTCAGCTTTAGAGTGCTCACATTCAAATTTGTGGGTTTCTTATGTGCTTAAAATAAGCATACGCTTACCAGATGCGTGATCAGTCCTTTTCAGCATGAGAGGTGGGAACCCATTTTCATGAGAGCCATTTACATTGTTTTTTGCAGTTACCTTCTGCAGACTATTTACACAGTAGTCCATGAATCCCTTTATCCACAGCCCATGAGCTGAAAATGACTGGCTTAAGCAAGACTAAAATGTGATTTCGAAGACAAAATAATGAATGTTAATGAGAACAGTAGCCATCCATTTCTTTCTTCTTTGCCCCACCATATAAACATAACAAGGCATCAGATCGAACTCAGATGCAATGCATTCAGGACATTTAAATTAAGGAAAATACTACTTTATCTAGTATTAATAGTAGTCAGTTTGTGATTTATTGGCACACGTAACTGCCAGAACATGGGCATAACATTCAAAATTGAATATGGGTCCTCTGTGGTATTTGAGTAGACAAAGGTTTGGATTTATTCAGCCTTTCAAATCTACATAGGAACTTCTATGTTTTAGGACAATTCCTCAATTTTTCCTGACAAAATGATATAATCTTGGATTGGTAAGGATTCTATCATCTATTTATTTTCCTTTATTTTTTGTTTTTTATCCCCAATAGAAAAGTATCTTCTCTATCTATATACGTGTAAAAATCATATGCTTAAATATGTTACCAGTGATGGCAATTCCATAACACCATTTAGCAGAACTTTGTCCTCTAGTCAGTAGTATAAATGCTCTAGAGAATTCATACTCTGGTCTTTACTAATAAATAAGATCATATGTTTGGAACTAAATAACAGTTTATAAATCACTGTTTTTCCAGAGTGCTGTTGATATCAAAGTTCAGAATGACTAAGACATTAATGCAATATTGTCTGTTGGGTTGGTTTCATTTGTCTCTGAATGTATTGAACCAATAAAGTGAGATGAACGTGTAAGGTGAGACTCTGTAAGTCCCCTATTAAACTACTGGATTCATATTAGATATGACATGAAAATAAGAAGCTACTGCCTTCTTTTCTGCCTCAGTGAGTTGTTATTTTGATAGTTCTGAGTGGACAGGAATAAATGGTACATGCTTCAGCCTGTTGACTCACAGTCACTGATTATTCTTATGTGGATAGCTGCAGTAGCATGAAGATTGATTGCGCTAGCTCATAGGCAGCAGCTGCCATTTACAAATGCCAGCTAGTGCTTCTCATGGGGATTTGTGATAGAATACAGAAATAAGCCAAAACTACTTCTATTAGCTGAATACATGCCTGCCTTTTTTCTTATTTTGCAGTTACACTGTGTGTCCCTACAATAATCTTTTTTACAACACTAGCTGATTTCAAGTAAATTTGACAGAGGCAGCTGAAGATTAAAAGGCAATTAAGTTCTTACAAGTAGTGTCAAAATCAGTGATCAAGTAGAAGAGAGAGAAGGAGGTTTTTCAAGTGTCCTGTCTAAAGGAGAGGCTGCCACATGTATTTATTTTACATCAAAGAATCCATACAACCAAGAAATCTAAATGCTCCAAAAAAACAGGGGTTTGTAATTATAAGCAAGCAACGCTTCCTTTAGCCAGCCGGGTATATGTGTGTCAATTCATGTTGTGCGTCATCTCGTGATCATGGAGTTGTGCTCTTTCTGTGGCAGCCTGGTGTTTAGGAGGCAAGCCATAAAAAATTGCCTTTCTTTTCATACAGATGCAGTTCACTTGATTTAAGATTTACAGAGAAATAATCACTTGGTGTTTTATTTAACAAGGTGTGGTCATACTGGAACTGTAACCCAAGCAGTTCCATTTAGTTTGGAGCCTGGTGCGCTATTTTTAACAGTGTAGGTATATGTGTGTATACAGATATATATGTGTGCATATACGTGCACACATTTTATACAGTGCATATCCTATAACCAAGACTATAAGGTTGGGAGCTTGGTTTTTTCCAAACAGGACATATTGCTGCCTGTTTTACTCACAGGGAATACTATCTACTGGTGACTTACTCCATTGGTTTATATCAGATTGCTCATGGAATAAAGAGCTAATCAGCAGGAGGCAAAAATGCTGCCAGGTTTTTCAGTTTTATCAAAAGTCTTGTGATTTATTTTTTTTTTCTGTGCCCTAGCTGCTGGAATAAGGGGAGTTCATGAGAATCTAAGCTTCCATTAAATAGAGTGACTTGCTAGCCTTCCAGGATGTGGATAAAAGTTGAAAATATGAAGCAAATAACCTCAGAGGGTCAAGAAACGAGAAGTCAAATATAAACATTTTTCTTTCTTGAGACATTCTCATACATAATATCTCATCATTTTCCACTGTCAGTGATGAATCAATAGTGGTGTCAGAATTTCTTCCTCAAACTTTAAAATGCTATGGGGTGACTTCAGCAAAGATGAAATATAGACATTTGGTTTTCTGCATGAAGAGATGGATCAGCATAAACAGTATATGGGACTGAAAAAACAAGAAAAAGTACTATTATGGATTGAGAAGAAATATGGCCCTTCATCTATGATAGTTGTCAGAACTATTAATCTCCTTTCTGGAATCAGACTGCTGAAACTACAGCAGTGTCCTTAGCAAGCACAAGCACATATGTCTCTGCTCATTCAAGACAAGCACTGATGTATGGGTTTCCTGATGACGGTTTTACAAAACTTTGCGTTTCAGTGAAAGAGGGACAAAGACACTGGAGAGCGAGAAGGCGCTAAAAACCAAGGACATATCTTGTATGCAGCCTGGGGCATAATAAAATGGCAAAGTAATGATGGGAGAAGGGACTCAGAACTTTGAAAAGGAACACTTTCTCTTCTTTGGTTTTGGGGGATGTCTGCTCAAATTGTATAACAAATAGAATTGCATCAGAGAAACTTTACCCCATCAAGTGGAGTGGAAACTGATAAAAATGAATAACGTCATCCTGAATTCGGCTGTTTCAATGGCTAACGTAGCCTCATAATCCTAGGAAAAGTGGTAGCAGTTTGCTAAGCAATCCGCTATTTTTTTTTATTTTTTTTATTCGTGTTTTTTTTGTGTGGACTCCAGTTCCTCATGAAGTTAAGAGGACACACTAAACTTCAAGAAATAGTGCAATAAATTGCAACAATCTAAGAAACTTCAGGGCCATGCCATCAGGAGTAATGGCCCGACAGAAACAACACATATTTTAAGAAACACTATTAATCAAAATCACAGACAGAAAACCAAATTTAATGTACTCAGCTTTAACTTCCCAGAAGTAACAGTTTTCCTCTGCTGTGAAGGATGAAGCCACCTAAAAAGAAGTTGGAGCCAAACCTTTAAACAGAAGGTAATCAGCTAGTGAAAAATTCCCCAGAACCTCTCTGTCATTTCCCTCTCACTTGTTATTTTGTCTTTGGCTTGGCTTGTCCCCAAAATAAGCCATGTTTCCTGAGATATAGCTCTCCATGGCTCCTGATGTTGTCTCTCTCTCTCCCCCATGGATTCTCTCCCCAGTGAGAGTATCACATGGATATCCTCTTTGGCATTTTTTTATAGCATTCTCATCTCTAGCTGTAAAAGATTAAATTAAAAGACTATTTGACCTGCCTTTCCTGGTCAGTGCCACTCTAGCAAGCAATACATCACTGGAGGAATGTCAACTTCATGACCCATTACTCAAATGAGGCGCCAACTAGGAAGAGTGAGCTGAGAGATCTAGGAGTTTTAAATTTATTGTCATGATACATCTAAAAATAAAATAGACTCTTACAGTGTGGGGAGTGGGAGGCAGAGGAAAGTAAGTTTAGGAAGTCTCTCAGGTCAATCACAAGCTTTAAATAATGTGACGCTGGCAAGCAGGGTTTCTTTTCACATGAGAGAGCTAATTCTGCTAAGTTAATTTTCACCCTGAAAAAGGCAGGATCTTTTTTATTCTCCCTCAGTGCAACTGTTAGACTAGATTTTGGGCAGACTTACAGCATCAGGTTGGATTTGGATGGATGAAGACATACCGATCACTCCGTCTTTGTGTCATGAATCGTTATCCTGAAGCAAGAAAGACCAGTTTGTGACTCAGCTGCTGACCTGCTGCAGTTTTTCAGGCCAGATTGTTTAAGCTGGCTTTCATTTCAGGGGAAACAGTTGGGGCAGTAATATCTCCAGAAGTTTAGTGTGATTGTCCTGTGCCTACTACAGCATGGCCATTCTTCCTGCTTCCATACTCTTTCCAACCTCAGGTTTTCCTCATGGCTTTCCTGCAGCCTCACTCTCCCTGTCCCATAGTCTTTCTCTGTTAGTCTTTCCTTCTTATTTCCATTTGGCATTTCCAAAAGATTTCCCATCTTTCCCTTTTAAAAATTGCATATCCTACTGACTCATCTCTTCTGGGCCACCCCTCCAGACATACATATCCTTGAAACAAATCAGGGAAAGAAAGCAAAACAAATTCTTCACAGATGTGGATTCTGCTCTCTTTGCTGGCACACTTCAGCCCTGTTGCCCCACTCAGTCTAATACATCTGTATAAACTTCATACTCTTGCAGAATGGGGCTTTTTAAGGATTTCTGTAGCCAATAGTGACTTAAACGAGTATTAACAGAGCCCTAAGCCTGACATGCACTTCAGGATGCTACTAAAAGGCAAATGGGGAGGAGGGAGGGCTAATACCTGTAAGCCAGGGCACAGCATTTCAAGATTTAACGTAAAACCTGAAGTGTCTGGTTCTGATGAAGAAAGGCTGAAACATAACATTACATACAGTCAGAGGTATAACTGTTTGTGCCATTGACAGTCCTCTTTTAGGGTGCCTGATGAAAAAAGTACAACCACGGGAGACTCAAAGGTAAGGCATTAAAAGGATGAACAAAGGACATGATTTCAGCCTAGTCTCTGGTGCGTGACATGTAGTGTTTTGGAGTGCTCCAGTATGAAAGAAATTCCAGAGATCCTCCAGGACTGGAGGAGTATTTTAAAAACATTAAAGAGTTCAGATCAGCTCTGTGTTACAGTATTTTCTTTTAAGTGTATATAGTTTCACAGCTTCTGTAGTGCCAAGGATTTTTTTTTTTTCATTAACTTTGTATTAGATCTTATGAAGTAATAACAATATATTATCTCACTTACATTAGTACAGGACAATATAACTCCACAAAGCATTTATGAATTAGTTGTTCAGACTTCTGAGGGACCCCAGCCCAGTTGAATGGAGAAACACACTGTGTGAAATTCTGCCATAAATTGTACCCGTATGACTCCGCTGCTGCCTGCAATGGTTTTGGAAGGATTTTGAGGGTAGGAGAGGAGAGATCTGAATCCAGACTGTTGGTATAAACATCTCCTCGTACATGTGTAATGGTTCCCACCTTTTCTTACTCATCAGTTCCCCTATGGCCCTTACCTGGATCCCAGTCCTGCTACAGCTGTTGCTGGATCATTTCCCTGAGGTGCCGAGGACTCCTCTGTGCTCATTTGGGATTTGTTTGCATGGAGTTTCCTGTAAGGTTGGGGCTTTTACTGCTTGGAAAAAAAGACAGTCTAATTCATTATGTTTGACTGGCACCCAGAAAAATGAAGGTTTAACTGTAAGAGTATTATGCTGCTACTACTAATGATAATATTAATGATAATATTATTGGTATGACATTTTCCTATTACATTATAGTATTAAAATATGCTATTATATTGTTTTTATTATTACAATAATTTACATAGTTTCACTGTAGTGAAACCAATTTTTTATATATATGTATAAAGAGGGAAACACTTTTTAAAAACCTAGTTTCATAGCTGCTGAAAGTGGCTCATTTTCCAGGCTCTGGCTTTTTGCAGGGATAATCCCCAGCACAGTAGTAAGCCAAGACACTGTAGACTGGAAACAAAAGTATATGACTCAAAAGAAAGGCTCTCATTCATGGCAGAATTACTGCAGCAGCTCACACTTCTGTGCTGGGACAAAGGAATCTCCAGAAGGGTGTGATCTTGGCTGAGAAGAAACAGTTTAAGTCTAGTCCTCCACCAGTTTTGGTTTATGGTGTCTCATGGTCTGACAGGAAGGTCAGTCCCTATGCAATAGCTTGCCCTTCCCTGAGGAGCCGTGAAAGGCTGTGCAGCGCTCGCTCCTCCAGCCACAGCCATGAAGGAGATGGGATATCCACACACAGGCTCGCTAACGCAGAGGCCCCAAAGCAGCTGCCGGCACTCCGTGCTTTTTTGGCACCTAGAATCCATTTTTTTTAACCGTAACCTGTAACAGGTACGAAGCGTATCTGAGCATTGCAATTTATAATGCCACGGAAGAAGAAAAAAAAAGATCTTAAAAATGCCAACATGGCAGCAGAATACTTAACCTAAACCTTAGCAAAATAATTATCTTTGTGTGATATACATCATGTGATTTATAGTATAGCTTCAAGAGACCAAATGAAACCCTGGGGTGAATTTCACTCAAGAAGATCAAAAGTAAGATTAGTGAACTGGAATTCTTTACCTATACCATTTATAGTATTCCGCTGGACAGAGAGGTTGCTTTTGATGCTAGGAGATCCACCTATATATTTATATTTTAATCCACTGTTTCTTACATTTTTCATATAATGCAATTTGTATATTTATATACAATTAATATTATGATTTATGATAGTGTCCCTGAATGTGCCGGAAGCTTTAGATACTGTTCCACATACACATAGTTCTCTGTTTCAAAGAGGTTAGTAGCTAGAGATGTCAGATTGCAAATGCCTACGTTCAGGTATGGTTTTTCTCACTTTAGGTGCAGAAGTGTTTGCAGGGTTGGGCTCTGTGCAAACAACCAGAAAATGGATGTTGCAGACCTGAAAACTGTGACTCACACTTACTTCAAGGACTTTTTTTTTTAACCTTTTTGGAATCAAAAATCAGTAGGTTTAATACTCTTTAAATCTAGCTTTGCTTGGGGACGACCTGGGGATGTCAATTTGGGGGAAATACTTTGGAAACATCTTCTCCTTTGTTCTTCTCTCCAAAAGCCGTATCAAAATACAGTGGTATGAAGGGGACCCAAAAGCCCTTGTGAAAGAAATTTCCTTGGCAGGAGCATGCTGGAGTATGGCGATAAGTGTTTCTGTAAGGAGCCTCTGCTACAGAGGTTATGCCAGGACTGGGGATGGCACATCAGAGCAGGATTTACAAGAAATTCCCAGTAGTGCTTGGATTGGTATGTCTGAGGCAAATCAGGGCTTTCTCCAGTCCTAAGAATAGCTATACTACAGTAGTTTGGGATGGTCAGCTTGACTTTATCTTCCCTAGAGCATGAAGCACCTCCACGAAATGCAGCACAGACCATCGCTTGCCATTTTTCACGCAGAAACACGGTTTGTCCCCCGCCCAGAGAGCCAAGGAGCACCGTGAGGCCTGTGCTGCCCGCAGAGCCCGCCCATCCCTTCACTGCCCATCCCTGGGCTGTGCCCATCCAAGAGTGTCACTAAACCAGAGCTGGTGCTCCCGTACACCACAATTGCTCTCCAAAAATATTTTCCGTGTGAGCTTAATGGGTTTTTGTGTGGGAGGGCAAGGCTGGTCCCCCACATGGTGGCGGGCATGGGCCTGCGGTGGCAGCTCCTAATTGCAGGGGCTGGCTGGAGCCCCGGGGCCTGGCGGGCACCACCGTACCACCACCGTACCACCACCGTACCACCCTCACGGGGCCTTTCTAAACGTTCCCTTTTCCCCAGCGCAAACCAAAATAAACAGAAGTGTCCATAATGATGATGAATGCCCACCAAAGGCTAAAATAATGTGCAAGTTTCTAATTTGTTTTTAAATATAGAGATTTTATTTGTGAGGTTTTTTGTGCGAGCCTCTCAAACACCATTAAACTCATACTCAAATATTTACAATGTGTTTATACTTACCGTGTTCACCTCTGAACAAATTGTTTGACCTTATTTGCAAATGTGTTACAAGAACTCCCAATGACAGATGATCTTTCATAGGAAATCACAACATGTAAGTGAAATTGAAGCTACGCTGCTGCCCCGTGCAGTATATCAAAGCGCTCTGATCTCCCCAAAACATAAATTTGCAGCGCAGACACCCTGGCAGACCCTGGGTGGGGATGGAGGAGAGTCCTCCTTTAACCTCTAGTGCACAGACGCGCACTTCAGGGGTCAGTTTACGCCATGCGAGATGAGGGCATTTGACGTGCAAAACCTGCGGGGCTGATGCTACCCAGTCACTCAAATCACATAATTAATGTGCTTTTGGGTTCCAATAATAAACAATTCTGATGTCGACTCGCTACAGCCAAACTTCCCTGGCTAAGTAAACAGCTCTTTGCTTAAAAATGGCTCTTATCCAAAATGAAGTTTTTCAGCAATCAGCCAATCCTGCTGTGAGTTTATATTTCCATGGTTGGGGGGGACGCACCAACTGGTTTAGTCTCCCACTGATTATGTTAAGATTGAAAGGACTCATTAAAGAATTATTTATGTTTCTGTACCTATAAATTTTATGCTGATGTTTGCTCACATTATCTCCAGACACAGTAGTCACACTTAAACCATGTCATTATAGCTAACTAAATATTGTTCTAATTATAGAACTAATGGAAGGTATGGAAAACATGAAAGAAAAAGTGAAGGAAAAGTAGGATAATTCAAAATATGCCTTTTTATATCTGAATTGCTTAAAAACCAGTCATCAGAGAGCAAGAGGAGGCATACTCATCATTGTGTGACTTACCCCACCAAGGAACTAGAAGGCGCATTAGCAAAGCATTTCCCATTTGCTAACAAAATATTTTGGTCTGACTCTTCTTTTGTTGCTCAACAGCTTTACCAGCTGAGGTCTTAATAGGAGGGATGCACAGCAGGGAAGCCTCTCCTTCCTCAGGTGACACTACCTGCAACTTATTGGGTGAGAAAAATGGTGAAGAATCCCCTTTACCTGGTGACTCAACCCAGTCCTTCCATCCACCAATTTTATGTTGAACTGTTTCCATGGATATCATTGATGCTGCTGTAAATCAGCAATCCTGATTTACCATATCTGTGTCCAATAAAATAACCAGACCAATTACAGTTCTTCGAACAGGAGCCTAAGCAATGCCTGCTCCCAGTTTAGACACAGTCTAGACATCATTCTTCAGCCATCCTAAAGCCTTTCTGGAAAGACAATATTTCATAGTCATGTATTCATTGGCCCTTTGTTGACATGACCAATAAGAAAGTCCACTGGTGTCAGCTGTAGTGGTGATTTTGTGATGGGAATATCTGCCCAATTTATTCCCAATGAGACTTAGACTTAGTCTTAGTCACTGTTAATTGGGCTGGGGTGAAAGCTCCAGATCCTGTTACGAGCCCTTTAAGTAAACTAGTTACTCCTATTTTTTTCACACAGTTTATCTCCTTTGATTTGTAAAATTGCTTCCACTTGATGCTTTGGGGCCAGGTGCCTTTTGAGCAATAATAAAACTTTGCAGCAAGCCCCTGACAAATCCTAGTTTTCCTTTCTACCTATCCTGATAGTTTAGGAGACACTGTATCTTCCTCAGTCCTTCATGGTGCTTTAACTTTTCATGTCTGTTAATTAATCATCCTGACACACAGAGTTCTACCACACCAAAAAATGTTGTAAATATCCTATATATAGTTCTCAAATATGACTAGCAACCAGGGATTTCTGCTTTGTTCTTTTATCACACATATGTTTTACTTTGATGTAAACACTGGTTCAAAAACAGTAAAAAGAGCTTTTTCATGTTATGCATAGATTATTCCATAAACATATGCATCCTGTCAGACACAGTAATAATTAGAAATAGCTGTAGTTTCATTGCTAACTCCATATTACTTCAAAATGCTTACATTTTTAGAAAGCAAAAATCAGATGCACATCTTTGATTCTGGGTAGAAACTCTTTAATTTCAGTTCATTTGCCTGTCTCTAGGACTCATTTAATGCTTATAAATACTAATTAAATAGTAAACTTAATAAACTCATTAAATTTTTAAAAATTTTACAACAGTAAAGTTTCACATTCAAAATTCACCTGGGTAGAGTGGTTGAAGTTGTTTAAATTTGAAAATGTCCCATATAAAAATTAAGGGTGAAATTCAGAAATGTTCTTGCAACATTCCTGATTATTTTTTTTGTTCCTGAAGATTTTTTACTATTCAGAATAACCAATGACATCTATAAACCTCTGTTGTATCATGCAATTGCAGTCAAAGGAAAATTTAACGTCAGAAAAAAAGACTAAGAACCTTGCAGAGGGAGGATGCATTTAAATGAGTCTTACGTCCCATGCAGCTCTGTGGATAGTAAGATTGGAGTGCTCTGTTAAACACTGACACATTTCTTTTCAGTTAAACATCTCTGAGTGCAGGCAGTACTAGATGGTCTCTTGATAACGAAGGCAAAGTTTAAAGATTTTATTTGCTCTTACACCTATTCATGCAGTGAGCATATCTTAGCTAGTAAGCATAGCAATGCCAAATAACAGAGAAGTAGAACTGTGGGGTTTTTTTTAAACCTGGCTATCACAGGTAACAGCAGGTTCATTTTCATCATATTTAATGAATCAGATTCAAAACTCAGTGAACTCAACAAAAAATATTCCCAGTGCATTCAGGATGGATTGGGCTTTTTTATATTGTCTGGCATTAAAGTTTTGTCTGGCTATGAGGAAATCATCTTGGGCAACCGTGAGACCTCTGCAAAATGCTGTAGTTCCAAGTTGCACTTGTCCCTTGTGGCTCCCCTGCTCAGAGCAACGCACTGTGGGAAAGCGCTGTGTCTTACCGTTGAGCCAGGCAGAGTCTCGTGGCTCTAAACTGGGCTGCTTCAGCTGGCAATACCTCAGCTGCTCAGTGTAAGATTAGGGCCTGAGTGTCAATGGGCAATTGTGCTTGCCAGCTTTGGGTCTTTCAGCCCCCCTTTTCTTCCCCACCTCTTTTATAAACAAACTTTTCAGGAAAATTCTGCTTTGCAAGGAGTTGTGCCAAGTGACATGCTTAGTGAACTGTGTTACCCTGGATAATTAAGAAGAGCTAAAAACCAGGTTTATTACAACAGCTTTAGCTACAAAGCTATTACTGACACTGTGTAATTATCAACAAAATAATCTCCCACCGATCATTCTTCAACTTTTATTTTTGAAATACATTAAATGAACTATTGCTAACGCTAATGTCTCTGAAGATTAATGAAGCGGGTTGGGGAGGAAATTCTTTTTTAAATACAGATCAAAAAGTAACCTTTTCTGCCACATGTTTCTAATGCAACTCTAGGAAACCAAGTGGCACATCATCTTAAAATCAAATTGGCTCAGTGGGAATTTCCAGTACAATTTTATTTTCTTCAAAATTATACCAGCTAGTAAAGAACAGACAAAAAAATGTTTTTCTTTGATGACATTGCAGCTATAGTTTTCAAAAACATTCAGATGGATAGCAAATAGTCTGACCTTGATGAATCTCATGGTGTGCCTGTGACTTTGATGTGTTTGAGATAATATCATACTTGTCTATCATAAAGAGACTGGCAGACATACCTTCTCTTTAATTGTCCTTTGACAAACACAGGATCTGATCTTCTTCCTCTTCTCCCCTCCCCTTTGAAGCCAAGGAAATTCTTTCTATTTGCTCTGCTAGCATCCAAGTCAAAAAAGTATTTCTGCTATCAGGTACGCAGTGACATTGCTCTGATTCAGCATTTTGTGCTATAAAAATTTAGTCCTGTTAAAATGAATAACGATCCCAGGATTCCCGTCGCTGCTTGGCCCTCCACTGCAAATGGTGCCAAGCCTGAGAGGGTAAACCAGATTTTTCCCAGCTTGCTAAGTCCCACTGAGTCCTGAGCTGTCTTGCATTCAAGGCAGTGGGATCCGGAGTGCTCCTCCACTCCCAGCTGTAGCGGTGTTATGGCCAGAGTTGTGATTCAAATACAAAGAGGCAGCAAGGACCCCAAAATTTAACTAAGCATCTTAATAGATAAGTGGATAAATCACTGATTACATGCTGTTGATGGCCCTTTGTTCATTGTTCAGAAATAAATGCCCCTTCAGCAGTAATAATATCAACAATACTTATCAGAAGCAGACTGATGCCTTTTGTACGAATGGCTCTGATAAAGACCCCGCAGAGCAGACAACAATTTAAACAAGTGGAACGAACAAAGAGGTGTATGGCTTATCTTTTGTGGCATTTTCCATGGATTCAGAGTATCTGACAGTGGAGCCAATGGGAATATATATTTTCCATGATAACAGTTACATACGTGGCTTGCACTTTCAATGTCTCCACTGGAGCATGCACGGTCTCCTGTCTGCTGACGCAGGGCAGGGCAGCTCTGGCACATAGGATCAGCCACCACTTCAGCTATCCTGGCCTCAGAGCACCAGGTGATTTAAGGTCCTGTCTTAGGATGGCTGTTTTCCACAGCTGCACCTATTTGTCTCCAGATAAATGCAGTCTGTTTTTTTGTCAATAGTTATCACAGTTCTCAGTGCCAAAACAGGAGCCATAGGGGAAACCCCCCCACTTACCATTTGTCACTATTCTGACTGCTAGAGCATTGCCTGACTTTATTTGCACTGTGCTGTGGGTTTCCTGTAAGGAAATATTAGGCATTATTTTAGCCCTCATTTTTATGTGATGACCCCTGTGTTATGTCCATCCATATCCCTCTCCCTGCGCTTCTATCAACAATGTGTAAAGATGGAATAGGGGCTGGAGCCTACTTTGCTGATACCTTAAAATAATCTTACCTCACTTCTTCATTTACAACAAAAGTAATGACTCCCCACTGGGGAGGACTATCATTTCATCTACACCATGTGAAAAAAGTGGAGTTTTTCTCTCTCCCTGCCTATCAAAACCTATTCTTGCTCCTCCTCGCTCTATCTTTGCTGCCTTCTTTCCCATCTTCCCTTTTTGTTTCACTGTAGGCTCTTTGCTGTGCTCGTTAACACAGTATCTGACCCTGGGAAGGCTTGCTTTTGCTGCCTTTCAAATAATTGGAAAAAATTTACTATTAATACGGTTTGAATTTAAGTTTGCACCTACTCCAGAATGAGCTTTCTTGGTATTGCACTGTGGTAGAGCAGTTTCATAAGAGCAAAAGCAGAGTGCAAAGCCAAGGAGCGTTTTATAAGATAGCCTGGACTGATATGAAAATAATGATTCTTCGCTCTTAGATGTTATGGTCTATAACAAAACACTGGAGAAGATACTGCAGCACAAGAAACAGCCTTCTAGTGTTCATTGGATGCCTGCTTGTGAAAGACCTTCTTGTCAGGTCCTAAGAACAGATGCAGAACTCCTATCTGAGCCACAGCTAACTTCCAGATTCCTGTCGTAATTGCGCCGTGGAATATACAAATGCAGATACAATACTACCTAGAGTAATTCAGTTCACAGACACACGCACAAAAATTAAGAAATCGTGATTTACAGTTTACGTTAAGCTGAAAGCCAAATGGCTTGAGGAAAGCTTCAAAAGACACTGCATGTGAAGCTGGATAAAGCTTCATTTGACCTCTCTACCCGTTGAGCATTGAGCATAGCTATGTTGGAGCTAATGTCCTTGCATGCTTGTGTGACTGATAAACAGAGCAATCTTACATCCTAGCTTATGAGAGTAAAATTATTAGTCAGCAACTGCCTGCTACCTCTTTGGGTAATAATAAGCACCTTTTTTGATATAAGCAGTTACCACTAGTCTGAAAGGCTGTATTTTTCAAACATGTAACTTTGGTGCAATAGTGGAAAGTCCTGCACTGAGGCTCAAACCCAATGTTTCCATCTATGAAAACACAGATCCTCATGGCTGTCAGTGACTGTGTGAACTATTACTTCTACTTCCTGGTTGACTTTATATAATATGATGTCAAAAGAATAAGCTAACTTTTACATTTGGATCAGGAATTTAAAGTGCAGTTAATAGATATGGAGGTAAATGGTGGATACCTCTGCTCAATCTTCCAGGTATGGTGCTCGCTTACTGGAAGGAATGAGCTGTGGAGACTTCATCCCTTTTGCTTTTTCAGGCGGGTGTTAACTTTTCCAAACAGCTGCCTGCAATATGTGTGGCCCCATATCTCATGAGAGACATTTTTGATACCCTCTGAGGTTAAGGTTTCAAAAATGTTATTGAAAAAATGTCCCTACTTAGAGTATTCTTACTTCGGATAGTTATAAAAAGGGAAACCCATGCCCTGAGTTTGAAATCCACATGTTACTCTCCATGTGGTTCACACATGTGTAACATAGGCATGTTTTTATGAATCGTTTGTATATTCCTTAGCCAGACTCCTGTGTTTAAACAAATGTGGAAACAACACAATACAGCTGTACAAGGAATTTTTTGTTCATAAGTAGGATCTATAGATTTCTAAAGCTACACTTTCAGCAATAAAGAAATTGTCCATACTGCTGGAATGTACTTCATGCTTTGATAAAATCTTTCATTCTTTTGGTCTGGAAAGAAAAGACCTACAAATATTATAAAGATGCCAACTTAGTGTTAAAAGAGTTAGTAATAGTCAAGGTTGAAGGTGCTATTCATTACTAAGATATCAAAACAGGCCTGTCTACTTGGCAAGAAGATTGGATCTGGTGTTGTTTCCAAAATTAATAACATCTTATTAAATGAAATGCTTCAGATTTTGGGACAGTTGAATGCTAAAAAAGACTGAAAAATTAAATACAAAATGTATGGCATTTGCTGGCAGTTCCCTCCAAACGTTTTTCTATCCCTTCCCCTTTCTTTTAGACCATGAAAGGAATAGCTTTGGATGGTTGCAATAGCATATGAGAAAGTGGCCTCATTCCTTGTACTAGATGATTTAAAATATTACTTCCTGAATTACTGTACTCTGAATCGTCCAAGAAGTAAAGACCTAAAAGCTGAATGCATAACCGCTTGCCAAAATAAAGTGCTGAGTTTGGACAATGTGAATTTTAGGTGTCAGATGTAAGAAGGTCTACATGATAAATTGTCTCCTGTCTGCTCCACTACTAATTTGATGAAAAGATGAGTTAAGTTCAAATTCTATATTGCCAATACAAAGAAAATGAATTGCCTTTTACTGGCATACCATTCAGTCTTATTCCTGGGTCTCAGACACAATGCAGAATGGTTTTCTACTCCCAATAGATGTACATGACTGCTTGGAAAAGAGTAACTTCTAACCTTCTCAAAGGGGTACCACACACTACCTTCCCAATAATGTCTCTGACTGTGCTGCAGACCTTTGTGTTTCTTCTCTGCTGAATTCATGTCCGAAGCAAGTGTTGCATGAACACCCAGCATGTTCATCACCAGGTTTGCTATTCAAAACAAAATTCCTTATTCCCTTCTCATCTTATTTTCCCACTGGGAAGATAGTACTGGACTTGTCCTCCTTTAGGGTCCTTCAAGAAAACTAATAAACAAGCATCCTACACAGACATTGTTATTTTTGTTTAAATGAGGTTTTAAAAATCTGGTTAGTAGCAGATTTCAAAATAAGTAAAAGTATTTTTTCCACAGAGTATGAAGTCAACCCAAAATATACATGCCCATGTGAGCTCATTTAATGAGTTCCTATCACTAAAATAATCACTAGTTATTCTAGTTAATTGATGATTAAATATTCTTTTATTAAAAATATTGGTTAAGATGATCCTATACTATCTATGGAAAGAAAATAGAAGACTCCTCCCACAAAAAAGTAAGAAATAAAATAAATGAAACCAAAATTGGAGTTTGCATTTACTTTCCACAAATCGAGCTTAAGCAACATTAAGCATTTGTGTCTAAAGTATAGTTGCACAATTCACTTCCAGAGAAGGCTGATATTTCTAAACTCTTCTGAGTTAGCATAACACGGGGATTCATGCCTTTGAAGGTAGTCAGTTTTACATAGTCTAATATGTACTCTTTGTTGAGTAAGGAAAAGCAGTGCTTCAGGTGCGATGTTAGATATGCTCCATGCTGATGTGCTGTTTTTTAACCCTCAGCATTTTTAATGGTACTTAACATGTACCAGGGCAAATAGATCCGTGAGGGTTAGACACTGACAAATTGTTTACTCAGAGTTAAACTGGCAAACTCAGTCTTTCAGAAGGAATTGTGCCTGATGCTTTTTCACCATGTAGTACACCCCACATTTCACTGCAATTATCACCGACAGTTTTAGGAATGTGTGCTTAGCTGAATGCATGAACCTTCCCCATCCAATTGTATGGAATTCAAATCTGTATTTAAATTATTCTAGAAAGAATAATATCACTGGTTTAGTGGAGGAATTCTAGCCTTGCGTATGAATAATGGATTTTTCCATTCCATAGCTGCATTATGAAAAAAAAGGAATGAGGGGAAAAAGGAATGGAGAAAATTTTAAGAAATCCAACAAATTTAACATGTAGAAACCCTGCCTGAGGTGTTACTTAACTCCTTTTTTTGACTCTACTTAAAAGATTTAGGTCAGTTTAATTGAAAAAAAAAAAAAAAAAAAAAGAAGAAAAGCCAAAACATATGATTTTAGAAATTTCCTGATTAAGTGTTTTGACTTCTGTGGATATTTTTTCTGTTTTTTTTTTCTTTGGCTGAGGTGTTGCCAAAGCTGATCTAGATCTTGTATTCCTTAGGTTGCATTTCTAGTCTGTGTATTTATGTCATATAATTTTGTTTTCATCCAGTGTTATCCAGAAGATGGAGAAATGTAAGATACTAACAGAGGCTAAAAAGTGTCCTGACACTGGTACCAAAAGAGAATAAATGAGACTATTCCCCAATTTTTCCCCAAAAGAAAGAAAATGTCTGATTTCTTCAGAGGAACCTAGGTCATAAAGGGTGGGTAAGAGATAATTCTGTCCCCTGACAGAATTATCTTCTAACATAGTTTCATTTTGCTTTGCTAAGCTTTTTAGCAAGGACTTACACTGCTGAAAAATCTTGCTGGAAGGAAAAGCATCACTCCATTATTCAATATTTTCCCCATTCATTTGTGTTAAGAAAAGATAAATCTGAAAACTCTGACAGCTGGAAAAATGAATATAAAATAAAGGCCTCTGTACATCCTCACCTACAGCAAATTCACCAATGAAACAAACAATAAACTCAGTAAATGTAGTCATCGGGTCCAGCTTATAGATATCCTGTGTTGCTAAAGCAGTCAAAGCAGCTGTAGCTAATCACTTGCTCTGGCCTGAGGTCTCTATAAACATCAGTAGAACAGTCTCATATAGATCTGAGGCTGGGACTGATTCAACAGAAAATTTAGTAAGAGGCATCTTGTTGGATTGTTGGCAGGATGCGCAGAGTCAATATTTGTAATAGTAATTAGTTCTGGAAATGAGACAAGTGACTTGATACACATGTTATGGCACTGTCCTTTAGGTCTTTCCTTTTGGAAGTAAATAGTTATGTTAATCTAATCTTGCACAAAGTCTCTTCCTCTCAGTCCTAAACTTCTTTTATAAGGGAATTTGTCTAATTTACCAGCTGCTCAGAGGACAGCTTCTTCCTAACTAGTGAAGTATTCCTGCTAAAGACAATCAAAACTAATAAAGACTGGTTGTTAAAATTTAGTAGTAAGATTAAAAAAAAAAAGTATGCTGCAGACTAACATTGAAGAACGCATTTTGTCAATCAGAACAATATATAGATCAAATATGGCTCAAATATAGTCAAATAAATGCTAGCTAGACATGTTAGGAGGCCAGCTCCTTCCCTTTGGAAGCTTATACCAAGATTTCTACTTGGAGACTACAAAAGCAGATGGAGGGAGGATGATCATTGAGTCTGACCTCCAGCATGACTTAGACATAGGACTTTCGTAAGCTATTGCTCATTCCAAAAAAGCATCTGATTTAGAAAACATTCTAGTCCTGATTTAAAATAGCCTATGATGGGAATTCACTATGACCTTATTAAGCCGTCCTAGTGGCTAATCAGTCACTGTACAGAATTTGTCTAGCTCCAGTGCTCAGAAAGTTAAGCTTCTTATAATTTGATCTTTTGCAGCTCTGAAGAATTACAACATTTGTGATGCCAAGCAAGTCACCCTTTTATATTCTCCTTGACACAGGAATCTGTTGAGTTCCTGAGTGTTTCAGTATAAGGTAAAAATTTCAATACTTTGCTTCATTTTTCCAATGAACTCAGTACAGAGTTGGACACCAGTTCCAAAAGTAAATGTATGGTGACTTTTGTTGTCCTCTTTATTATTATCATGTTTCTTCATATAACCCTCAGAAAAATGAACTTTTTCAGCTGTAGCACAGCATTAGGGACACCTCCAGACCCCAAGTATCTCCAGAGCTACATCTTGCCAGATGTAGTCTGCTGTCTTGGCAGCGTTCACTTTGCATAGCTGTGTGTCTTGCTCTTGGCCGTAATGGAACTCAGATTTATAGCCATGCCTTTTTCAGACAGTGGTCCAGGTGACTCTCTATCTGTGACCTGGTTTCCTAAGTGTCATCTTCAACTTTCTCATCAAGTAAGCAGTCAGGGATATGCCTACTCAAGCTTTTTTCAACTCTGTAGAACTAAGAATCAATTTTCCTCTTCTCATTTCTCTTTGTAGACCTATTCAGTTGTCCAGCTTCAGGCTATTTCATAAGGCTGTATAAATTTAGCAGAGTGCTCATTTCTTATTCAAAATGTCGCTGGGTATTAACGTAAAATGGCTTTCATAAATCTTGCTATATTTCACTGATACTACTTTTATCAGCCAAACTTGTTGCTTCTTGCCTCTATCTTTAGAAGAGGATGTTAGACTTAGGTTTTTCTTTTAAGTAGTTGACACTAATTAAATAATTTTCCTTTGCTTCTTTTTCTGTGAAGTACAATGCCAATTATTCAGACCTATTTCTACCGTGTCTCATTCACCATATTTAAATATTGTCATAGGACTGGCTTCGTCCATCTCCAAGTAATTTCTGGAAAGTTTTGCAATTTCATGAAAATCTAGAGTTGTGCTGAAGAAAGTTCACTTTTCTCTTTTTAATCTTGTAGGCGGTTGCACTGCTAAAAAATGTTCAACTGTTGTAATTGCTATTTATCATGTTTCTTGTTTACTTGTGTAAGGAAGATTATTTTGCTTTCATTGTATGATAATAGGTGTAGTCAACCCTAAGACAGCACTCTCTAAATATAACATCATTGAACATTTAGTTGTGGGCCAATTGTTTGCATTACTGACTTTATCTGTTCCTTGATTTCATTTAAAAACCCCACATAACTGAATATTATACCTCAAAATAACATTATGTTTTAGGATCAATTCCACCTTTCAAATGAAATTATTACATCTGGTTTTTTTAAGAAGGAATTAATGAAATGTTTAATCGTATCTTAAGTGCATGGGTTCAAAATGCTTTTCCAGACATGCATACTATCTTTCTTTGGAAAAAAAATACAGTTAGGGCTCAAATGCTGCTGTGAGCTCCATCCCAGGCCTTCC
Organism: Gavia stellata; assembly: GCF_030936135.1. Taxonomy (NCBI): domain Eukaryota; kingdom Metazoa; phylum Chordata; class Aves; order Gaviiformes; family Gaviidae; genus Gavia; species Gavia stellata. The sequence continues at coordinate 12,185,879 of NC_082595.1, forward strand.
ACTGGAACAGGCAGCACAAATCTCATGCCCATTGATTTGGCCGGAATTTCATAGATCTTTGTTTTGTTCTCTGTTTCCAAAGCTGTCAAAACAGAGAACCCCAGTAAAGACATTACTCATCAGGCAATCCAGCTGACATTTAGTGTCACAAGATTTCTCTTTGGATGCCTGAGAGCATCCTCGGTAAGATGGGAGCCACAGTAGTTTGTCAGCCCGTTGTGTCTATTGTAACCTGTGTGATGGGCTTGGGGTCTGTGGTGAACCCGGTGCTATAGCTGTGGAAGAAATCCAGACATGTGGAAACCCCCTGGGAGCAGGGGCAGCAGCACTCGGGAGCCACTGAGTCCATTGTTTGAGGACTGCAGAGTATTCAGCCCCAGGAGCAGAATTCCTCCCATTCTGCAACAACCATAATTGTATAAACATACAGCAGGTCCTGAATAGGTTATTCAAGAGGTAAATACTCTTTTATAACTTACTTATCCTCTCGCGCTTTCCCTTTGGGCTGGCGATGATTTAGGTCAGAGTTCTGTGTGGCAACAACAAAAAGAAACTTGGATGTTGTTTTGGAAATAGGATAGCCCATCTATTTCTCTAGGTGCCTTTACTTTCAGATGTTTAATAATAACTTTAGTCCTCAGCAGGAATTCAGATTGCTTATCAACCTGCAACGAAACCAAGAAAAATAGAAATAAGAAAAATGAACAATTCAATAAGCTGTAGATAAAACTCACAACTAGACTTCTTTCCAAATGGATTCCATATGGTGAGTCAGATTCTGCTTTCCATTACATGAATGTAAATCTGGAGTCACTCAGCTGATTTTGCTGGGGTAATTGCATTGAAAACAGGCAGCAGGATTTGGCCCAATGCATAGAGATACAGCTTATCCTATTGCTGTTGATGTTCTTGCAATGCACCAATATACTTGCAAATACTCAGTTCTGTCACCACATGTTAAATGTTCTAAACCCCTTATTTTACACTTGGTAGGTTAGCAATATTTGGGCAGCTAGAACACAGAGTCAAGGTGCTCCTGTAACTTGTTGTTTTCCTTGCTAAATAGCAACAGTATCTCCAATGAGCTGAGGATAAATGCCTTTTGGAAAGTAAGTGTGGGAGCCGTTTGACAGTAATCAGGAAAATAAGAAGAAACTCTAAACCCTGATTTTTCTCTATGCATGAGAAAAAGTTAAATAACTTCCTCCTCTCTTTCCAAAGCCCAGCAGCCGTGTTCAAAAACCCAAATCGCATGCTTCTAATAGAAATCTCAGCATGGTTAAAAAAAATTAACGAGTGTTCATTAACTGAATGTGCTAGGGTTCAGACAGACAGCTTAGTTATAGCAACTTAATAAGTTACTGCCTGGCAGGAGAGCTGCAGTAACTGTTGGTTACTGGCCATATCTGTCTTAAGTCTGTCGCAGTTGTAAACTGATGTAACGTAGATTAAAAGTCAGTAAATTTTAATCCTAGTCTTTCTGCCTCCAGCTCCATCAGTCTGAGAGCACTGATGGTGCACTGCAGCTGATGGGTGGTAACTTGGTAGATCTCTCTCCCTTCTAGTGGCCAAAACGTAGTAGTTTTATGAATTTGATACTGTATCCAAACTAATTGCTGATTGCTGAGCTATGACTCAGTCCCTGCAGAGCTGGAATTAACTACCAAAACACCTTGAATATTCCTCATGAGTCAGATTACGTGAATTTTTATTCACATAATTCATGTAACTAGTTACATTGAAGACAGCACAAGTATTTGAGACTATAAGCCCATGCCCATGCACTAGCCATGAGATCTATTGAACCAATAGAGTCTCTTTGCCAGTGAACCCTAACACATGTAATTCTGTGTCCGTCGGGAGCAGTGCCACACCAGCAGTAGGAGGCTCTCCAAATGATTGCTGGAGGTTAGAAGACAATGCTGAGTGGAGGCTGTAAAATGGTGGAATGGTTCATCTGAAACGTGTCAGAAGCTGCAGGTAAGTTTTTTTCCCCCTGAAAGAAAAACAAAAGCAAGCTAGAAATCAAAAAAGCAAACTGAAAAGGCAGCAGGAAGTGTCCCACTCTGGGGTTGAATGACAGCTGATGGTCCCTTTCAATGTATGTTTTATTTCCTCAGCTTCTCCTTCTCATCCTGCCTCTAAGTTGAGGTTGCTCTTTGTTGTCCAGAGATCAAAGGGTGTACAATGCACAGACACCGATTTTAACCAAAGGAGCTTTAAAGAGTGTCTTTCTTCTTGCTTTGTAGGTTTAACTAGCTCTAAAATGAAGAGGTTGTGTCTCTGCTAAAATAACTCATACTGAAATTCAAATGCAATTGAAGAAACTGAATTTGCAGTATCTGCTTAGACACAACTCCAGATGCCATTAAAAGAGACCAGATGTCAAGTATTTTCTGTTATATTCTAAAACAAGGGGCAATAAAAGTTTCTATTTGACTTTACTCATTTTAACCTAATGGTGAATCACTGTGCAGATATGCCCACATATTTTAGTGATATAATCATGACATAGGAGGTATGGATGCTCTACAGCATCATGATAATATCAGCATGTCCAAGACAGTGTTGAGGGAAATGATCTCCAGATTGTCTATCTTCATTGTTCTGGTCACAGATGAAGACTTGGCTTGACAGATACACAGGCCTGAATTTTCCCACAGTTTGCACCAAAAAAGAATGGGAACTGTGTGCGGGGCAGGGGGTGGGGGGGGGCGGGGCGGGGCAGAAGCACTCTTGTTGCTTATTCTGGGCCACATATTTGATTTTGACAAGGCTAAGAAGTTCATTTATATGCTCATTTTGGTTACTGAGAAAAGCACTAACAAGAAAAGGTTTGTGCTTGTACTTTACACAAGACTGAGCTTCAAGCTTACCTCTCACTTACCTCTTAACGTAGCTCCAGCCTCTCTGAAGTGCTGAAGAAAGTTCTTAATTTAAAACGTATGAATCCTTGGACAATATTGCTGCCATGCTTTGAGTCGAATACTTGCTTGAAGATTCCTCTGGACCAGAGCCCAAATGAATTGACAACGACATTTTGTCAGATGGTGCAAATCTGGTTCATCAGGACGATGCTGGGATATATGTCTCATTTTGCAAGTTTTCCAGAAATTGCCGAGAATATTCCATTTCGATAAAAAAATTGTTTGTGAAGTGAAATCACACAGCACCACATTTGATAGCTTTCCATGAATGTGTTGAAAACATATATCTGGCCTGTCACCCTATGGCAGGTGATTAAGATTCTACTTTCGATGGGATCGTTCCTTGATTTGCAGCTGGTATCAGGTGTGTGCCGGATAAACTTTAGGTGGAACTTTATTAATACTATATATTTCTGAAGCAGATCAAACAGAAATTAGAGAACCTGCCAGTTTTGTAGGAAGAAATAAGCATTTCCAGAAAATGACATTTTCCATCTGTTTATTTTTTTTATTTGGACTTTTCTGTGGTTTTCTGGAGCTTGCTTTGTAGCACTACTAAGAAAGTTGGTGTTTCAGGCTTCCTGAGTTTCATGAAAACCTTTGTTTTGGCTTTGGTTTGAATGAGTTCATACTCAGGAATTCTGCACTGAGGGTTAGGGTTCAAACCCCAAATCTCAAAGCAATTCTGTGCTAAAATGATTGAGCTTTAGGCTATTTGTTGGAATCAGGGAACTTTCACCCAAACCATAGCCTCACTGAGGGCTCAATTGAAACCTGACCCTAGTTTTGCTAAAAAGCATCTCAGTTTTCTAACTAGGTGTATAAATGAACAGCACAGTCCTATCTGAACACTACTCACTCACAGATAATTTTATCTCATAACACACCACCAAGGTATGAAAATATTTTCTGTGACTCATGCAGAGCTTCAAATGTTGGTCTGAGAGTAGATCAAAAGTATGTTTATACATGTGGGCACACAAGGACAGAAACTTGCCCATGCACTGACCTGGCTGGCCAACGCGAGTTTAGATCTGAAAGCCATAAAGTTGAATTTTCATGATGCCAGTGTTGTCCTAAATGGGCAGGTGCTATTCAACGGTAGTGTAGCTGTATGAATTTACCCAGGATCTGGCTTGTGCCTCGGCATCTCAGAGGAGGATTTTGCCTGCCTGTCTATTCTTGTGTGGTGGTGCCTCACAGAAAACAAATAGTCAAGCTGGGAGTCAGCTGAGGCTAGGTGTCCTGAGTCGGTGCCGTCCGACATTGCACCCGCACGGCCATCCTGTCCTCCTCCTCTCTACCACTCAGCTGCAGAAACTTCAAGTCTGAAACCTGAAACTCCCGGGCAAGCCATTTTTGTGCAGCTCTCTTCCTCCACAATCCATCCGTTTGAGGAAGGAATGAAAGCTCGCAGTCTGTCGCCTCTTCAAAACATTTCAAACTTTCACTTATCTTCACTTAGAATAACTTGCCTGACTGGAGCGGGAGTCCAGGCAGTCCTAATTTGTCCATTTGCCAGAACACTTTGTAAGCAGTCAGCCTCTTATCTTTTGTGTGAGGAGGGGGGAAAAAAAATGACCTTATTGTGCTAGCAGGTCATGTCATAGGTCATCCTTTCATTCTCCTCACAATCAACTACATTTGCAATCAAAGAGACAGCACATTTTCCACTAGCAAAACACTCCTTTCGAAAGCAATTGGAATGCTTAGTGAGCACCACACTTGTCCCCAGTCCATGAATTTTTAGGGGGAGAAGAGAATTAAGAAAACTGAAAGATACAGCGGATTTTAATCTCGCTGTTTCACAGAAGGATATAATATCACATTGCACGACGAGATGCTTTTTCCTATCAAACCTTCAGTAATTTCCTCTCTTTTTTTTCATTTCACAATTGTCAGAGCCATCACAAAAAGTGGGGGTCAAGTTTGTTTGCTTTTTTCCTTGTAATTTAAGCATTCCGTCCTGTCAGGGTTCACTTTCCAGTGACCTCTGAATTCATCTAAAATTGCCCCAAAGAACCCAAGTGCATACAAGTGTGGGAACTCATCTGTTTGTCATCTCCACCCGAAGCAGACCTGAAGCACAGCTTGCCATTGCGTCTAAGTAGAAAGGGTGAGTGTGTCTGTGCTGGCAGCGAAGGCTTGCAGGCTCTCTGAACTGTATAAAGTTTGGTTGTTAGGCTTGATATTAACAATGAATCTGAAAGCAGCCATTTTTATGACCCAGAGTTTCTTAAAAGAGTAGTAGCTTTTGGTGTCTTTGGTTTTATGTTTGAATGGAGACATCGTGCAGCTGGTTTCTGTAGAGCCATGGTGATCCCTAGGTACATTCGAAAATCTTAGGCTGTGCTTTTGTTTTAGGAAATACACCTGCGTTACCTGACACTGAGAGTAGAGCAAGACCAGAACTAGGAAAAGATGTGTCTCTAATTATTTTCTTCTGGAATTTTCTTTAAGCTTTTTTAAAACACAATTTTTTTTTGCTAGGTGAAGGCTTACATGTTTTTATTCCTGTGGTCTGTGAGATTGGCTGATACTAGTCTGTTTCTCTTGTATCTTTTCAGCTAGCATGAATGGAAAAAAAAGTACTTTTTCCTTTATTATAATTTATTAATGAACTGACTGTGTATTTAGAACATTTGGGTCTGTTTTAGTCTATTCGTAAGCCTGCATATATGGTGAATTTATTAATGGAAAAATGGTAGAAGTAAACTAAGTAGTAAAATCTTCATATGTTAAACAGCTGTTTTAAATATGAACATAGTGTATATGTAGCATATAAAACCTTCAAAAAGAACTCCATGGAATGCTGGAATTCAGTTTTACTCCATTTAGTTTACAGTGTAGGTTTGCAGATATTATACAGAAGTTTTGAGGGAAATTAGGTAAGCACTGAATTTAGGGCAAAGTATTTACAGCAAATTATTTATTTCGTTAATTTCGTTCCTCTCCTGTACATGAATTACTTGCAAACAAATTTGTTTCTTATAAAATGACTTTGTTATTCAAGTACAGCCCAGTCCATTAAAATCTCTGAATGACTCACTTTGACTCCAACGGGCTTTGAACCAGGGAGCTATTCAAGATCTCACCAAAGGTAGTAGGAGGTGGACTGGCTCCTCAGTGAGTATATCTCAACCTCTGTATTTTTTGCAAACTCTTTGCTTACTGGTTCAGTGGTTTTCAAATATTTTCAACTTCTGGTCATCTAGCATTCATCTAATGAAGGTATGGCACTTAGTATTTAAGCCTGTGCATAGACTTCTACAGCTCTGCAGATCACAAGATCAAAAAAACCCAACACTTTGTCATAGAGTAATCTGCTCTTCAGGAGAAATGAGCAGTCATTCAGTTAAACAGACTTCACTTCTCAAACCCTCCCAAAATATTTATTTGAAAACACTCTTAGTCCAAATACTGGTACAAATGCATATCCACAATGCAGTAACAAAATGTTTTCTTTCTGGGAAAGAACGAAAGTAATTTCCATGACTTTCACATGACTGTTCGGGAACAGTTCTACACGCTGATCAATCTCATAAAGGTCTGCCATATGCCTGTTGGTATTTCCTCATTTCCTTATTTTTTATGTATTGTTTTGTATGCTTGACAAACAAGAAATCAGATGAAAAAAATAGCCTTTGACCCTATTTTCAGACTGACAGCTAGTAGTTTCATATATATTTAGACAGATCCTGTAGGGCACAATCCTCCCTGGTGCTCATTACTCAGTGGACTGACATTTGCACCCACTTTGGAAAGCTTTAAGATCACTGATCCATGCTAAACCAGTACATTCCAGCAAACTCCTGTGCCAAGGGGCATTAGTTCTAACACATATCGCCTTTCAGGACAGGAAAGAAATGAAACGTTATTATCTAACATCAGTACATCTTCTTTGCCTTTGGCTATTGTTACAATAAGCAGATTCAATTAACTTCTTAATTTCCTTGTCAAATTTTTAGATTTCTCAAAAACAGGGCATGCTAATAACAAGTTCAGTGACATAAACTGTTCAGCTCCTCAATGCGTTTAGTTGAAACCGTAGCCACCATACACCTAAAGGTGATATGCAAAATGGAGAAAGAGGACTGTGCACCTTTTACTTTTATAAAAGACCTGATTTATTCATTTATTCAACATTTGTTTCTTTGTTGGTTACCTAAGAAAATGTGAATAATATCCAGCTTGATCTGTGAGTGTTTTTCTGGAAAGCTTATTTCATCTCAGTTGAATTTCTTTTCGATTTTCCAGATCCTCCAATTGATAGGCTAAAATTTCACACAGGTATCTTTTGGGGTGTTTATATTAAAAAGATATTGAAAAAACCAAACAACATAACAGGGTAGCTAAAATTAAGTTCTCCCTATAGACTAGCCTACACTAGTTTAGTTATTTATGTCTCTGATTCCAGTTCCACAAATAACCACAGCTAATTTCAGTCAGTGCATAATAGAGAAACCCAGAAACAATAACTGAAAGCAAATAGTTGGAAACAGAATGATCTATGTATTCTTAGCTTTTTTGGCACATAAACAAATACTGAAATACACCTGCTCCCTAACTTGCACCTCTGCATCATTTTTTAATTGCAAACTTTGTTTAACTGCACAAGTAGCTTCCTGGAGTAGTTTGCATGTGATGTGACATGAACTTATTCATGTTCAGCAGGAATGGTACACAACAAAATGACATTATTTTATTTTATAGTTAATTATGTAATTTCTTTCATTAGGTTGTCTAATTATTGATCTAATAAAAGTTGTTTCTCTTTATTGGAAATTGTCCTAAAGCTAAAGACAAACCTAAATCTACACTGTTGTTACTTAGATTATTTTTTTCTGTCCTAGTTGTTGTTGCCCCAGTTGTAGGCTGTTCTTTCTTGTGTTGCCTTTTATATATTTGAAGATTATTAAAATTTCTCTTCAGTTCTGTCTTTCTGTGGATTTACCTCTTCCTTCAGTGCCTAAACCTTGGAACAGAACTTCACTTACAGTTTTGGCAACATTAGTCAGAGAAGGATTGTTACTTGTTTCCAACAAAAGTGTTTATACAATGCAATATGATGTTTTCCTTTCCACCCCCCCACCCCCCCCCCCATTTCTTTTTAAATTTTCAACTGCATGGTATCATATCTAGTTTCTAAACTGCTATTATCCCCAAAACCTTTTCTGCAGAAGTGATCATTCCCTGTTCTGGATTTGTGCAAACGGTTATTCCTGACTGTTTAGAGCCCTGCCATTGTGCATGTTGAATTGCATCCTACTTATTTTTTTTGTTTAGGATTGCATCCTAATACGATGTTTTCAGACCATTTGACCACTTTCTCTGTCATTCTGAACCCTTGTCTTCTTCAATGTCCCTGCAGCCCCCCTAAGCTTTCCCATTGCTTGAAAATGTAAGAAGCAATTTTATTAATGAAAACATTAAACTGGTCCAGGAGGGATGCCTAGGAAATGCCACTTTATACAGCCTTGCAGTCTGACAATAAGCCATTGCTCATTTCTTTTTAAGTTTGTTTTTTCAGCAAATTCTATACAATAGTTTTGAATCATATAGGCGTCTTGGATCAAATATTATTTTGTTTTCCTAATTTGCTTATGGTAATGTCACCTGAGACAATATTAAAAAAAACTTCTTGAAGCTGAGATATAGCATGTTATGCTGCTTTTCTGCCCACAAAATCTCTTGCCTTACTAGAGTGGGAAATAAGGATTGTTTGACATGAATTGTTCTTGACTAATTCATGTTGGCAGCTACATAAAAAGCTAAGCTCTATAGAAGTTTTATGGGAAAAAATATTTTGCACACAGAGGAACTATTCTCTCCTACTAGTGTTCCTGAAACTCTCATTAAGTGCGGCAACAATCACACTGCTAATGTTGCCAGCTCTCAGGATTTTATCATGAGTCTCACAAGTAAATCCTTAGTTCCTGTACTCAAATGATTATCTGGGAATCCAGATTTCTTTTTTGTAAGGCTGCATTTCTAGCTTTACAAGTGGACAAGTACTTGATAATGTGACCTCAAATGGACTTCAAAGGCGGGAGACAAATACTAAGAAGGTGGTGGTGACCAAGTGTTTTTAAAACCTCATTATTTTGGGAGATCTGAGATGTTTCTAAGCGTGAGAGTTGGGATGGCTGTCATGACATATATCAATTCAAAAGGCAATGCTGCAAAAAGTTATATCCTCCTTTCTTAGCATTCTGCATAAAGAAAATATTCTAGCGAGACACTTTGAAAGTAGTGGAGATGAACTATTGCAGCAAAACCATTATACCAAATTGCAGTTCATTCAAAAATGTAGAGCTGCTAGCAAGGTAGAGTCAATAATCACTTCTCTGCCTGGCCCACTCTGACCTATTCCTGTAGTTCATTCTGGCCTACTTCTGTTGTAAATAACATAAAAGTAGGTTATGAATCTAACAGACTCCAGAAGAGAAAAAAAAAAAATTTTTGTCTACCCAACCTAGGCTACTGCTTTGTTAGCAATTCACATGTAGTTGCTTTTCCTAATCCTTGTCTGTCATCAGTTTTAGCCAAGGGATCCCAGGACCCCAGCCTACAACCAGAATCTTGAAGGATCTCATATCCCAGTGAAACATGTAAATAAATGTTAGATTTTGCAAAAATGTTCAATACACAAGAACCCAAACTACTGAAAACCTGGCAAGTATTTAGGGACCTAAATGGAAACTCAGCACTCCAGAAAACCTGGCCCTAAATTAGTTTATCTTGTGGTTTGTGGGAGTCTTTCGCACAGCAGCAGGGGAGAGAAAGGTATGTTAAAAGGGAGACAAATGTGGTTGCAAAGCCACGGAAATTGGAAGGGGAGGGAGCAAGGGGCAAGAAGGGAGGAATAGGAGCACCTGAAACAATCTTCTGAAACTGTGGATTTCAAGCACCCGTTGACCTTATATCCCTCATTTGCCCATCTATTCTTTCACGCTGTCTGAGATCAGCTTTATGAAAGTTAGAAATGCATTTATGTAAGCTATAGCCCAGACCAGAGGCAAGCTTTGTGCTGCTCCAGACAGCTCAGGGAGCACTGCAGGGAAGGAGGTGGGGAGAGGGGCTCCCTTTCGGTTTGCTTTTTAAAGCTGCCTCCCTGTGGGTTTCAAGACTCAGATGATTGAAATTCGGCTACCAAACACTTTGATTTTCAAATACAAAATTCAAAACATGGCCAAGCTTGTAGATACTTCCATACTGTAGAAGAGGCTGGGTATACGTCCACCTACATATCCAGCCACCGGCATAAATAAGATGTTACAGGCATAAACATGGGCAGAACCTGCTGTGACATACATTTTACCATTCCTTCCCTCCCCAAAGATACTGAACTACACACCTAATCTACTTGAGAGTTTCTTCTTTTAGTATCCCCAAGCACAGTAACATCAGAATACTACAGAGGTTAACCAGGTAGGCATAGTAAGGTTCATAAATGTCTTTGTGAGACTTTTTTTTGGTTTCCTGTTTATATAGTGGTGTACCTTGTGCATATTTGTTCTGTGGGGTCTTTTTTTTTTCCTGATAAAATATTAACCAAAAAGGTTCTAAAGGTGCTCAAAGTCTGATTAATTTGCTCTCTGGAAACATATCCACAGCCAAGCATCTTTGATTGGGAATACTGTCTCATGCAGATTTCGTCAGCTGGGTTAAGCAGAAAAGCACAGCTCTCTTACTAGGACATGCACAAAGATGTACTTGCTGGTGGTTTAGGTTAGGTTTTTAAAGCCTGTTTGGTTTTGATGGGGACCCAGATATTAGTATGGGGGTGTGTTAGGAGTCTGGCAAGTAGAAATAATTGCTTGACAGAGAAGATTTAGTAACATTAAACTGCAGTGGATTTTCACATAAGCAGGCTGTATTGCTCTAAGATAGCGTGGTGGCACCATAAACCAGGAGATCTGAGTCCTGACTAGTTTATGCTTTGTAGATTAAATAAGTTTTTATTCTGTTTCATCTTTCCTATTTGGGGTTAAATTGAACAACATCCCCATGCAGATGTGTAAGGAGGATACTAAGGACTACGGTATTCATGGAAGCTTCACTCAGGTAATAGGCAAGGATTTTTTGAAGGAACCCAGTCTGATTCCTCCACACTATTGAGCATAGCTGGCTGAGTGTGCTGGAGGCCCTTGGGGCAAAATAGAATGGTGCAGGCCATGCAGGTCACTGGAAATGGGGTAAAGAAGAGAGGGAGGGGAAATACTGGGCTTCAGCATTTCATCTGGGATCTAAAGAGAACCAGAGCTCCTAGGCTTTTATAGGAATTTTAGGGAAAAAATAAAATTTTGGTAGTCTAGAATGCACTAGAACAGCAGACTTGAGAGTGTCCTTATCAGAGTGGGAATCCGGAATTACACTAATAACCACATCTCTTTCTCAAAAGCATTAGCAAAGTAGAGACTATGAGATCTCTTCCCTATAAACCTTAGATTCTTCTGTATTACGTTTATCCACACAGCCTAGTCATAGTCCTAGGTAGCCTGTGTTATTTTACATCAACAAAAAGAACTTTAGAGTATGCCATAATGATGCATTTCATGTCTCTTTTCATTGGTCCCTGTGTGTGAAGTTTTATTTTATTGTATTTAGTAATATATGGTAGATACAAAGAGGCAAGAGACACCACAGATCTCAGTGGTTCATTAGTCCTGCACTTTATCGTGTTTTAAAACTTCTCCTTCTCCAGATCACAAAATAGCTTCCTCCTATATCGTCTGTATTAAGTGTGAATCCACAGAGGGAACTTTTAAATGTTGCTGCTCCAGAAATAATGATTCCTCTATATCTCTTCTGGCATAATTTATTATTCTGGAGGAACTTCCCTGTGTAAATGCCTAGCCCTGAATACAGTCACTTTTATCCAGAATCCAGCGCTTGTATGTAAGTAATTTTGGCTCAGCTATAAGGGCATAGTTAATGAAATAGTTTCAGAAATAGTCATGTGCTCTGTTTCCTATTGTAAAGGCACATCTCCCTCATTAGTAGATACAGAAGGCTATTACCAGAAATCCCAGGGCATTTTCAGAAAATCCTTAATGAACCAGTCTAGATGGGCATTTGCTCCTGAGATAATATACATGAAATGTCAACAAAAATGGAATTACAATAAGCAATCCTCAAAAAAATTTAAAAAAAGTCGCTGAGGGCTTGGTGCCATTCCTCTCAGAGGGAGGCCTTCCCTCTCCTGGTGGAAAGAGGCCAAATACTGAGTTGGGAAGAAAAGAATATGAAATAATATTTTTCCTAGCATGGTTCCAGTACCTAGATGATGATCTGATCGCTTGGACAGGAGTTAATCCAGTTTTTTAACTGGACTGACTTTTCTGATGGCTTGGATGTGAGTTAATCCAGGTTTTTAACTAGACTGAATTTTTTTTTAATAGAAAAAGTCAAGAGATTTGTTTGCCAGCAGGGGACAAATTTTTGTGCTGTCAGATTAAACTGCTCCTTACACCTAGTTTTCATTTGAGTCTACACCACCAATTGAGTCTTGATGAGATGGGCCCATAAATCTCAGCCAGAAGAATTATATGACCTATTCATTTTCCTTCAGCCACAGCCACTGGCATCCTCTGCTACACTATTCTAGTGGTAGAAACAGTGGTGAACCACTGCAGTGACAAAGTACTCCGGTCGTTCAAAACCTTACCCTGCCCAAGGGCTGAGGGTACCAGAGCCCTGACTACCCATGGAAGCGTGACTTAATCAGCTCTCATCCTCTCTGAGGTTAAAATGATGAGGCACTGACAGGCTGCAAACAGGCTGCTGTGGCTTCCAATGCTGCCTACCCTCGCAGTGCTGAAATGCCGGGCTGCTATGACACCTCCCAGGGGAGCACTGCTTCTCCTGGGTGAAAACTGACTCAGAAACCTCACCCTTGTCCTAACAAGCCAGCCAGTGGTCCTTCTGTGCCTCTATAGTCCATGGCATCTCTTCATGGGCCTGCTTAGAGCCATGAAAAATATTCTCACTGGCTTGAGTACAGCTGAGCAGTAGGGCAGATCTGGCCATGAAAGGCAAAAAAGAGCTTTGTGTGAACAGTGGTCCTATAAGCGAACGTTGCTCATATCAGTTGCAGCTGCAGGACCGGCCCCTGGAACATTAAAATGGAGCCTGGAGGAACCCCTGCTCTTTGCTTGTAGGGCCCGCTTTTTAACAGAATTATGAAGTAACAGGCTGAATGCAGAAGTTTGTGACGCCGTCAAAATAGGAAGGTCTGGAGAGGGTTTTATCTGCCTGAAAAAGTTTTATATCCCTTATTTGGGTTAGAGCAATTGCCTTATTATCCTCCAAGGTGCTGCACATTTTATACCTGAGCAGTGCACCCGAATTCACACACCAGGTAGGCTTCCATCTTGTTTTCCAGAGCTGTTAAGTTCAGTGTTCACGAGCGTTGGGTTAACCGTAACTTCCTCGGAAGTTATTTACCAGTTCCTTGTTGCTGTGTGACTTTCACTAAACTACATGCCTCATATGAGTCCACTGTTTTCTCTTTTAGCACCAAGGAACAGTTACTGCTGGACTCGGGAGACGTTTATCAAAGACATGACTGCTGATTTACTACAAAGGGCTGCTGAATTCCTCTAGGAACTGTCTTTTGACCTGTTGCTATAAATTTTGTACTGTAGAATTGGCAGACTCTAACAGCTTTTTGTAACTAAGTACTGAAAAAAGAAGCCCTGACCTCAAAGGACCTAAACATTTTAAAGTAAGAAGTTGCGCAGTGGTTTGGCTGTTAGGCTAAAATGTAGAATTAAAATATTGAACATCTCGGATATATAGTAAGATACATTGTCTCTTTTTTCATTAAAAAAAATCCATTATTATAATTTTTTAGACATTTTTTAATTTAGTGATGGGGTTTTGTGCCTATGGAGACAAATGCATGATCACATGTTGCATGGCTTAACATCAGTGCATGGTTTTCTTCTGAATAATGAAGCAAAAAAGCATTCAGCTACCTGATTTTCATTATTTTCAGTATGTTTGTGTTCCAGACTAGGAACAGTATTAGAGACACAGTTGAATTCCTGAGAACAGTTGAAGCCCAGTTGGCACAGGGGCTGCTTGTACCCCCCCATTTTACCATGCAAACAATCTGGATACAGGAGAGGAACCTCTAAATCAGTGATACAGAGTGGGTACAAAAGCCAACATTTGTATACATAGGGAGGCATAAAGAGCACTCCTGTGAATTCATGGTCAGGCAGGTGTCTGAACCTGCAAAGTAAAGGCAGGTGTTTGCCTTTGCAGCACACTAGAGATGCCAGTGGAAAATCTGGGACATAGTGGGACAACCTGGTGCATGTATCACTGTTCAAAGCCATTTGAACATTATATAGATAGTGATTTGTGACCAAGAAAAGCAGATGTATGCCCATTCCTCTTCCAGTCTCTCTCCCTCCCTGCCCCACCAGCCCACAGAATATTGCAGAGGGTATTTCTGCAGTTATGTTGATGTTCTTGCATGGAGCTTGGATGACCTATACAGCCTCACTGCTGGGAAGGGAGCATTGCAATGAATTCCCATTTATATATGGGGCAACTGGCCAGACAGGGCAGACTGATGAAGGAGTGATAATGGGGAGAGAGAGAGCATCTGGAGACAAAGGAAAGTCAAAGACACAGAAGAAGCTGGTAGCTATAGGAGAAAAGGAGAGAGAGAGAAAATCAGTAGGGAGTGGAATGTGAGGAGTCTTATTGGAAAGAGAAACTATGAGAAGAAAGAACAAAACAGCAAAGGAACTGATAAAAGATGCAGCAAATAAAAGAGTATGTGAAAAGAGAGGGATAAAAAAGAATATTTCACATCTGCTCATGGGGTTCAGATGACAGTTCCTCTTTAAATTCATGGTACATGTGTGAACATGCAGGTTCCCTAGGTGACTTTGAAAATCTCAGCCAGGAAATCCATCCAGCCAGAAACAGTACCTCAGACAGGAAGCATTACCTCTAGAAAAGCCAGTTCAGGAGCTGAATCACATCAACTGGCCAATTTTATTTTATTTTTTAATGGAAAAAAATGAGGTTAGGAAAAGAGAAATGGCTGCTGCTTGTCTAATAAGGGCATTTCAGACTGTGTACACGCTCTAATATTTTCCACTGGAGGAATACAGAGCCTTTCCTCATTTCCCATCGCCTTTTGGGACTTGTATTCTGCACTGAACTCGGCTTCTTCTCTTGGCATCTCCTTCTGTTCACTTTTGTTTTTCTTCTCTGTCTTCATTGCACAGGCAAAGAAAGGAAGCCACTGGGTGCTGGGAAGGAGCCTGCCTCCTGCCCCCTCCCTGACTGCCCTTTTCCAGGGGACCTTGCTCTGCAAACCAGGGAGGCTGGCTTCACGCTGCATGGGCTTGCCATCAGATTTCTGTGATATTTGCAATGACACGAGTAGATGTGACTGTGCCTCCTTTACTAGTGCTTCTGTAAAGCTATCAGATTTGTATTATAATCAGGTGCAGTGTCTGGCACTGTCATTATTCCCTTCCGAAGGGGGTGGCGATTAGGCGTGGCACTGGAGGCACTCGAAAGGTGGGTCCCCCAGACAGGTCTGCTGCCTGTACTGGCCTTCTACATCTCTACCCCATTTTGAAATCAATGCTTACCATCAGGTTTATAAGATGCTAACAGAGGGCAGTTTTTCACCTGCTACTTAGCACAACCCCTCCTTCCCTTAATAATATAATTCCCATCTAACTGAAGGTAATACTCTGGTTTGTGAATTTTCACACCTACACTTCTACTTCTTCTGCTTTGTATGTGTAAAGGAGGGGTAGGACAGGTGATGGACTGCAAATTTACCAAAAGGAACAACCAAGTTAATTGTCTGGAGCTTTAAAGGCACCACATTTAACACACATGGCTAAAATTATATGTGCACTAGCTGTTGGTTGAAATCACACTATGTTTTCATCAAAATACAGTTCTGGAGGTGCTCCTCATTCCTGCTTTGCTGGCTTGCACATTATTATTTAATCCTAAAATCCAGAATTTGGCTTTCTCTCCACACAGTAAGTGGAAATCTGGTTCTTTGTGTTTCCCTAATTTGTATTATTTATAATAACAGTAAGTCTCTTGAGCTGGTGGTGGAAGTCAAATGACAGACCCTTCACCTATTATGCCATGTTTTTTATCAATTAGCTTGCTGAGTATTCCAGATGAAACCAGTGTTTGTATTGGCCAGAATCTGGGCTGTGCCTGAAGAAGTATTTTAGTGAAAAGAACATTAGGAAAGCTTTGGAATATTAAGCCAAAAATAGATTTTTGTGCTTAAATAAAATACCTTCCTTAGCTTGTTGCACGCATAGTGTACTATTAAGCTGTTATTTCAAAGACATAATAATAAAGAGGGAATTCATATTTTCAGGCTTTTAAAAAGCCCATTGTGAAAGTCACCAGCTCTTACAATAGGCATCTGTCTGAAAAATATTCCTTAAACTTTCACATGAAGTGGTGCTGTGTTCATTAAACACCCTGCTTTTGTAGTCACCTCTGGTCAAAGATAAAATGCTTCTGAAGAGCCTTCCAAAGTAGATTTGTGAAATCACATATATTGCCATATTGAGGAGAGCCTACCTGGATGCTCACAAGTTACAACAGACACAGCATTTATTGATGGCTGCGTCAAGAGCTGAGCAAATTTATTTCACATGAGTAAATTTTTCAGATGAGATGAAGGATGGGAAGTGAATTATCTTCCAGGCAATAACTCATGCTACATATCCACATGCATTTTACAGAACTAGGCTAAGGGACTACTGGGTATGTTAGGACTGCAGACGCTTGTTGTGTTTTCTTTCCTTTTTAGGACATACTTAGAGCTGTATAATTAAATGGAGATTATTGGCAACGTTATTTAGCAGTCATTATGGAGTCATTAGGTTTCTGCTTGGGCAAGAAGATAAGTCCCCTTCCTCTCTCACACTTAATGCTTCTATCAACAGCTTAGAAAAGTGGTTCACAATGAATTGCTACTTAAGTAGTCCTATCTTCCTCTGCAATCTCCCTCCTGTTGTTCTTCCCTGTGGGCTAGCTCAGAGGGTCAGTACACTTAGCTTGCCTGATGTAATGCAGACTTTCTGATAGCTTTTGGCACTTTGCAACTGCTCCTGTAAAAAAAAAAAAAAAAAAATAAAGGAAAAAAAAGGGACTCACAGGGGATGGAGAAAGAGAGTCACTGCTGATCCAAACAGTGATGTCTTTCTTGTACTTTGTTCTGTAAGTAACAGACCGCGCTGTGTCGAGTCGCTCTCTGTAGGCCCCTCAGAAACGGCAGCGCTCCCCTTCCTCTGCAGCAGGGGCTTCACGCAGTGACATTGCACAAAGCTCCGGTTGCTCCGTGAAGAAGGAGTTATGCCACCTAACTGCTTTCCAGGCTCCGTGGCTCTCCGGTGGCTGCTCTAACACAGGATTTTTGAGGGCTGGATTCCCTCCATACCACACGGTGGAAGTGGGCATATAGTCTGGTGTCATTACATAGCAGTTAATAATTCTGCAAATGTGTGTGTGTGTGTGTGTGTGTACGTTAGAGCTGGCCGGAAAAGGAAATGTCTGTTTTGTGGGAAATTCCAGGTTGTCAACATTGCATTTTGTTCTGCGCTGGAATGAAACATCAACATTTCCAAATACCTGGCAAAATGGGACAGTCTGTATCGGTGCCTGCCTTCCTGCGGTCAGTCCCTTTAGCTGCTGGCTAGCCAGGCAGTGCTGTGCAGCGCCCGGGCACCAAGCACCATGGCCTTCAAGCACTACAGGAAGGGGCAGAGGGCTGCCAGGTGGCCTGGCTGCCCAGAGGGTTTCCAGAGAAAATGTAATGAAACCAGCATGCCACTTCTGACAGGCAAACAGCTCTGTATTTTAAAGCAGGTCATTACTGTATTTTGTTTTCTTATGTTTTAATTAGAAATTTTGTTTTAAACAAGGCGAATCAAATGTCCCTTCCTTTTCAGTTGGTCACCTGATAAACTCCAAACCCGAGAGGCCCAAGAAATGCACTGACTGAGAGGCAGAAGGAAGTGGCAGTATTTTCTGCTCTTCAGGACAAAACCCTCTTTCAGAGTCGTGTGCCCGCAGATGGAGGATGTGGCAAAAAAGCATCCAGCAGTTCCCAGGACAAGTCCTTTAAAATAGGAAAAGAAAAAAGTAAGAGTTTTAATCATTACTTTTTTTTTCTACTGGAGCATAACTGAGGATTTAACTTTACAGGCTTCATTGCCGAACACTCCAACACTTTCTGTTTAATGCATATCAGTGCAGAGGTGAGGGGTAAGAAGTGCATTACACCGGTGTGGAGCCAGCATGGGCTAATCCTGCGAGGTGCTGAGCACCAGCAGTTAGCAGGAGCTGGGGCTTACCGGTCAGAGAGGGAAGAACACATTTCCATCTTAAACCAGTAACAGTGACATTCATTACTACTGTGTATGCCTAAACCGAGTTCCCGGGTCCGGTCCCACACCCTAGTCACTGCTGAATTTTGTGGCAGGACACAACCTTTTCTCCCTCGTCTCTGCCACATCCTCCCTGTGTCTCCTGGACGCCAGACCCCTGTCTCCCCGGCACTGGACCTGGCCACTGATGCTAACAGGAACTTTGCTGGTAATTGCAGTGGTACCAGGACTTCGTTAGAGAATTTTGCAGTCAGTTTTAATGATGGCAGAATTAGACCACAGAGTTAATAGAAGATGAGAGGGTAAGTGTTCTGGGACATTAGCGAAACAGTATAGATGACTGCAATCTACTGCCCTAGAGTATGCATCTCAAAAGACACTTTTTCCCTAGAAATAAAGTCTTTCCTCTATTTTAAAAGCTTTTTCTTTTTTTCCTCAGATGAAAGAAATGCTATACCTCTCACTAAACTGTTGGACATTTCCTTCTAAGTAGATATGTATATGCTGTTGCAGACACCTGTCTGAAGTATTATTTCCATTACACCTCAGACATATTTAACAGCTAAGCAGTGACAAATCTCTGAGACAGATAAGATACTAAAATATATATATATATACACACACAAAAAGATGACATTAAATTTGAATAGCAACCTACCATAGACCTTTGATTTTAAGAGGAAAGTTAATATGAAGAAGCAAGAAATCTGATAGGCAGAGCCAGTAACTTCTCAATACGTTTTAAATCCTGCATCCCATCTTGTGAGTCAGTTGATCCCACTGAGTATGTTCAGGTCTGGTCTGAATTGCAAATGGGGCTCACCCTGGCAACGTTATTTTGGAAACAGCAGCTGGGTGAATGGCACGCAGGGCAGACAAAGCCCCAGTAAGGCACGTGTGAAGGCCTGAGCAGAAGTGGCAGAATTTCATAGTCATTACTGCAAACTTTTTCACTATTATGCATGAGTAGTGACAGGCTTGCATTGTTAATCAGAGTAATTAGGATTTAATTGAGGCATGACAATAACCTGTGCCTCATAAAGGCCTGAAGGCGATCCATTTTCTCCGCTTTTCCTAGGAGTCTCCTATTGTGATTCGTAGATAGCCCAGCAGGAATGCAATCAGGAAATCTCCAGTGAATCAGTGTCCCTAAATCTTCAGGCTTGACAGGTTGAAGTCTGACAAGCTATTAGAAAAAACTACTCATCATTAGGCTGTCCAAAATAGACTTAGCTTATTTCTGTCTGTATGCATTGATTTATCTGCAGAATGATATTGTTTGAAGCTTAGATTACTCATGCTGCCGCCAGCTGACATAGTTTGTATGACAAAACAATAAAGCGTGGCTCTGGCTAAACATACAAGCCTTTCTGTCTTTGCTGTTTCATTACTTTTGACTCATTCTATAGTAACAAAAAGTTGGTTCAATATTATTGTGAGAAACAAACCCAGAAATATACTGAATGGTTTAAAACAATTTTTCATCACCCCAAACCTTAATATCTCTGACAAATATGGAAGGATAGTGTCAGCTTTCCCCAGATCATTTCAGAGCAGTGATTTCTAGGTCAACTGCTGTGGGCTATGCACTTTGCTTCACAGAGTTCAGAACTAGGCTTATTACAAAATATCTGCTAAAAGCTCTCCTTTATGCATGTCTTTTCCTCTCCTAAGCAATGTTTTAATTAAAAAAAGAATTCAATTTAAATTTCGTTTCAAATAAACTGATTAGGTCCCTAATACACTGAGCTGTGAGATTTACTTCAGTTTTATTCTTTTACTCTACTCAAGCTTTCATACAAAAAAAATCACATTGGATTGGAAAATTTCTGAACAGACATTTTTCTTGAACAGGGTTGCATTCTTATTTGTCATTTAAATGACATCTGTTTTTCCAGTCTTCTCGTCTTTTTTCTTCCATTTTTAAAAAATTACTGGCTTTCTTACAGGATTCAAATCTCAAAGTGGAAAATGAAGAACTAATTCAGCTCTTCTTTCCCACTGGCAGGAATATTGTCATCCTACTCTCTTGAAAAAAAACACATCTATTTTATACCATTATGCATGTAGTACATATATGCATAAGCAACCTTAAACATGTATTTGTATACACTTACATATACATATACATATAGTATGTATGTGGTATGTTATCTGCATAAATTCTCCTGTTTGTGAAAGATATGTAACGTGACCTCTAAAAAGAAATGAATATTCACTTGTTATTTAAAGCAGATAGAAATACAGAGAAGTAGCTTCATAAATACATACTTGCAAAAGGATCAAGGGATACTTAACGAAATAGCGGTCAAGTCCCAAGTTTTATGCAAACAAGACATTCTTTGTATTGCATTCTTCTTTTTAGTAGCTGCATTAATAATATGGGCCCCTTACATTTACATTCTGTTGTATTTCCATTTGTTACTAAAGAAGATCCACATATAACTTGCTAAAAGACACAGCACAAAAACTCTGTGAGCTTTTCCTAAGGCTCTGCACAAAGGCTGAAGCTGCAGTTAGAACCTATTGTGGCTTAATTTGTAGTCTTCACACACAGATTTGCTGACGGAGGTTTACCATACTGCATCTTGCAACGAAAGGTGAAATATATGCAAGCAAACTAATGTTTCCATTTAGCCGGGCATCAGAATCTAATTATGCTTTGAGTTTTTCACAAAGATGATTTTAAATCCTTTTGTAGAGGACAAAGAATTCAGTATGGTACCTTGATCACAAATTGTTTACTAGGATTTAATATCGTAGAAATCTACATTAATGTACTTTCAGGAACAAACAAAAAGACTGTCTTCAAGTTCTTACAGCATGCCCATCTCTCTGGTGTGTGAATACATAATGCTAGGTTCTACATTTGAACACACCCCCCCCCCCCCCAAACTCCGCCCCGATGACACTATGGATGATGTTAATGTAGATCTGTGCAAATTTATGAACCAAACACTGATGGAACATTAACCTCTGAGTTAGTATGTGAATCAGATGGAGAAGATTTTTCATGACAGCTTTCCTTAGGCCCTTTCATTATTTTGCTTTGTTGTCTGATTTCTATGCTTAGTGAACATTTAAAAAGCAACTCAGAGACTTTGGGATTTATTAGTAACATGTAAGTCTCCACCAAAATAATACCGAAAAATCGTTAGTTGGGGAATTATATAAAAATGAGGAAGCTCTTTAAGGGAGAATTGGAAATAGCAGTTAAAAGAGTAAAATATTTGCAAGTAGCATGCGCACTTTCAAAAGAATAAATGTATGCCAGTCACCAACAGCATTTATAAAAATGGACTCTGAATGAGCCACAGCCAGAGTAGCTGGCAGAGTTAAACAGCAGTGTAACAGACACCATTAAAAATGAAAAGACATCTTCCAAAATATGGAAGCTGTGTCCAAAGAAAGAAAACAGAGGAAGAGTATAATCCCCAGCAAAATAAATGTTAAACCACAGCAAAGCAAGCCAAAAATATT
The DNA here is from genome assembly GCF_030936135.1 of Gavia stellata. Classification (NCBI taxonomy): domain Eukaryota; kingdom Metazoa; phylum Chordata; class Aves; order Gaviiformes; family Gaviidae; genus Gavia; species Gavia stellata. The sequence continues at coordinate 12,207,693 of NC_082595.1, forward strand.
AGTGGAAGCAACTTGCAGAAGTAATGAGCGCTAACAGTAAAGCCTTTTGTATATACATCAGAAGCAGCACAGTTGGACAGCTAGCAGGATGAGAAGAAGCAGCAAAGGAAGATAAAGACATTATGGAACAGCTAAATGAATTGAGGTGGGAGTCTTTCACACTGGGGTCATTCTTTACACAGAATGAGTCTGTGCAAACTCCCAGATTGGAGTGTCGGAGATTTTAGAGCAAATCAGTACCACAACAAATCAGTAACAATAGATGGTATTCACACAGGATATTTGGAAGAATTCAAATATGAAATTGTCAGTCAATCAACTGTCATTGTGATTGATCAAATCAGTACCAGTGTCAGGATAACATGAAAAGTATAGATAATGGGAACAAGAATAATCAGAGGAGTCTTCTATAAAGGAGTCTAAAAAGACAATGCCCTTCCACTTGCAAAAGTGATGACCGAAAGGGTAGTGTGATGAAAACATCTAAAATTATGAAGATACAAAACTTTTGCAAGAGTATGGGAACTAAGGGCTATCTTATTAGACAACAGGAAAATATAGAAAAAGGAAGTGATTTTTTCATTCAGCACATGATTAAATTGTGGAACTCCTTGCCATGGGATGGATGCTGTGAAGGACAAACAGGTGAAGTTTTTTTCCCCTGAAATTACTGGCTTAGACAAATTCATGAAGATCAGATGTTTTGTTGGCTATTAATAAGTGGTAGTTTACATGCTGCCTCTGGCTAAGAAAGTACTTAAGTTGTTAAATGTTGGAAGATGGGAAGTAGGCAATAGCTGAAGAGCAGGCACTCAGAAGAACGGTGCAGGATGAACCCCACCTTAATTGAACCTGCTGCCAGAGATAAAACACTGTCAAAGAGGGGGTCTGGGCCTATGTTATATTTCTTATGCTTTCACCCCATTAACTAGGCTTTTTGTCTGTATCATTCTCCTCATTTCCAGGGATGCTTACCTATGTGATAGTTTTCCTCTTCTGACTGGATGACTGGGCACAGCCTGGGCAGGAGAAACATGAGAGAGGTGCCTAAAGGAAGTGCCTTTTGCAACCTTTGAATAAAAATCTGTTAAATAATTTAATCATTTTCTGTCTACCTTCAAAAATAATGTGAGTCAACAAACAAAACAACTGACCGCAGTGAATTTTTCCACAATGTTTTTTGCTTTACTGTGTAAATAGTTTAGTATTGCCAGCTTTTATTGCCTCAGCATATATTTAGCTCTGTCTTTGCTTTTGGGTGGGGACAGGAATGGCAGGTAAGTTCTCCCACCTGTATTGCTTCTGACTTGAAGAAGGCATAATGTGATTTATTTTCTTTAGCCAATAGACCACGACACAGGACAGATAAAATTATTTGCTCCTGTGTATGCAGGAAAACCTGCAGCCAAGCCAGAAACCAAATCCAGGATGTCTGAGTCCCATTTCCCACCCTGACTATTGGAATGTCCTCTGTAATCAGTAAGAGTGTTCAAATCATGAAGTATCACTTCAGAAACTATTCAGGGTATATTTGACTGTGATATGTCTTTAAAAAAATGTTTTCCATGCTCTATCATCAAAAATTTCAGCTTGAACACAGTTAACTCAGCCCAAGTTTTGGAAACAAGATTTAGGCCCTTCAGGGGATTGTCCTTCCCTGGTGTTGTTAATCCTGTGGTTTTTAAGGCATTTTTTTTCATAAAAAGGAAATATGTTTTGTTTTACTTCAATGTTTACAAGTGTTTGTCTGGGAAATATAGGATTAGAAAGGAACACATTTCAAGCACCACGCTGGGTGTGTTAGTGCTTTGTATTCTGCTACCACATCTGAACTTTCTTCATGTTGTGTTTCATAATGTCCCAGACAAATAAGAATGAGATCATATTTGCTAGAATTGTTTAACCGTCAGTGGCCTGACCCTGAAAAAGACTAGGCATGTTAGCTTTCTGTCACCCTGGATGGGAGCTGAGGTTGCACAGCATCTGGCAGGATGTTCTCAGCACCTCACAGAATTTGTGCTTTTAACTTAAGTCCCAGACCACATCTATTTTCTTCAATATACTGCAAACATATAATTATAGTTAGCACAATTGGTACTTTCACTTTTAACTAAAATGCCTCTACCCAGCAGGCAAAATAATAATCATGAAATGACTTTGTGATGAATGATGATGCTTCCAACAAAGTGCTTGAGCCATAAATGGAAAGAGACAGTACATTTCATCCTATTTTTTGAAATTGCGTATGCTGCAAATCCATTTTTTATGAAAATTAAATAATGCATTTTAAGCTACAAATCACAGTGGGCTTAATGCAATAATGCACCAACCTCTCTTATCTTCAGTTCAAGTCCTGGCGGGGAGTTTCAAGACAATGCCTAATAAAAGACACATTGATCTGAGGGTGGTTCCCTGTGATAAGGCTGTTTCCAGTTGTAGCTCTTTGCAGTCTTTCATTTTAAGGGATAAAGAAAAGGAGGTGAGGCCAGGAAAATGGGTAAAGAAAGATAAAATGTGCAAAACACAATGTGTTTGGGGCACCCTTGTCCTGCTATCTGTACAATTGTACAGTCCATTGATTACAGTGGTATTTCTCCTGACTCAAATTTACACAATTGGAACAGCATCAGGCCTTCAGATAACCATGATTTATGCCCTTCCTGGTAGTCACAGCAGATAACAGTTTTAAACTATACCTTCTCCTGTTTAAACACATTGACATTCATGACATAAGATATTCTCTTGGAAATGACAGATATGATAATTTTGTACCAAGGCTCACAAATGGATTTTAAGAACTTGAAAACAATGGCATGTGTAAGTTTTTAATTGTTTTCTTTTTCAGGGTTCAAACTGGACTAGTTTCTATTCCAAACACACAACGTTAATGAAATAATTTGCAGACCGATTGAAATGCTGTCATTTTTCAAAGAAGGTTTTCTGGCTGAATGCCAGTTTTTCAGTAAATGGAAATACTCAATAAGAAGCTCAAATTATTTCAGAAAGGCTTAAATAAAAATATTAAACTCCATCAGAAAAAAATCATAAGCATGTTTTTACAATGAACATGAAATACATTATCCATTCGCATGTTCATGCTTTGAATGGCTCTAAACTCTTTACCTATTTAGATAATATTGACAATAATTTCATCATCTGAATTTCCTGAACCTTTAGACAAAAAGAAATGGCTTTTTGCTTCACAGACTAGCACACAGTCTTCCTGGGGAGGAATCCTTTTTCGGGGTTACTTCGAAGGATTCACCACCCCTATCATTCGGCAGTTCCTGATCTCTGAAGGAAGACAGCGAAGCCCATACAAGCTGTTCTGTCTTTCTGCATGGCTGATCCCCAGCACCAGAGCAGTAATACAGCTGAATTAACAGAGAGTTTGTCTATACCACAGTCACAGTCACATTCCTTTCCGGATTATGGAAAAAGTGGTTTCAGGGAATCTGTCTTGTCTGCTGAAAAAAGATTTAATGAAAAATTGATGACCAAATCGAGCACTAGTCTCTTCTCAATGAAACCCTTGTTCGAGCCAAAATTCCCATAAGTGTTAGTAGCAAACTTGAGTAAGTTTAGAAGAGCAGTACCAGCTGAGGAATAACTGCAGCACCATGTTTGGAGAATGCCGTCCATTTGCTCATGCTTTATAACATTCCTGAGCGTGGTAAGCACTTGAGATTGCCACTGCTGGGCATGCCAGCTGGCTTGCCTTCCTTCTTCTGTTCTGCAGAAGAATCCTGGCAAGTGAAATATTTTCAAAATGTGTTTCTGACACAGCGGTGGAAAACTTACAGCTATTGTTTGAAACAGGCAAATAGAAAAAGCTATACGTGTTCTCCTTGTTGGAAGAAATCACATCTTAATGAAAAAGTTCTGGATTTTCACTGCAGAAGATATAGGTGTATTTTGAATCTTTGCAATGGAGACAACCTTAGCAGACTAGTTTTAGTGGAAATACTTGTTTTGATATGTGAAGAAACACAAAAATTACTAATGTGTTTTGCCACTTGAGTCTCTTGACAAACATTCTGTGTGGATTATAATATAAATACATAACTGCTTTTCCTCATTTCAGCATGCCACTTGTGAACAATTTTGTCATAACAAACCCCATCTTCCCTGCTTTTCATTTATCTCCCTAAAATAGAAATGGTCTTTTTCCATTTATCCTGCTAGAATAAACATCTATTAATTCTCCCAGGTCACAAAACCTTCAGCTTCTGAAGGTTAGAAATGTCTGCACAGTATGCAACTCCTTTGGTTTGGTTCTGCCTTGAATCAACTCAACAGAAAATGTCCAAATATTTGCCCGGTAATGGGAAAAATGAATGTAATTGATCCACGGCTCTTATGTACAACATCAAAGTACTTAGAGACAAGAAGCTATTGTAAGACAGTGACTAATAACTGTATGAGGGGATTTCCATTAGCGGGCCCACAAGGAAGATGATTCTAATTTGTGAGTGTCTTGTGAAAAGTTAAAACTGTCATGAACTATACAAGGAGTTTTTCATAAAACCAAAGCTGTGGAAAGAGGCATTGCTTTTTATATGCATGACCTTGGGATACCCCAATTAAGGTCGGATGCAATCATAAATTACTTGAATCCACTGAATCCTTCTTAAAATCCTCGCATAACACAATTCAGAGTCTTCTACACCAAATCTTCCAAATCAGTATATTTTTGATAGCTCTGTGGATAGCAATGAGCAAACTGAGTTACCATGAACAGTTCTAAAATCTCATGGGATGTAGTGATCCTTTCCCTTACTCCTTTTCCCTTACTCCAGAAGATGCAACCTGATGGAAATGTAGCAGCTCCTGGCACAGTGCTATTTGCAAGGCTGCCATAGGTGAACTCTTGAGGTACCTGCTACTGATATCTAGACAACATATTTAAGATGAAAGAAAAGACAAATAAAAGACTGAGCAGGGAGCTGATTCTGCCACCCTTGTCTTTACTTTTACTTTTCACACAGTTTTTGAATAGTGGCAGCAAATATCTGGCCCTGCAGAATCTACTTCTCAGTTGTATTTTCATAATATTCTCAGATGAAAGTTGCATTTCAAATTTTACTCCGGTTTAGGAAGCTTGTGCTGTTGTCAACATCTATTTAAATTATCATCATAGACTCTTGCAGATAACAGTTCATCTCTACTTTTGTAATCATACTTACATATGCAAGGAACATACATACTTGCATAACATTTCTTCCATATGATCCCATAAAGCACCAGAATATTCACTGCTAAACCAGTGAATTTTTTCCCCAGAAGCTAAACTGTCCATCTTAGAAGCACATATACAGTGGAAGGGGGAAGAGAGAGTAAGAGCATCCTTGTCTTTTCAGAGTCTTTGTGGATGGCTGAAGTGCAGGAATCGGGGACTAGGCCCACAAGTCTTTGCCTGGAATCAGTGTGAAAAGAGGTAAGGAGCATATTAAATCACAAATTTCTTCTCTTTCTCTGCATTCCAGTGGGGCTGCCTGGTAGGAAGGAAAGGAGATAGCTTGTTCCCTGAAAAGGCACATCACAAATTCTTCCCCATTTGTGCCAAATGCTTGTAGTATAAAGGATTGCATTTTTTCTGAGACACAGTGCTTTGGATGTGCTCGCTAATGTGGTTCAGCTTCCTTGCTGCCTCTTATTTTAGCCCATGCCTTAACGGTATAATTTAACCTTAAATTAGAGGCATATTTTACCCTTGTTTTGTATGCAGAAATTCCTTTGATGTAATTGGGAGCCCCGTGCAAAGATGGAGGGTTTATCATGGCCCTTTGAATGCATGTGACATGGCAATTTGTCCAAGACATATTCTCATGCAAGAAGAATGGGGTCCCATTGTGGGAAAATCTAGGGCCAAACACTGCACAGAGCTGACGTCAATAGGATTGAACACAGTGTGAAGTTATGGCAAAATCTGATGTATTAGCTGTTTGGTGCCAGTGGTTTTTTTTTGTGCATCCACTACTCTTAGAATTGGTGATGGAGAGTACATATCATATTGTCCTGAGAAACCCTAACTCTTGTTGCAAGAGGATGAAAGGAAGATGATCTCAAGAGTCTGAGTGACCAGTTTAATTGGATACATGTGGACAGAGCCCAATCCAAAGCTCACAGAAAACTGTGGAAGTGATCTTGATGGCTTTTGGATGAGCCCCACTATGAAATCTTAGGATTAGGATTTGAAATAGAGTCCATGAACACAGAAGCCACTGTCTTACCAGATAAAAAGACATGATGCAGTTTTGCAGTTGAATATGTTCTTTTCAATCAAAGCACCTCCAGGCTCTTTTTGTCTTTTTTTTTCACTTCATTCTTTCTTAATAAGGCAAGTTTTGCTGGCCTTTATATGGCCTCTCACAAGAGAGTCCCTTAAAGAATAAAGTTCTAAGCCCCATCTCATCTCCCACAGAAACCTAAATAAAAAATATAAAGAATATAAAATAGAGGCATAAAACTTACCACATCTTTTTATTTAGGCAGCAATTTCATCAGTGTTGTTCTAGCCCTTTGGCTCTAACAGTAGTCATATATCTCTTTTGCAACCTCTCCATGGGGTCTTAATCTCTAGGTACATATAAATTGCATTTATTCTTTTAGCACAGGACAGGATAATGCAGTGGAAGACACGAGGGATTGGTTTGAAAGTTCTGGAGTTTATGAAAGGCATGTGAGATAAGAAAATGTCAAGGAAAACAGATCATGGGCAGAAGCAGATGTTCAGCTTATGGCCACATCTTTGATCCTTTCTTCTTTGCATACATGATGTGTATACAGAGACATTATATAGCCTACACTGCTAGTGGGCAGAAGTGAGGGGCATCGTGGTCTCACAGAAAAATGGGTCTGTAAGAGGATTGAAGGGGGTCATAGAGTCAATTTTTGCACTGCTTTCTCATGAGAAAGTAGGTCCCATGTCAGCTACAGTGTAATCAGAACACAGCCTCTAGCCCACATGTATAGCTACACAAGCAAATCTGGGTCCATTTCTGTGTATGGATGAGAGAATCGCTAGGAACAATACCTGTACCAGAGCCTGCAGAACACTGCAGCAAAGACCTAGCTGAAGAACTTGAACAATGTGGTCGGATGATTTATATCAGAATGAGAATCTGACTTTAAACAGGCAGAGAAAGAGAATTTTGAACATAAACAACATAAACATTTAAAATTACTTCAGACTTTTGTTAGAAAAGCAATACTTAAAGTGCTGCGGAGAGCATGTGAATCTCCTTGTACCTGTGCATCAGCTTTCTGGATAATATCTTCAGTATCTCACAGGTACTGAAGCTTGCCAGCTGTGTGTTTCTGCAGCTGCTTTTTATTGAAAGACACAATAAACACTACAGTCGTGTAAATCCTCTATAAACAGCTGTAGCAAAAGCCATCCCTGCACCCTGTTCAAAGTTAAACACCATACTCACTCCCTAGCCCCTCTCTACTAGCTTGTAAATTAAGTATAATACTAATAGTTACCCTTTTCTAAGTGTTTTGAGATCTTCTAATGAGAGGCGCTATATACTAGTAAAGTCCAAAACATTAAAAATAGTTACTTATTTATTTCACATAATTTCTGAGCCATCATTTCCAATCCACCTCCATTGTTCCCAGCAAGCAACTAAAATAATTAACAGCAGACAGCCTATTAAGAAATGGAAAGTGTTTTGGTTACTTGCTATTTGTGGGTATGCATTGTTCCAGCATGGGAGAGCCAACTGCGGTTGGGAGAATTTTCTGCTCACCACAGACATTTTATCTCCAGTGTTTACCAGATTCTGAATCTGGACAAGTTCTGAGATTGTCCAATTTCTCTAAATTTCAATGTCCAAAATTATGTAGTCCACAATGAATAACTCTGCCTAAATAAACTCAATTTAAGTGTCATAATTTTTTCCTGTTTAAGCCAACCTTTTTTCCTCCCCCAGATTCTCTATCCCCAACCTCTCCCTTTACCCCATGGAGCCCTTTAGTTCTCTCCAGAACTTTTGATGCAATCATTGATAAGAGGCCAGCGACCACTCCCTGGTGCAGAACATGTACAAGGCAACAGAAATACCAACCAACTGGCATTTTATAACCATAATAATAAAGTAAAAAATAAAGTAAAAGTAAAAAAGGTAAAATAAAAAAAGCCTGGGTTGTCTTACACACAAAGGACATGTAAGACTTGTCTGTGTGTGCTAAGACTCAGTTTAACAACGAGGCTTTTCAGTCAGACACTACAAAGCAGAGGAAAGACTACTAAGGCTGCAGAGACAGCAGTCAGGTGGTTGTAGACAGGAAGAAGACTATTTTTTTCTCAGATGTCTTGCAGGTTAAGATACCATAATGAATCAAATTTACTTGGCCTTTGTTTTGAATTTTTTTGTTTCTGTTTCAGACCTGCAGAAGGGCTTCTTCTGTGCCTGCGAGTTTGGCATTTGTTCTGAGGATATTAGTTGTTCTAATCAAACATATGATTTCTACTCTTGGATATTTCCTATTCTTCTATAAGCAGAAGACTTATCGTTGCTAGGGACACAGCTCTCTCTCCATATCTGAGCTCTCTCCATGAGGCATAGCTGGATCCAGGGCAGATCTCAGGAGACTCCTTGGAGCCCAAGATTCAGGCCTGGGTAGTGCATGATGGAGACAGAAACAGTCTTGGCAGAGCCTTCAATGCTGCTGGAGTGGTCCTAACTTGAGAGGAAAGTTATGGCTTTGGGAAGGGGGTGATATCTGGCATGGTTATCTAGAAGGACTGAAAAGTACAGACCACCTTGAGAAAACTTCTCAAGAGAGAGAGAGGAGGATGGCTCAAATACTTCATCTCCTGGGACCAACACCATCCTGGCCCACTGCCAGATTTCAGACCAGAACCATTTAAAATTAGACTCTAACAAAACTATTTTCTAGTAAAGCCTTTATATCATTCCTGGATAGCCTTTTGTTTGTGGTCTAGACACAGGCCAAAGCCTGGGTGCTCAGCTTGCCTCAGCACTGCTGTTGCTCTTTGCACATCGCAACACTGTGTTTGGGCAAATCTATTTAATGATGTCAAATGGGGACAGAGAACTACGGCAAGCACGTAGCACAGAGTCCATATTGTCTTCACAAAGAATGCTTTCCATGAGGTATCAGTTACTGCTTTTCATTAAAAAACAGTTAAGTGGATTCCTACCCAGCTTGAGAGGAGCAGCTTCACAGATACTCCAGCAGTTAATCACATGCTAACAATGACGATAAGCATAATGGGCTCTGTGACTGAGGAGCTTGGTGGGAGTTTATTATAAAAATAACTGCTAACTTTTCTCCTGCAACCATCTTGCAATGCTACTTGGAGACAGAGGGTTTCTATTTGCATGCTCTGTGGCTATGACACCGTGTAGTCTATCCGGCAATGCCTTGTAAGTGCTCCTCAGCCCCGAGACACCTATGACTTCAGGCAACCCCAGCCCAGCTGGAGGTGGTTGCTCTCCTCACTCATTTTGCCTTTGGACTCTCTTCTGGAGTAGTTAAGAAGGCAAGCAGCTGGGATTGCCTGTCTGCTGGGAACTGTTTGGAGATCGCTAGCTCATTTCATCAAAACTATCCATGAGGACCAGCATGGTACTATTTTTTTTCAGATACATTTAGGGATAATGACTTGATCCAGGGGATATCCTGGCTTGATTAGTCACTATGCCATGTATTAATATAATTGTTGATACAAGTAGCAAGACTGAAGGTATCAGATACATAGTTACAATTTTAAAATAATTTTTTTCTCTCCATTTCATTTTCTAGATCACCAATTAAAAAGCAGGAAGATTTTAAACTGGACTGTATAATTCTGCAAGACACAATCCCCTCCCTGCTGCCTTTTTTCCTGTTCTATTTCTGGCCTGCATGGTGGAGAGGATGGTTTTTCCCTGGTGAAAATTAGTAAATGAATTATAAAAGCATGCATTGTAAATTTTTAGGAATGGAATATGCTTCACACGCCTACTGAGTGATGTGCATGAGAATCCATGTACTGTACATGGTGTAGAAGAAGGCTTTTTTGTAAGATTTTTTTTAATGACCTGTGCCTAGAATACTAAAATTGAAACCTTGCTCTGGGTGGTCTTTATTTTTGGCTGAAGCCTCCTAATAGTTCCATAAATATTAATTTATGAAGAACGCAGAACACAAGTGAATGTAGAACTGACCACTTTCTTGGTGTTCTCATATTACTTAAACTGTATTATTATTATTATTATTTGCTTATAGAACAGTGGCAATACTGTTAAAAAAATTAAATGGGACTTTTATCATTGAAAAGTTTGTGGTTTGCTTATTTCGATCAAAAAAAATCAACTGAGCACATGCAAATAACTTCAGAAATAAAGTGCAACAGTACCAGTTTTGACACCAGCCCCATTTGTTTCCTCTGAAATGTTTTGCCAGTCCAGCAGCCAGATATTTCAAGAACAGTCTCACAAGGGAAGATTAAATGTGTGTGTTTTCATAAAACAATGACATCTTGTTTTCAAAGCCCTGCAAGCTTAAAATGGATATTAGAGCAGTCACATATAAACTGCAGTTCCCAAGGACAACTGTTTAGCTTAAGTGCCATTTAATGTTCTCCTAAATGGTTCTGCTGTTTAGTGTGCAATATATCTTCTAGATTAGACCTTTAATCCTTTACATTGTGCTTGCTGTGTCAAAGAGGGCTTCATGCCAACTTCTTCCTATTGGTGGGTCTCTTTCTCTGTCTTTTAACAGGCACGTGAAGAACATCAAAGTCTTATGTTTTGCCTCTTTGAATCCAAACAAGAAATCCAGTTAAAAGTTTTTGTGAACTAAAAACTTTAAACAGTTTAACGTGTTTCCCCCTTTCTTTCTGCTTAAATTTTAGTGCTTTTATGAGCACAAAAAAGTAGAAAAAATACTAAAAATAGTTTATAAAGTACTGTTTTTTTAATAATGTAAAAAATTGATATAGGTTAGCTGGGTACATATAATGTTAATGGGGACTTCAGAGGGCTACAGCTTTCACACCTCAGTCTTCAGGCAAAGAGAACTCAATGCCATTACAAATGTGATACACAAAGCAGGGAAATTATCTGGTGCAGCACATTTAAGCAGAGCCAGGTATGAAACTAAGTCCAGCTTGGATGCTTAAGGCACATCACTTTTTGCTGAGCCAGCAGCTGACTGGACTAACCAGAAGACCCTCATTATTGATGGACCTGAAGTATAAGTACTGCTTTGCAGCATAAGTCAATAGTGGTTTTCCGGAAGCTAGCTCTGAATTTCTTAGTCTTGGCTATGCTTGCATTTGCTCCTGAGAGGAAAATAAATTTGCCCTGTACGGCCTAAAAAGCAAAAACATCTGCTTGTATTATGAGCAGCCCTATTGTCCGAGTTCAGCAGCAGGGAGGTCTGCACTTGTTCAGCTCTGCTTTCCTGCTAAGCATCAAGAAAACCTATGGGGATCATTATCAAGGCTCCCCAGGGCAGTGGAGGAATGAATTCACCAATCCAACAGGTAGCCAAAAAAGGCCACCCCAATGTCCTGGCTAGTAGCAGAATACGCTGTGTACCACGCAGGGGACCCACATTTGGGAACAAGTTTGGAACACTTGTTCCAATGCCAATGATGGACAGCAGCCATGGGCTAAGGGAGGGACTCGGCTTCTGGGAAGGTTAGCTGTGGTAGCTGGCAGCTGGAGAACATGGCAAGCTAAGACTCAGTGGGTGGTGAGGAGGAAAAAATGATGGTGCAGATGGAATGCTTGGTTAGAAGAAACCCCACCTCACTTGGTGTGATTCAGTAACCTGAATATCTGCCTACAGGAAAGAGAGCATTCCCCTGGTTATTGCCACTCGCTATAGATGCTTCATTAGTTGCAAAATGGCTGTGCTCCAATATCTGAGGCCCAATGTAGCTTTTTACTGTCACTTCTGTTATCCTGAACTGTTACCTACAAATTGATGTTTGCTTTGTAATTAGGGGCATTGAGAAAAGACAAGAAATACATTTCACTTATTTTTTACTTGCATTTCTGTTATTTATTTGGGAGCTTATGAGTAAGAAATACATGTCATATTTGGTCCAGATGTAAACACACCCAAAAGCAGAATTTTGTCCCAAAATTTCCATTATCAGATGTTATTCACATTTGGACTTGAATATTAACAAAATGTGTAGTCAAATGTCAACTATCTGAGAAGAAATAGAGTCCAAGTAACACTAATTAGGAAACAAAACAGATAAAACCCTTCCTGTAAGCATGGGACCTCCAGGTCTCCATCCCAGCTGATGTTTCTGCCAGCACTGAGGAGGAAACCATTCAGCCCCCAAGTTTCCTTGTGGCCCCTTAATTTTTATCTTTATAGGCAGAGGAGGGAAAAATAACATGGGCTGTGTTCTCCTGATCCCATTCACTTAATACTACTACTTTGGTTTTACCAAGTACTGAAAGCTTTCCAAACCTGCCTGGCAGGCCTGTAAGAAAAGGCTCTTCAAATTTAAACCTTACCATTCTGAACTGAGCCTTGAGACTGAACCCAAGCCCACTCTCGCAGTCATTTTCAGCCTCTGTATGAAAGTATTTCCACTAATGTAATTATATTCCTGATAGAATCAGCTGTATGGTGATTTTTTTTTAATATGGTATTTTTGCAAAGATATCCATGGAGGACAGTATAAATTGTGCATGTAGTAAATCGCCTGTCAAAGGAAAAACAAGTAATGGTTGAATTTGTTAACAGGGTATGTTCTTTTGTCCACAGAAAGTTGTGCAACTTCTTGCAGCCACAAAGTAACTGCAGATCAAGGATTAGCTAAATTAACTCTGGTAACTTACTCAGCGAAATGCCAGTAGATAGGGTCATGGATCTCTAGATGGAAGTATACACAACTCCTCTAGTGATAAGGGACTATAACAAAAATAGACCTGTCAGGAACCGTGAGGCAGGGTAAAGCATGCCCATCTCACCCCAGACAGAAGTTTTACTTACCTGTCTTTAAAGATCTCCATGAAGAGACTCCACATTTGCTTTAGGCAATTTTTTCCTGCACTTGACTTCCCTCAGTGAAAATGCTACCCCAAAAACATTATTCTAATCTTTCCTACCACAGTCTTTCATGCTCCTACTCGAACACATAATTTTTTTGCCCTATCTGTCTTGCATGGGGGATTAGCTTGTTCCCTTCCTCTTTGCAACAGCCTTTCATATCCTTGAGTTTTTTGTGACTGTTTATCACATCTCCACTCACTCCTTCTTCCCTGTGCTAACAGACGGAGGAAATCTTCAGTTACCAGGAAGATGGTGTAGCTGCCTTCCTATCAGCCCACCCTCGTCTTCACTGAGATAAGAAGGATTTGGAGCTCTGGTGAATTTTGACGAGCACAACAGCCCCTTGAGGGACTTTCTGAGATAAAGCAGTGCTGAAGCTGCTCTAATTTATCTTGAGGATATAACTGGATAGTGGTCATAATCATAGTGGGGGGCATATAAAGATAGCCGGACTGTTCCTCCTGTGCCTCTGATTTGTGCTGCACAGAGCTCGGGCAATCCAGACTATTTATCCGTAGTAAAGTGGTGACTTCACATGTTCTGCCCAAAGAAGTATTCACAATATACAAGGACTTTAGCTGTGGGATACCAACCAGGCTGATATCTTTCACATATTTCTTGTAGGTTATTTAGCTATTCCATTAACTTTTCCATCCTATCTATAAGACCATCCGTATATTTTTTAAAAAAGAAAATAGCAATATAGAAGTTACCTTTCATATATCACCAAAATCATAGTGTCTAAAGACTTCTAACTTGACAGCCTTTAAATTCAATACTAACAAATTTATGGATGATGTAAAATTGGTACTTATGCTAGGAAAGCTACATATTAATGAGAGCATATTGGTATCAGTTTTTAAACATTTTTCTTAAAATATTATTTAAAGATTTTGGGTTAGACTCACTAATGTATCTTGGCTTCTTTGTGCAGCTTTAGTGATGCAAAACAGCTACAAACCAATTTAATTGGTTGGTTAACCTCAGTTTACAATTTCTTTGTGCTTCTGCAGTGGTGGAAAACAGCCAGACTGTATCTGGTTCTCAGTCTCTTATTAATCAAAGGTATCCAATTGCCTCCCACTGAGGCATTTTGTGTGCTCTATAATACACCTTAACCATCGTCTTCGTTACTTATATTCTGATATCTAATAATTTTAATTTATAGTAAGCTTCAGCCTTTAAAATTTTACAAAGTGATGGAGACTATCAATTTATATACCAGTGGGTATACTGGAGAAAGACTTGAAAAGAGCTCACAACCTATGTCTGAGAAAGCCTTTTAGATGGCACTATTCATTGAAATAGCATATTTAAAAGTAATTTCAGAAGATGAGCGTAGAAAACCACTCACTAAGCACTTGCCCTTTGTGTGTGTATGAAGGCATAACTGTACTGCTTTTTAAAAAGAAAAAAAAAAAGATTTCAAAGATAACATCTTCCTTACTGAGTAGGCTTCCCATCAGTTATAGAAAATAAAAAGGACAGACGCACCAGATGTAAGGATAGATCCATGTTAGTGGTAGCCCATAACAGAAAAATGCAGTCATCTGAAATACACCATTGTGTGCATGCTGAAGCCTGGAGAACTGTCAATGTCTGTGCTTTATTCCTATGCACAGCTGCAAAGATAACACTGTCTGCTGTTCACAGGCTCCATGGGGAATTCCTCGTAACAGTTTTGTTCTTTCAATTCTTATTAAGGTTTACATCCCCATTTCAGTTGATGATCAACTTGCTAGCTGGGTCAACTGCTGGCATAAATCCCATCAGCAATTATAATTTTAACTTGACAGTATCATGGGGCTTTGCATGTTGGGGCTTTACAGTGAGTCTAGATGGATCATTTTCCTTTTTTCGGCCCCTATACTGCATGAAAGAGTTCTTCCATTCTTACCTTTAACTGCTAAAATTCCTGTGATGACGATATACTTTTATGATGCACTAAAATAATAAGGACAATGATATGATCTCCTGAAACTGAAAATGCCTTGAGGAAGAAATACAGATGCATAGGCACTTACCCCAAGCTTACTGAAATCACTGGGAGGTTTTTCCATAAATTTTAACAGACTTTGGATCTGGCCTTGAATTATTTATTAATGCCTAAACCAGGCGATGCACTTTCTCCATTTTAGGCAAACCTTCTGAATCTGCCAATTAGAAATTTAACAGGGGTGGTACCTTCTGGTTTCTTTCAGGAACTACTGCTCTTGCAAATAAAGGCTTGCACTTCTAGTCTGTAGCATTTATAAAGTTATCACAGCTTAAACCTAGTGTCACATTAAAAACAGTTTTCAGGTCACACAAGCTGTAGTGATAGATGTCTTTTGAGATCAGTTCTGCCAAGCTGTGCTTCTCTAGATTCCACTTCTGTGCCTGGAGACTTGCAGCGAGTGCTTGGAAACCTTGCTAGACTTCTTCAACTACAGAAGGGTTTCTAATGATTTCTTATGAGAGACCATGAGTCCATACTTTGGACTATGGAGCTCAAGTGAGCTTAAACAAACTTTGGCAGGGAAGTTGTCTGAAGTTTGAATGGAGCCTCCCAGGGGAATGGGTGCATTGAGATAAGAGCAAAGAGTAAAGCTTGTTTGAGAGTGTTAGTGGCCAGAACTTCATTCCTGTAAAACAGGGATTTTAACAGGTTTAGGCTTTGCAGTCCACCTCTGAGTTAAAAAAAGGGTTGTCTCCCCAGGTTTCTGATTGGGGTACCTATATGTTTTTAATCTGAGCAGTGCAGATTTCAGCCTTGCATTGGCCTCCTTCTAGGTGAGAAAAGGAAGTTAAGTCCACACAGCGACTGCGGACCAGATTTTCCTCTAAGTAGCATTAATTTAACGGAGATGATACTGCAAAAGGAGCATGTTCAACTTGGAGAAGAGAATTAGATTCAACCTTTTCCAAGAAAACATGCAGAATGTTTGATATCTGAAAGTGTGCTACAGAAGAAGTGCTTGCTGTTGGGTACTGCTATAAATCTTTACTCTTTGAAACACGAGAGCCTATTAAAAGTCAGCTTTAAAAACTGGTTTGATTATCTTAGCGCATTCAATAGTTTTAGCATATTCTGCTGTTATTCTAACAAAGATTAACTAGCCCATTATACCACATATGAAGTGCTTTGAAGACTTCGGACTGTAGTATCTGTGGAATTACTAGGTGTTGCCCTGAAAGGCCGTGGATGCAGAAATCTGTCAGCCTATGAAAGCTATGCATGGTTCAGGAATAAATATATCAGCAGGAATAAAATAAGGGCTCAAATGGAAAAAAAGGGGAAGCAAAGAGAATTCCTTTTCATTCATTAGCTATTCAAATACGACTGGATTAAAATTACTCCTAAGTTTTTCCAAATTAATTACCTCTGCATGGCCTGAAATCCTTCGTTTGAGTTATTCATGCCGAGGCAAAGCATTTGCTATTGGACCGTTTAGCAAAATGACACAGTTAATCCAGAAACCATCTGCAAGTAACCTCACGATAGTTTTTGCATGTTTGCTCCCCATCAGCACAACTACTTGGGTGAGAATGGGACCTCCATTTTTTCCTACTCTCCCAGGAGTCCCCAGAGAGTTATGTATGAAAGGAAAACAAACCAGGAAGGTCAAAGAGTAATTACAGGAGGATATCCTCTATGCATTCTCAGCCACAATCTTTTCAGTGTCAGGAATATTTGTCTGTCTCTCTGATTGACAAAACTTAGAAAGCTAAGGTGCAGTGCACAAAGCCACCCTATTTCATAAAAATCACACAACTGCAGGATGTTCTATATGCTCCAAGAACTGAGACTGGACAGAAAGGAATTATTATTTGAGGCATAGGATGACTGGTGGTTTTTTTATTGATATCCAAATCTGGGATTTTTCTGGACAAGTGCTGAAATCTCAACTCCAAATATCCTTCAGTTTGGGGGGAATTCTGAATTCAACTCCAGATGTGGACAGGGGAGTTTATCTCACTTCTTACTGTGAACAACTGACTGGAAAAATCAAATTCACTAATCTAAAAGTAACAAAATTTTTACAGTTGGCTGAACTAGATTCCTTAATTAACTCTTTCATTCAGGCAACATTTCAGATGCTGAGTGGGGCTGTTTTTCAAATCTGCAACTTCGTATTTCAGAATATTCTTCCCTGACTAAGTCCTTCTTGTAAGATTTCTGAGTAGTATTGCTTGTTCTCAGGTAACATCAGCCTTTTTCTGAAATTTGTGTTACTGTCTCAGTTGGTAAGTCAAGAAAAGGTAGGTCAAGAAAAGAATGCAAACAAAATGCGCCTTGCCTTGGTCCCTCATCATCTTTTCCAAAGGGAGGTAACAAGGTTATTCTGAGGGCTATTCATCATTCCTCTGGTGGTCCAACCACTTCACTTAGTTTATGATTTGCTGCCAGTGAAGCTGTATCAGCACAACCTACAGTGTTGCTCTCAGGTTGACAGTTACAGACCATTCCCTATGGAAACAGCAATATGCACTGCAAGGCATGTACTGACTTAGCAAACCTGATGAAAATAGAATGTTACCAGTCTGGCAAGATTTTAAATTAAACGGCAGTAAATGGAAATAAAACTTCCATTCAAGGACTGAGTAAGAATTCATGGGGCACTAATAATTTTGTTGGCAGATCAGCAAAGGATTTCTTAATATTGTGACATGATTTTGTCACATGATTTGAGAGGAAACATCCTGTAAAACAGATAAGAACTTTTCTAATGACTGTCCAAATGTATTTGAGGGAAGTGACAATAGAGCTGGAATCAGTTTTTCTTATTTATATGCTGGCTGTGCACACAGCATCTCTTCCATTGCAGATGTCTGTCAATAGGGCTAAACAGAAGTCCTCACTCATGAAACATTATGGGAGGTAATCTAAAGAAAATGGCTTACACAGCTGCCCACTGGTTGTTCTCAGATTCTTTTTTCTGTGCTACGGTATTACAAACCTGTGGATTTTACTGAAGATTTTTTTTAAAAACAAACTCTGGACCTCAAGTTCTGATGTTCTTCATAACTTTTATGCACCCTTGATAATGAGTATATAAGTGCAAACCACACAAATTCCTGTTCCTGATGGTTTTGGAGCCCTACCTCAGTGCAAAATACAGCTGAGAAAACAGCTCAAGAAAACCTGGCACTCAACCGACCATAACAAGTTCAAGTGTCCTTAACCAAGCCTAAATTGTTGGGCTACGATGGGTCCCTGGGCCTAAATCTATAAGCCTGTTAACTTCAGCTCATGTGTCCAGACCTCCATCAGTAAAGTTTAGCCAGTATAACCACTATGTAACTGAAACATAGAGCATACAGGTTCCAAATGCAATTTTAGTCAAACTTTGGAAGGTTCATATTAATACCTGTTCTGTAAGTGAAATTTTTTAATTATGCATTGAAATGCTGTAGACTGCATGGTCAAAATTCAAGAAGTTGTCTTCTGTACTCAGGAATAACCTTGCTATTAATGGGGGAGAGAGGGAAGAAGGGATTTTATTACCCACAGTACTATCCTGTGGCATGGGAATGGGAGCCAGAGTTAATGGACAGAGTATAAAAGTCAGCAGTTCTTCCCCCCGTGAATCTGCACTTGCATGTCCTGTGAGGGCACACATACATGTGCATGTGCTGACAAGCACAACTAACTGGAGCATTTGAAAATGTTTATGGAGAAAGGGAATACTTTATCTCCACTGTAATTTATGTTTTTATGGGAAGAATGTCCTTTTATATGCTATACATAGTTTAACGAGTTGATGATGGACTCACCAATGGGTGTTGTCCCACATTCACGGCTCCTAACTATTTACCACGCACAGAGGAAAACACGATACACTTAATAAAAGAATCACAGGGCTTTTGTTTCCACAGAGGACTCCTGGCTTTACTGGTCAAACTGCTTCCAGAGATGTCAGCAGTTGCAGAGCCCTTTCATATGCTGAAAATATGAACCCACACCATTCCAGGCAGCATTTGTGTTAGCAATGGAATTTTTAAATAGAAATAATTAGTTTTGCTGGCCATGGTTGTTACATCTGGCATAAATTTGCCCCAGTAAACCCTATTTTTAAAAAACAAAGCATCTGAATTGAGGTTCCAGATTATACTAGTTACTGATCTTTGCAAGCCTAATCCATTCTTATGAACAACGCCTCTGTGGTGTTTTCTTCCCCAAAGGATATAGTATGGGTGCAACCCAAGCTTTATTGTGCTTAATCTGAACCAGAAGTCTGAGCTGATTATTTTAAAAGGCATGCTGTTTCTTAAAAGTGATTTTCTTCCTGTCTTCATGCTGTGCTGATAAGAAGTTATGAGTGGATCTCTTTAATGTTTTAGGCTGGAATGATACAGAAGAAGGCAGTGTGCGTCTGGGGGCTACACAGCCCAAGGTTAAGCCAGTTGATGTAGCAACAGTAAAGGCTACAAAAAAATACTCTTTTACTTTGAAGCATACATACGACAGCTTTTAATTTCTGGAAACAACACAAATGGGGCAAAATTATGCCTGGCTTATAAAGGCAGAGGGAAAGACCTCATACTCTTTCAGCACAACGACCTGGGGTCTGTAGTGCTGTTGACAATGACAGTAAGCCCAAAGCACAGGGAGGGCAGGGGTCAAGAGATGTCCCCTGCACCCTGTCAAAGGACGCCTCTGCCCAACATGCTATTGTAGCCTCAATCAAATTCTCCTCCTCACCTCTATCTTCTGACCGGTGCCCCCAGTGATGCCGGAGGGCACCCAGGTCTGAGCAGGTCTAAGCTCTCAGCGGCCCAGAGAGGCAGTGTGCTCCTTTATCTCCCTCCACTTACGGGGGTAGTCCATTTGCCCCTGTTATAGCAGCCTCGCTACAGCTGCAGCCATAACTAGTTGCCCTGCACACTGATCATTTCAAATAATGGGTTTACCTCTGAGTTACCTCTGGTCTGTAATAAATAACGGGGTAGCTAATACATACATAGATCTTCAGCCAGTGCTGGATGTGAGACAGCAATCTCCAGCAGTGAGGGAGCTGGCTTTAAGGTACATTCCTGGCTCATTCCAAATTCCCATCGGCTGAACCGCATTTGCGTTGCTGCAGTGAATGGTCCTGCCTATTGATCTCCCTGTAATCAGTTCTCTCTGCTAGACAAATATAGGTACTATAAAACCTAATTAAGTGGTTTTACTGTTTAAATATATTTGTCAGTAAAGATGTGCCCTTTGTCCAACATACAATATTTGCAAGTCATAAAAATCTCCTTTTGGTGATAAAAATGTCATTTCACATAATACTCTTATTTTTTAACTAGCAAAAGGAGACAGAGCAATCTTCACAAACACTGGATTGCCTGGGTCCTTCTATTACCAGGAACTAATTTTACCCAGTGTCATAAACAAGATAAGTAGGCAGGTACTAAAGTAATTTCATCAGCTGTTTTAGAAACCATTATTGATTCTCAAATCAGTAATGAGGTCTGTTTCTATTTCTAACCCGGTAACATGCATAAGTGATAAGTTTGTAGATATCAGGTAATCTGTTAAATTCTTGGCATCCCACGGCTTCATGCTCAGATATCCAAAGTGACTCTAATGTATCTTGATTATACCTTCATTATATCATGATGTCAGAACTGTAGCATTTAAGGAGCTGGACTGAAATCACAATACTGAAATCACATATGCACCGCATGTGCGTGTCCCTCCCCAGACCTGCGATGCTTACTGTACCTTCAACAACATTAAATGCACATTTGTATATTCATGGAAGGTAGAGATGAGAATGTGAAGTATCAACCTTCAGAGTCTCAAATACATAATTAAATTATTTTGTTAATTATTTTTCATGCTAAATCAGCTCCCTGAGAAATTTCTTTCATCCTTCTTTTGCACTCCATTTTATTGCTAGCAGCTCCAAATTGCAAGGAAACTGGTAATAGAGCTTTACTTCTTGTGTCCAACCAGTTGAAGACAGGAATTAAGATAACCAAACTTAATCAAGTCTGATTTATCCACAGTTATACTGTTTCTGTTACTTCTCCTGATATATTTTTTTTAGCCCTTGGGATATATAAAAACAAATTTTATAAGGAGAACAAAAAGCTAGCTCTGCCCTTTACAACCTCAGACCAAATTTTCATTGATGAGCCAGCTTTAAGCAGAGCCAGATGAGACCTCCCTGTCACCTGTTGGACATGTCCTTGGTATCTTAGAAAAATACTGTCCTGTTACTTTAGAAACAGAAGCCAACAACAAACACTGAATGGAGGTGGCCAAGAAAAGTGACAGTGTTAAATGGCTGTGTCATAGCTGGCAAAGAACCAGATGAAATTATCCAGGCCTTAGAAGCTGAGATCGAATATGTTCTCAAGCAAGTTGCAAAGCAAGAGGAAATTCCAGTAAATCATTTACTTAATGAGATCAATGTGCAAGAGATCTTTTTTCTCTCCTGCAAAGTTAATATTAGTATTCTGTTATCATCCTTTTTTTTCCTGTTTGCTAAGTTATCATGTGAGATGCCAATGGGGTCTGGCACTGTTTGGGGTCTGATATTACTCATAAATATATTGTGTGATTTAGGAGCAACTGCTGGACCCAGCAACTTACTTTTTTCATGGAACACATTTCTGCTGAAAAATGCAAACTCTTCAGAGTTGTGGCCAACCTGTCTACCTTACTCCCATCAGCTTCCTTGGTCAGCTGAGTAAGAGCCAAGAGCCTCCAGACTGCCAATTTGATCCCATTTGTACCACTAAGAGCTTTGGAGGCACCTTTTTTTTTTTTTTTAATACTTGTGTTTTGTAATGAAACATTACAGAATTTCACTTTTGTGAAATAGTTTCCGTGTTTTTGCTTATTACTGCAATTTGGAAGGAACATTTCCTAAAATCCTGAGATTTTTCACATATGTACAATTTTGCCTCCTGGCCACTTCAGCAACCACATTGGAGTCAGTGGAATTATAGCTCCCTTGCCCAGTTAAAACTGCTCTATATTCGTGGACAAATTCAAACCTTGTGTTAGCAAGCACAGTTTCAACCACACTTGCGGAGGTTTCAGAGTCTCAGATTCCAGCCACTTTTTTGAAAGTGTGCGGCAGGCAGAGGAGAGAAACCCTGTTAATGCCACTGGTGAGGGAAAGAGGGTAATGTGAGCTCAAATGTTGTTAGACACCAGAGAATCCACATGGAAGAGAGCCCAAATACATGCTCCAACCACCTGAAAAACTAAAGGACAAAGGTCTATAAAACTTAATATGAGAATTTACAGGAAATCAGGCCTCTTTGGTCCCAGTGTTCTCCAAACTAACTGTTTATAGGTTCAATTTTTTATGTACACCTTCAATAACAATAGCCAAAACAGTATTATTCTGTAGTCAAGGACAAATGAAGACCACAAGCACTTTTGCGCAGCAGCTCTTGACACCATCATGCTTTGCCTCTGTGTCCCACTGCACCCTGTACTGCTTCAGAAATCAAGTGCTGAAGTTGAAAACCTACACAACTGAAAAGAAAATTTTGCCATCGATGTGCAACTTAACAGTTGCATCCCACATAGGTTCTTGTTACCCCCTTTGGAAGCATTTGTATTTGATTAGTCTGGTCAACCATCTAGCTTTATCCATCAGGCTGTGGGAAAGGAGTAAGTTGACAGTGGCGAGCAATTGACAAAGCTTCTTGCATAATTTGGAGCAACTGCTTCTGGGATCTGATTACTGTTATTCTTCCCCTTTCTGCAGTGAAAGTAAAATTAGATGGCAGGAGGTTTGTGTCTGTGTATGCCCATGCGTGTTTTTGTTTAGCACCTAGGACAAAGAAGCAGTAATATGGGTGAGAGGCTGACGCTGTTATCCCACAGACCCTTGAAGCTGGCAAGGGCTGGTCCTGCCCTGAGAAGAAGCCACACTGTCAGCCTCCGGCAAAGGAAGAGAGGAAGCCTCACACGGACAGCCTGGGACAGGGGAAGGTTGTCATTCCACTTTATCCTGGTTTCAAAAGCTCGTGGAGCTGAAGCCTGATGATATTTAGAGTTCTCAATGCTTTCAGCTGAAAACAGAAGAGGCAAGTGATTTGAAGCTGCCTGAATATAAACACAAAATCTAAAGGAATAAGTCAGTAAATGAGCAAAATATACTGGGGTCTTCAGGTCTTTGTTTTCATTTTCTTACCCTTAGAATGCTTCTGTGGTTATTTTTATCCACTCACTAAAACCTTGCAAAAATGTAACGACGTGCAAGCATTTGGAGGCTTTTTTTCTGTTTGTTTATTCATCATTCAGCATAATCCCAGACTGACTTTAAAAATCCAGCTTTTTAAAAAAGATTCAGTTACCTAACATGTTTGTTTTAAAATGATAGGGTAAAAATGCATCTGTTATATGAAAAAAAAAAAAGATGGTTTTCTTTTGGAAATACACTTTATATAACAAAACCAAACTCATGGAATCAGATCTTCAGGTGAAATTATGGTACCATAGGTATGTCAAAGACAGTGAGACAACCCATGGGATGGAATTTCAGGAACAGCTAATTATTTGCTCTTAAAAAAAAATAATTTCCTTTCCTTAATGAGCCAACTTTCAGGAAATGAGTACAGAGAAGGGAGAAGAGAGGAAGAAATACAGTATTCTGGAAGCTAAAAATCTTGTTGGTGTTTTCTGCAATTTTTGTGGCTAAGACACTGAATGGATTCCATAAGTGAGATTTTGTCAGCATGCCAAATCTACATGGTCTTCTATCTTTCAAAAAAATGCCTTTGATTTTCACAGACTCCAGCCCAGCTTGGGACTTGCATTTAAAAAAACCCCATATCCTGCTGCTACAGGAAATATTTTTCTCAACACTACTGTATTTTATTTATTTTAATCATATTTAAAAAAGAATATTATAGAAATCCCAACAGTACTGTTACGCATAACCCAAAAGAGTTTGTTTCACCTATTTACAGGAGAAAAGCTCACAGGATTAACACATTCAGAAATGATGTGAAAATGCAAAACGGATTTAAGATTTTTTAAGAAGTCCAAGTACTGAATGCAGTAGGATATGAAACTATTAGCTTTCTTCACATTTGGAGGAAGACCATACAACATACTGAATACAGGGATTGGTTTATTTTATACTGGATTACAGAGGGTACTACTTATTTTCTAGTAGAGAAATTTATTATTAGAACTGTGTAAGGCAATTCCAGCAAGCTTGAGAATTGGATATTGGGCCAAAATTAAATCTCCATGTTCGCATATAACCACACACTGACAACATTCACGTCTGAACGGTTTAATAATCTTTACTTCTTATATTGGGCCAAGTTCAGATTCAGAAAACCCTTTTCTGCAGATGCAAATTTTTGAGCTAAGATCTACAGTGAAAGGTTTGGGTGCCTTTTAACATACCATGCCTATTGGGTTTCTTACAAGTCGTCTGCAAGAAACCCAAGTTCACTGTTATTAATAAAGAGGTTTTGAGAAAGTATTACCAGGCAACCATCATTATTGAAGAGTGCTGGACTACTGAAGTATGGGGCTGCAGCAATAGAAGGTTGTTACAGAAAACCACAGTGGTAATCAGCTAGCGCAGTAGTTTGTAGGGAATGCTCTTAAATCAATGATGTAGCTACATATAAAATGTGAAGAAAAAAACCTGGATTATTGGTATTTTTATTGGTGATATGTGACCTGTTTTATGCCCTGCATATTTTCATCCCGTAATCCTTTGCTTCACCAAGTCCCAGGTCAGTAAATAGCTCAAAACAGTCCTTCGCCACACTGGTAGAAAGTTACCAGCAAGAATGGCCCTCATTTAATCCTGGCAGCAAATTAAGACATCTCACTTCTTATCTAGAGAAATGTGTTCTAATTACAGAAGGCCAACCAGACTACCAACCCAGCTCTCCATAGGTAATTCAAATGGAGAAAATAGGAGAAAAGAAACTAAGCAGCCAGCCTACATTGCTCCTTTGTTTACTGTAAGCTACAGAAACAGAGATGACTGGATGAACCTTTGGTTTTTGTTATCTATTCTCTAGGAAGTCCTTGTTTTCATGGGTCAAAATCTCTCCTGACAGGGTCCATTCAACTGATAATCATCAGTGTGGGCCTCAGTAAGCCATGGGGTATCTTAAAACCTAAAGGGATGCTTAGCATATTCTGAAAGGCTAAGCCATCAGGAAATGTTTTTGGCAAATGTCAGTCAGGTTTCCCAAATTATCCAAACTGATCCTGGTTCTGAAAATCAGATATTTAAGAGATCCAAAGAAATCATGTGTACCCTTTTCAGAGTTGGGTTAATTTCAGAAGTCGAAGATATTGTGGTTGCTGATTGATTTTGACAAAACTGCTCTGAAATAAAACAGATTTTCTAGTACAAACTACTTGTAATTTGTTCAGTCCTAATCAAACATAAGAATCTAAGAATTTGAGCATGGAGTCATCCAAGACAGACTTTGAGCTTGGAGAAAGGTGCTTAGACTGCTACAACTGAGTAAGCTCACATAAATTTGCTTAGATGCGAAGAATAATTTTTTCCAGTGAATTTTTCAAATTCCAGTAAAATTAACTGTCTTGTTTTTAATTTTGATTCCCCATGAACAAAACACCAGCTACTTTACTATATCAAATACTGCAGTCCATTTCAGGCACTGCACACATGTGAGGTAATGATCCAGCCAAAATGGAGTCTGTGGCAAAATAATGGAGAAAAATATTTTTAAGAATCTCTGGTCAGCATATTTGCTTTATTTTCTTTACTACCTTTTTAAACCATCATATCCTTAAGTTGATTTTAAGTGAAATGTGTACAGAGATATGTTTAAATCTAATGAAGTAACCCCTTATGGATGGTGAAATGACTTCCTAATTACATTTTACATTCTCATGGTTCTTGAGTTTTTAATTTTCCACAAATGGAACAGATTTATATGAGTTCACATGACAGCTGTAGCTTGGCAAGAAGTGACCATGGCTGCCAGAGAGACTACTTAGCCTTTAGATACATCGGCGAGGTAGTACTGTATGTTTAATAGAACTAGGTGTAAAGTGATGGTTCTTTTTTCACTGTTTATTGCTAAGCCAACCTGCTATAAAACATTGATCTCTCAGATACAGGAGACACATGACTCCCATGCCACTAGGTCCAGTAGGCTTAACCTGCTGAACCTGAAGTGCTAAAAGGACTTAAAATGTAATCATTAGTAGATTTTTGCAAGCAGCTGGTAAAACAAGACTTCTAGGCAGTCAGGGTGCTTTAATTTATTTCTTAATCCTGCTAAATCAGCAGAAAAGTATTTTAACTTAGTTCCACTTGGCAGACAAAAGGTAGGATTCCAATAGGACAACAGAAGAGAAAGCATCCATGCACGTGGAAAATTATAAACTCTGTGTAGTGGTGGTTGTCAGCTCTGAGGTCCACATTTTTAATGTTGCTCTGAAAGAAAAAAAGAGTAGGAGAAATACTATATCTCGTTTTGGTGCAAGCCTGCTAGAAATAAACTATCACTTTTTTTCAAAATACCATCAGTATTCTGCTCAGCCTTTCCAGCCTCTATTAAATCCAGCACATTGTACTGAGACAAAAGACATCAGGGAACTTGCCCTTCTTTCCTTCCCATCCAACTTGGAGCTCACTTGTCAGCAAGAGTTATTGCCCTAACAAGCAAGTTACAAGTCACCCATTTGTAGTTGCTCACTTTTCACGTTAAGGGAAAACATTGCAACGGGCAGCCTTTATGACCAGGTTTCCCATTGTTCAGGCTTGACCCTGCCAGTGTTTGCACACAAGATGTCAGGGTAAATGATAAGGACTGCACCTTTGAAGGCAAACAAAAACTACCATCCATAGAAATAAAATTCATTATTTTTTTCTCAGTTGGTACTTTCTTTCCAGATTTTTGGGGTACTGAAATACACCATGATTCTGGTTTCTTGTCAGTTCATCCCTAAATGAACAGTGAAATCTGTGGCGCTCATTAACTATAGGTATTGACTAGGCTACAGTGATTGCTGTACAAATACATGCCACACACTTCTTTTCATGATCTCATTTAGATGATCTGTTTAATTGAATGCAATCTACAGACTTGATCTCTTGCCATGTAGCAGGCACAGGAAATCCTGGAATAACATCCAAAGACTGAGTTGGACTGAAAGTGAAAACCTTTGGTTTAACATGATGCCAAATCTTTTGAAGAAGCAGAAACTCACAAAAAGAAAAGCCCTTTGTGCCCTGGAGATCATAATGTGCAGCTTTGGCTGACTGGACTGGTATTACCTGACCTGAAATTTGAATCAATTGTTATGAATTAAATGAACTATTGATTGATTGACTGGCATATAAAAAGAACCTAAAAAACCAAATGCAATGGCTTTTAAAGAAAACTTGTAAGAGAAATAAGAGGGAGGACATGAGAATAAACATGTTTAAAGTATTCACTAGAAAGGTTTTGTTATACTCCTGTATTAAAATTTTACAAAAAATCTCCAAGTCATTTGCCTTCAACGCTAAAAAAGCCCTGACCAAAGTGCATGTCATGCTTTTAATATCATCTGCTATGAAAGCAAAACTTGGAATGAGGTTTAATTGCCAAAATTTCCTGAGTGGGTACAGAATTCATGGGTGCAGGTTCATTAAGTCTCATCCATTACACTATATAATTTTCTTAGTTGGCAAACAGAGGTGTTTTTCAGTTTCAAATCCACAAAGAGCTGGCAGTCAAGTCAAGTCTTAACATCTCATGTGCCGAACAAGCACACTGCAAACCAATGTGGTTTTTCAGATGTTGCTGAAGGCATAGTCTAACCACAGCTGATGTTACAGAGATAGAGCTAGTGGTATAATTTGGCTTGCGTTATCTTTATTGTCAGCGATGATGCGTGAAATAAAAAGAGCTTATGGAGAGCTTGGGGAGTTTTTAGTTTGGAAAAATATCTTTCAGCTGAAAAGTGAGTAAATGTAGTAAGTATTCAGTGGGAAACAGTAAATATAGACTCTGATAAAGCGATAATTACAGTCATTTTTTAAGGACAGAATTGGTCTTCCAGGTAGTGTCATCTACAGCTACCAAAACCTACTCATAGGGCTGCATAAACAGCTTCATTTATAGATTCAAAGCCACAAGCCACCCACTATTTGAAGAAAACTTTCCATACTTGGAAAATACATGCAATATAAGATTACTGTGCTGGTTATCAGGATTTCAGACTTCACAAAAATTTGCTGATGTTATCCAAAGGTAGTCTCATTATCTATCAGAACAATTACCTTTTCTGTAAGGACCAGATACAAACAAAACCCAGAGAAATTGGTATAATAGTCTGCAGTGAAAGGGAATACAAAAAGCTATAAATCCATTCACATGTAGAATTTCTGGATTCTAAGCAGAAATACACTTGCTCAACATATTATGCTTTTTAGCAGTGCATTCTTTAGTTCAGTCCTCTTTTTTCATTTTATAACAAAGAACTACTACAGAATTGCCATCTTCTGTTTTATTATAAGCCTTTAATTTTGGAGTGTATTTACAGAGAAGTTGCTCTGGCACATTTCTGTCATTACAAAAGTAACTGAAAAGGGAAGAGTGGAGTTTCAAACGTGAACCATTTCAGAAACTTAACTTTGGTTTTTAAGCACCACTTTCTAAAGATCCAGTTTACTTCCCAGCACTGAACATGTCCCTGGGCTTTTGCTTCAGACCCCTCCCCAGTCAGGACTGTGATCTGAGGCTCAGAGACAAATAACCTCCTTCCTGAAGGGCAGCAGAAACCTCCAAGGTCCCTGTCCCTGGGAGGAAGGACATCAGGAGGATAGTTGGGTGCCCTGTACCACTGTGTCGCCAGAAGATTGCTTTTACAGTAGGACATTGATGCTCAGCTCACACCTGATTAAAGCCTGAACCTGTGCTTGCTACACCTCTGGAAAAGAAGGAGAATGAATTCAGCAGCAGCTGTCTCCTGCGCTGCTCGTAGGTTTGTTTTGTATTTACGTCAAGTTCGTATCCTGAGACTAGGCTGCAGATGTTTTCACAGACAGTGCAACTACTTCAGCAGTTAGTCAGATCAGCTCCATTTTTCAAATTTCTGTAATGTTTTATATTCTGAAACCTGAAAATGGCTTTTAATTGATCAAGTGCAGTGCGTCTGTTTTTCTCTGACTAAGAGAGAGGAAAAACTGGAACAGCAGCTGCTGAGTAATTCGACAGCAACCCAAGCTGAGGGACATGAGAAATACAGCAGAGATGGCAGAAGACTAGTCCTGGTTTTGTTATACAAACAGGATAGAAGAACTTAGATTTTATAATACAGGGTGTACTAAATCATCTATCTTAGCAACTGAAATTAACATCACAACTGGAATTTGTTAGAAAGCATAAAAATTGCATTTAAAACAAATGTCCATACCTCTGTAGGCACATATGTACAATTTATATACAATTTATATTTATATCTAGTACATACTCTTATATGGAGACTGCATTTTGCAATTAGGATTATAAATTGTTCACTTAGAAGTGCTGGAAGTTAGCAGGAGAGAGAAAGCAGGAATAAAGATCTGAACATGTAGGACTCCAGGATTAATACCCTCTAAACCATACCTGATTGATGCTCTCAGGTTCATATGGAGTATTCATATGGAGTATTTTTTACAGGATGGGACATTCCTCCAAAATGTGAGAAAATGAGGTAGTCATCAGGCTGAACCAGAATTCTTGCATACAGAAATTAAATGAACTCAGAAAAACTGTGACTACCTCCTTTGCAACTGTGGGTACACAGTCATAATGACTGCACATGAATTTTAGAGGAAGAAAATTAAATTGAAGCTCCACATCAATAAAGTGGAGTTGAATGGCAAAGGAAGCCTTAGGCAATGAATGTCTTAGAATGAAAAGGATTACTTATTAAAAAATCTCTAAATTGTTTCTATTAGCACTAGATATGATTTTCTGAAAGTACAGCAGAAATTTTGGCTACAAAAATGAAACATGAAACTCCTCCGGCCTGCCAGTTTTAATCAAATATAGAGCTTAGTCCAAACCTACGCAAGGCTGAAATGATGCTGTTGGAAGTGAAGCTGGCTGTCTCCCATTAAAGGCCTGCAAGGTTTTTTTTGTTAAGGTTGTGTGAAGCCTTGGAGTCTTATCTGACTTCTTACTGAGCCTGGATGACTGGGCAGCATCCCAAAAATACCTTCTCACATCTTTAGCTTTATGGGGAGTTTCATCCCTTCCTCCTGCTGAGGCCACAATATCCTCTGCATTTGTTACCTGACGGCTGTGTTATTACAGCCTCCTGTTTCTGAAGCCGAATGTAAGACAACGTGCCGGCTCCAGATGCGGCAGAAGGAGGCCGTCTGCCTCGTGCCTGCCTTAGATCACCGTAATCACTTCAGGCCAGTGCTCAGGTCCTTCTTTCATCTCCAGGTAATTCCTGATGCCACTTTACAGCCTTTGGTGTATGAAGCTCTCCTTCAGTTGCAAACCACTGAGGCTCAGAACAAAGCTTTTGGGACCTAGGGACAAAACATTTTTTTGAAGGCAGTCCAACGTTGGAAAAAACTTTCCGTGAACATCAGGTGAATACAGCATTTGACCATCTTCAGAAAACAAAGGAAACCTTCTGGAGAATGCTTTCCATCAGAAGCACTACTTGCTTCAAGTTTCAAACTCTTTCATTTGCCTTCTCAAAAAGCCACCAAGCACAGATCAAGTTTTGACCCAAAAAGGCAGAAGTGCTAGATACTGCAGAGATTCAACAGCTATTTCTCTAGAGCTGCAGACCCACATGCAGGCTGGATGGTGAAGGCCAGAACTCACCAGCTTCAGGCCATGGTTCAATGGTACAAGTTCAACCTTAAATTTCTAACTCCCAACACCAACGACAGATGACACAAATCACTGGTCTGGTGCAAACTCACTTGACCAGTGCAATTTCTGATGGGTTATCTTTGCAGCAACAAGCTTCAAGCTTAACCAGGTACCAACTTTCACCACACTGCCAGCATAAAACTATCAGGAAAGCATACAGCCAGAGTAAACTCTGTATCATGTGCTCTGCCAAATCTGACAGAAGAAGGATCCTGTGCCCAGGCCTGATTTAAGTCCAAATTTCACTGCTAGATAACATCAGTGTGCACAGTTTCAACAGTAATGCTTGTGGAACTAACACTTACCTTGCAATAGTTTATTTTTTTCATAAAATTTTAACTACTGCTTAGCTCTAATCTTGTTGCTACTGCCTAAGGGTTTTGCCCTGTATACATCAAGTAACAGAGTCTTCCCCAACCTTGTGTGGATTTATACATACAAACATACATATATACAGATACATATATTGCACCCTATCAATTGGGGAACAAAGTTCATGCTTGATCAACAAAAGAGGCCAGCATATACTTTATGCTGTATCTGCCTAAAACTTTTGCTATGGAGCCCCAGATCAAACCAAACACACTATCTCATCAGACATAATTTAGAGGCTGCTACCATTTCTACCCCAAAGTCTCTCCCACCAGTTGCAAATCTTCATGCTTCTTTAAGACTTCTTTTCAAGCCAACTCCTTCATTTTTACCAAAGTCTCCCTGTAGTTCCCTATGTACTGTTCAATCCGGCTGTTAGTATTCTTCCTTTGTAACCCCATGACCTGAGGGCAGATGGTGGTCTTCCCCTGTAGCACCAGCAGTTTGGGGCAAGGTGCACCCCCCGCCACCCCCCCGAGAGTTTTGTGCAGTGGATCTCCACGCGCTGTGGGCACTCACACCCCCAGCTCAGTGAGTGGTGGTAGCCCAGCCACTGGCCCAGGGCGTGTTGTGCAGCAAAGGCAAACTGCACAGGCTAGGTTTTGAAAATTGCCCATACTAACGCTTAACAACTGGAAAAGAAGTGCAAGAGCTTCAGGCAATGGTCTGTACTCAGAGACATTTGCAGGGATTTAAACAACACATCCTTTAAATTCTAGTCTTCGAAGAAAAGAGTAAAAGTGGAGCATGACAGTATGCACCCCTCTCAATTCAAATTTTGTAAGAACAGCACATAACATCTAATACTATCACTCAGTCACTGACGTGATTGCTATATATACCTCTCCTTGATAACCCTTCTGAGGCACTGTGGTTCAAGGTCCTGTATTAGTTGAGCATTTGAGGTCTTCAGCTGAACGGAGTTTCAGGATGGTAGTTATTTTTATCATTGTTAAATTACTTACGGTACCAGTTCTGTGTAGTTGACTAGTGTGGGCTGTGTAGAAGTGAGCAGTACTCTGTTCAGACTGCCAGACAGCCAGAAATCCTGAAAAAACATCAAAAAGAAACCCGCAAATTTTTCCCAGAAAAAAAAAAAATCAGGTAGAAAAACAGGAAATGTCTGTGGAAAAACAGACATATGGGAGCTCTAGTTTTTCCATAATCTTCCAGTAGAAGTCTGGGCAAAGAATTTGACTTCTTGTAGGGTGGAGTTTTATCAATTTATTAAAAGAGTTTAATGATGTGTGAAACCTGGACTGGTCCCACCTAGTCCTTCTCACCTAAAAGCCACTCATAGAACAGGCTCCCCCTGTATAAGTGTGTAACAAAAAGATGGCTCATAGAAGACTGAGTAGAGTCTATTTATTTGTACCTGTGAATTATTGATGTGCAGATATTGTATAAAAACACATGCATACAGAGATGAAAATTACTATGGGTTTCTTCAAAAAAATATAGCCAAAGGATACTTACAGTTTATGGGTCAATCCACAATGCTTTGGAAAAAAAATAATCTAAATGATGTGTTTCAAAAGATTCACTTCAATAGATAAATTACTGGTTTAACTTCCATGATCTAAATTATTATTTTAATGCAGCTGTATAGCAGAGCCGAGGTTAGCTTAACAAAGGGGCTGGCTGAAGATACAGCTTTTGTTCATCTTCCAAAGTACTGAAATAAATAGAATATTTGACAGACAGGACTGCAAAACTGTCCATTTTACACTATTCACATTTTCAGCTGAGAGGTTTATAAAGCTTTTACCTTAGCTGCTAATTGATAATGTCAGTTTTAATGAAGTAAGATAGACATACACATTATAAAATACTTCTAACAGATAGACCAGGAGGCAGAACAGGTTATAGAGAAAGACAAATAGAAAAACTTGGTTTACTGAGCTCAGATTATGCCAGTTGTCCAGTATTTCTTAGTCTCATAGGTTTGTCTTTATTCCTTCTGCAGAAAGAGTCCAGAACCCTTCAAGAAGTAATCCAAAATGGCAAAAGTAACATTTTTCTTTACCTCTACCTGGCAAATTTTCAGAGAGATACATTTACTGGATGGAAACTTCCTGCCTGGACTGGCCATCCGTTAGTATGAGTAATGAGCAATCCATCCATCATTAGGGTTAGTAAGTTTTCCATTTCATCCTTTTCCCTCTTTAAGTGCATGATTTAATTCACAGCACATAAACATTTATGCAGAAACTTTGTAAAAGCAAAACCATGCCCAGTATTTCGGTCATATATGAGACAACTATAGGCAGGTGGAGAGACTCACTGTAAAACAAACCCATGTTCAGTGTTTGTTCACAATATCTAATCTCTGTATTCTGTGTCTGTGCCTAATTTACATTAATGTCCTTTTCTTTTTTCTCCTCCACACATACAGATTTCACTCTTGGCACTACCTGGAGCAGAGCTGCTACATACTTAAGAGGAAATTTGTTCCTGGGACAAATACGAGCTCTGGGAGAAGTTGCTTTATCAACTAGGTTACAGGCCTAAAACTTGGTATCTCCTTCCTTCAGTTCCCTGTCCTACTGCAGACTCCTACACTGACCCATGCCACTCTGGGGATGCTGAGCTGCGAGAGATGGGTGGGTGTACGGGGAAGAGGTGGCCTATGGTATTTGAACATCCAATATTCATCTCAATGCAGAAGCAACTGTCTTACTGTTGGAGGATGCCTGAAAAATTTCTAGCTTTCTCTTTTTAATGAAGTCTTTGGGTTTCCTCTTGCTCCTTAGAGCTGAGGCTGCGGCATCTCAATGCAGGATGGGTCTAAGACCATCCAGATGGTGGGGCATGCACAAGGGGCTTTGGATGGCAACATTGCAATGACCATGTGGCCAGGCGCTTGCCCTTTCTCTGCTGGGAAAAGCAACAAATTTTACAGTTCAGAAGAGTGGGGCCCTTCTCATACCGATGAGACATGGCAGGAAATCCCTTTTAGTCAGTGTGAGTTTTCAGCCATGTTTTCTGGGTTTTTCTTTGCCTCCTCGAAGGTTAGTGACCTCATTCTACAGACAGTGCACTTGCGGCAGAGATGGTCACGCTTGCCCTGCAATTCCAGCATCTGAGGAGCTTTTCATGGACTTTTAGCGACTGGCTTAATTCAGCCTGCAGCTAAACATGTGGCTATCCTCAGTGAACACTTATATGCTCTCTGCCAGCCCCTAAGAAATCAACTCTTTCTTTCCGCAAGTAAATCTGATTTCCTTGCCCATTGCCCAAAATCTGCCCACAAAACTGACTGCTTACTTGCTGCAAGTAGAGGGTAGTGGCAAGTAAGAACCCTGAAGTGCAGGCAGAGCTGTGAGGCAGAGCAAAGCAACACTTTTTCAATGAATACTCGCTGAGCCAAGAATACTTAAAACCCTCCTCCTCCATCACCTTTCCTTAAAATTGAGATTATTAATGAGTCACACTTACATTCATATTCCTCAGAGCTCTGCTTTAGAGCGAAACAATAGCCAGGTCTCCCTCTCCTTCCTCCTGGGTGGGCAAGCAGCACAATGCTAAAGCATTATCACATCAACTGCTGGGCTAAGAAGCTTGACCCAAAGCCCTGTGCCAGTGAATTATTTTCCCCTGACATATGGCTTAAGGCTGAAGGATTTGAACACTTAATTGGTGCATTTTCTGCAAGGCTTTAAAGGCTTGGCAAGGTGAGATTCCTGCTAATCAGTGATACAGCTGGGAAACAGCTCCTGCTGTGCATCACCAGCAGCCTCCACCTACAAGAATTTATTCGTCTCCTGGAGATCAAGGGACTTGTATTATCTGAAGGTGTTAAAATCATGTCTAAGTGAAGTTGTCCAAAGATTGTGTTTCAAACATCCTTCATAATTTGTATTCACTGAGACATGTAACAGCATAGATCTGTTAATGTACGTGAAAAAGAATGCCATGACTTTCTCACATTATTGTGGTGGGGTGGCTCTTTGTTAACCAGGAAAACAAAACACATTCCCTGTAACTTTTGCCTTTTCCTGCAAGAGTTACTTCAGCCCTTCTCTACAAGCAGGCATTCACAAAATTAATGCCTTTACAGCACTTTTTTGTCATTGAAACTATCAAAAAACCCAGAAAATAACTCCATCCTAAAGACGGGCCATTTGATGAGAAATTTGGGAAATTAAATCTTCTTTCATTATTAGCACCCCTGGAAAACAATTATTCAGAGCATTCATTTTCTATTTTCATCCTGCCATTTTACCGTACTTGCACCTCTGACTTGTAAAACAATGATTTCTGTAATATTCCATACATTTTGCTGGCATTTTACTTTCTTGCAAAAAGTTCTCTAAATAAATTACATTACTTCCATTCTTGCTGATTTACCAGTTCTATGTCATCAGAAACCTTGTAAACCCACTCTTCACTGAGCTTCTGTGAGCTGGAAGGAGTTCTGCACATGAAGGATTTGCAGGACGGACACATTATTGTTGCTATTCTGTTTTTCCAAGGAAAAGTATTTTTCACATTGATTCAGCCAAAATTATCTTTTTATAGAGAGGACAATAAAGCTAAAGAGAGCATTTACTGTACCCATCACAGAGAAGAGACTCTCCCTTGAAGAAAACTGTATCCGACCACAAACTGACAACTATTCTTACAAGTGAAAGACGTTCGCACAGGGCACACCCTTGCAGTCACGCTCGCTCACACACACAGAGAAGTAAAATTGATACAGTCTCAAAGTATTAGGGTTGCTTTGGAAGGTATTCTGCAAATATTTATAGTAATTGAATAAAGTCAACTAAATTTCATTCTCTTAAACACGTAAGCACAGAATAGGGAAGCAGAGGTTGGAAATGTTCAAGGAATGCATGTCTAGGGCCCTAGTCCCAAAAAGCTAGCTACGAGTATAAATGCAATTTTAATCTTTTTTTGGTTTTAATTCTGTTAGTTTTTTCTAATTTTTTATTTTAATTTCTGTTAGCCAACCTCCATGGGCTAGCAGTTTTATTTTTTAAGTTTTATAGATTTCAAGCCTGCTTTTAGTCCTGGCATCGTGTAGGAGTTATGTGAGTCAGAATAAGATGATCCTCACCCGCAACAACAAACAATCCTGACAGAGATAATGCTGCTTCTCTTTCATTCTCTGTTTACACTAGCATCACTCGCGGCTTTGCAGCACCTCTCTCAAATTTGTAAATGACAAAGACCTTCAAACAAATCTGGGCTCAGCTTCTTAAAATATCTTTGACAACTTAATTAACTTTGCACACTGGCATCTCAAGACTGTCAATTGTAACGTAGTTCAAAGATCAATTAAAAGATCAGTTCTTTTTCTCTGTATGTGGGAAGTATTTTTACACTAGCAAATACCAATTTACACTCATTAAGTTCTGTGAATAAGCCTGCTGACACGCTGGGGGTCCCATTGAAACACGCTCTTCACAAATACAGTAGGTGTAGTGTTTACCCATTGCTTAACCGTGCTGAATAAGCTCTTTGACAAATAAAAGCATTCTTGCTGGCCCCAGTTATCAGAAGGTGTACTACGTACACTCTGCTGCAGTCATTCACCATGTTTTCTCATCATCCTACCAAACAATTTTTAATTAAAAAACCTTCCAAAGAGTCAGGACTAAATCCCTCCGTGTAGCGATGGTGTAAAACCACTGGTGTGAATTGCTGTAACTCACTGGCGTAGATTTTGTGTATCTCATGTAATCCCAACATCCCTTAAGTTGGCCATTTTTCTGCTCATACATTGTGGGTAGTAAACGTTCAGAGTTTCATGTCAGGAGAGTCATGCAATCCAGCACACTGGCTGGCTCGGCAGGGCTGGTCCAGCTGTCAGCAGACAGCTCAGCTGCTCTCCCTGCCCCTTGCATGGGCAGGTGGCACCTGGGTGGAAGCCATTTGTGATAAGCACATATCCTTATATTGGTAAGATATAACTGGGAACTGTTTGTGTGCCTCCATACAAAGTGGTTCTCATGGCATATTATATGTCATGAAAGTCGTGTGTCTTTTCTTGACGATTATTTTCTGTTTCACTAAGGTTCATTTCTATCCCAAGGTGCAGCAATACCAATAAACTTAATCCTTTAGACTCCTCCACGACTTACATTATTTATGTTTATTAGTGCATTTGGGTTTTGGAGAGCAAATGAGGATATCAGTGATGACATCTTGAGGGCTCATGTGCTTGGGACTTTACCGTGGATGTATATAAAATCTATTGTCTAGCTGAGGGTTTCATTTTGCTTGTATCACAGGCTGCCAACACATCTCTGACATTTCAGTTTGCTACACTGTGCTAAGTCCTGCATTCTCTTGACTTCTCACCCATCCCACTCGCTGCCATAGGCTACGAATCTAGAACAAAGCTTGAACATGACAACAAATGAAGTTTGGGAGCCAGAGGAAAGAAATCAGAAAGCAGATTTTGCCAGCACTGTACTTAATAGCCTTTTTCCCGCAGGCACTATAAATTTTGTGTGACCAACTAAAGCTGAACAAGATGGTCATTTTGTAATCCACACAGATTTTACATGCACCTATTTAAAGGTGTATAAAAAAACGCATACACACATATGTATCTACGTATACACTTATGTGTGTTTTCAACTACTTGCATATATATAATACGTGCAGATCTGGGAGAACTGTATGGTAGTGTGATGGGATAAACGAACCTGACACTTACATGAAAACTTAGACTAAAATTGGCCACTGTTTGAATGAGAAAAAAATGAGATGGTGGCCCTTCCAAACAGGTCATGCATCTTCTTTACAGCACAGATATTTGTACTCAGTATCTTTCTCTTATGCAGTGGAAAAGTTATTTGGAAGTATTTTAAGAAAAGGAGGAAGGGAAATTTAATTTTACTTGTTTATGTTTCTTTCTGTAAAACCTTAAATATCAAGAATCTAACTATATGGGGTCAGAAGAAAGCACAAAAACTTCTAAGAATGATCTAAAACAGATTTTAATGTACATATAAAGATCAGACCTAAACATCAGCTACTACAGACTCTTCCACAGTTAGATTTGAGTTTTATATGCTTTGCCGGCCACCTGACATAAAGCTCTTCAGAGCTGCAGGATGTCAGACTTTATTGTTGCAACACTTGTAATGAAAAGAGAAATGCTCCATAATAATTTCTTAGTATTATTTGTTAATGATGTAATTGGGATGTTTACTGCCTGAATATATTGCTTTGGCTATCAGGTCTATAAGGAAAAAAGAAGAATAGCTCAAGAGAGGCCTCTTGGGGGTGTCAAGAGAAGTCAGGCTGCACAAATCATTGACAGAAGATAGTACAACTTTATGGAGTCTATACACCTAAAAATACTTTTTTTCCCAAATGCTTCATCCCAGTGATAAAAGAAACAGCTATTTGAGTGTAGAAAGCTGTCTGCTCTTTGTAAACTGTTAGTCAAAACCTTCCAAAGGAAAGACCTGCAAGTTTTCAAGCTTTTTGGCTTCAAGCTTTCCAAGCCTTTCAGGCTTTTCAGTATGGTAAACATACAAGATACACAGGACAATGTAGCTTTCTGCCTAGGCTAGGACTGCAGATCTTGTCATTTTGGGTACTCAAACATATCAGAAAGAGTTCCTGTCATGACAAAGATATATTCAGATATTTTAAAAGGTTTGTTGTGTTTTTTTCGAAGGGTGGGGGTGTTTGCTTTTGTTAAGGGACTCTCTAGGTATGTCTACACTATTCTTGGAAGCAGACTTGGCAGTAGCTATGAAGAAGGCCAGATTCCTGCTCTGTCTGTCTCGCACGCGGAGCCAGGCCACAGGCAGCCCCTGCCGAAGCATCCCCTGCTGAAACATCCCCTGCTGTCTCCTCCACAGCCAGCTTGCCCTGAGACCCCCTCGGGCCACCCTTGCAAAGAAGGGCACGGACTGCAGGAGAGCTTCTGTGTCTGCAGGTTTTATTACCTCTACTCACGGAGAACAAATACATTTAATATTTAACATTTCCTATGTGTTAAAAAACAGCACTGTTGTGGCAGTACAAGAAGGGCAACTGACTGACCTCACAGCTGGCTTTAAAGACAAGCAGCCAGGCAGTTCTCACTGCCCTGCATGATAGCTTTCCTCTATTGCAGAGCAAAACAAGTCACCCAGTGTGTAGATGGGAGGAGCTCACCTGAGTTGAATTTTGGCTCTTTCGATCATGAACAGGCTGTGCTTTGTGCAGGTTTCTGTTCAACCACAAGAGAAAAAGTTTTCTTCCTTAGAACATGTGAAACAAAAAAGCAAAATAAAAATGCATTTCTAACTGATTGCTGTATTAAAATGCCTCAGGATTGTACAAACAAAGAAAAACATTTTTTTAAAAAACTATTTTTTAATAACATGCAACTGCTGAGATAATACAATGCTGGGTGTGCTGTGGAAACCTAGACAGAGCAGACACTGGCTATACAGTATTTGTTTTCTGAGTCTTTGCCCACACAGAGTTTTCTTGCAGCTACTAAACAAAGGTCCTGGGAAGACAGAACTCTCAACCAACCGCATTTTGTTCAGGAAAAATATAATTCTTTAAAAGGGCTTCTCTATTTTGTCGTTCTTTAAGCAATCCAACCCAATCCTTTAAAGTGACACTTCAATAAAATATTCTCAAAAGGGATAAAATCTTTTAAATCTCTTTTTATCCTGTAAAACAAAGAGTTCTGCCCATCACAGTGGGAGACACACACATGTCGCCTGGCTGTGTCTGACTGTCACATATCACACAAGGATGAGATAGGCTTCTGGAACAACCCAAAATGTCTATATTGTAATAGCTCTAGTTTTCACATCCTTGGCTGATTTTGTCATTTGTTCTTCATTATACAGCTAGCAAGTGTAGCTGCTATACCAGGAGTCACATAAGCTTTGTATTTCTACACTGCAGATACTCTCAAATAGAGAGTCCAACTCTCTGTTTTGCCTTCAAAATAAAGTGTGTGGTATAATTTCCTTGCCCTTGGGGATAATCAGTCCCTCCTTTTTGCATACTGCAAAATCCAGTTTTCTATTAGTCTAACCACTGACACCAGCAGTTGCAACAGAAATAAACAAGAGTAGCGCAGAGATGAATAAGACTGTATGCAGTTATATTGCAAATATTCCTGCCAAGGGGGTTTGTTTCTCCCTCGATGATCTTTTTTTTCTGCTACTGTTATGGAAATTGCAGGTGAAAAATATTTTCCAAAACAGACCTTCTCAACAGGAGAATCCTGAGTCTTTACTTCACTCTCAGAAACAGGTCATAGCCCTCTTGGCATGTTTTACCATAATTATAGATCACTGGAATAATTTATTTAAATTGCAATTAAGATTAAAAAGTAGCATCTCAATGACATGAAAAGCGTGCTACCATTTCAATCCACTTACACAATCAGATGAGTTGCACATAAAGATAGCTGGGAATCATTGCAGCAGAGATCAGCTTGTTTGGTCCTTGAAAGGAAATATTTCTTTAGAAGAAATAAATTAAGAACTGCTGTTATTTGAAGTATTAGCAAAAAAAAAACCAAACCCACAAAAAAGCTAGACTGCAAACAATGCATCAGGGTTACATGGCTGTGTTGTTCTATTTCAGGCAATTACTGATCAAGGAAGATCTTGTGGTAAAGGAGTGAGGAGGACTCAGGCATTTGGTGTCTA
Organism: Gavia stellata; assembly: GCF_030936135.1. Lineage (NCBI taxonomy): Eukaryota > Metazoa > Chordata > Aves > Gaviiformes > Gaviidae > Gavia > Gavia stellata. Next base: position 12,248,558 of record NC_082595.1, read on the forward strand.
ATGGGCTGACACAAACAGTCTTGTGTTTCTGCTGCAGTGACTTTCAGTCTTGCTAAGATGCCCTGAGGCCTTGTGTTTGCATATGCTGGAGGTCATTCAGAGCAGGCACTCTAACTCACCACACTTGCAGTATGGTGATTAAATTCCTCCTGGTTTTTGGTCCCTGTATCTATCCTCATCAGTTTAATGCCACTTTTCTTCTCACAGGAGTGATGTGAGGCTACATGCATTGATGTATACATACAATAAAAATCAAACAAACACAGAAAACCTAGAAAATAGGGTAAAAATAAAGTAGCCCAAATATACCAATTCAAAGCTGAATTTGGGAGTTAATAACTCTGGTGTTTTATTTTAATTTCCCCTCTGATTTTTAGTTGAATATGTAGATGATTTACAAAAGATCTATACTCTAATATTTCAATTTGCTGAGCAAAATCACAATTAACACCAAGAAGGAAGATGCTGAAAGATTTTTTAGGGTTTTTTCTTTTTAATCCACTGAAAACAGTTTCTCCTAATAGGCCTTTTTTTTATACCAAATAGAAATTATAGTCAACAGGCAGATTTATCTGATGTCACTCTGAGTTAAAGCACATAATTTTGTCTAAAGATAGAAAATAAAAAGAGCACTGCACCTATGCCCAATTTTCTGTAAGTTTTTAGTTTATTTCAAAGAGAAAATAAGGGAGTTCCTTATATCTGCTTTTAAAGTAGACTGATGACAGGGCAGTTCTGCTTTACCCTGCTTCTCTTCCAGCTTGTGCATTTATCTCTTTAGCTTTCTGAGGCATGTTGTCTCTCTTTGTTCTGATAAGAATAATCTGCTGATTCTCCTTCCTCTCCCTTTCCCTGCAGTATTCAGGCGGAGGCTGGTATAAACTGACATCCGTATGGCATTCATCCCATTGAATGGCACTAGGAGCAGTGCAGGGCTGTGGGAGGACAGGTCAACTGGATGACCCTCGGGGCAACCAGGCTGACTCTTACCCCCAGAATTGCTGACTGCTGTCAAAGCACACTGTAATCACGTTTTATAACATCACCCTTTAGACCTTTTCTGTTGGGGACACTAGGCAGTTTACACCTTCTCCTGGGACACAATCTTCCAGAGGTTGTACATGCACATTTTTACCTGATTTCCAGGTGAAAATCTTCTGACCTAGCTCATGCAGCCTTTGGTCAGGTGGAGGGAGACCTCATAAACAAAGAAGAATTTAGAAGAACAAAAGATTGGGATGGAAAGCCAGCTGTATATCTTAAAGGTGGTGACATCTGCAGAGTCATCTGTGCAGATGGACCCCATCTGTAGGGGTCATCCCTACCCTGTTGGAATGGTGGGTTTGTTGGGAAAGGACAACATGAATAACTCTGATTTCCTCTCTAGATTTGCTGACTTGCTGTCTGACATACTGTTCTTTTTGAGTGCTTTGTGGAGTTCCAATCAGTATGGAAACCACCATTATTAAGCCTTGAAATCCACCCTGGTTGCAACTGTACAGACTTCAGCAGTTCCAATTTAATGCACTCTTTAGGAAGCCAAAGACTATTTTCTTGCCACCCTTCCTGCAGTAGGCATTTTTATCAGGGAGCTAGAACAGTGAATTCGAACCTACATGACTTCCTGTATACCTTGCTGTACTGCAGGATAGAATACTTTGAAACTTGTACGAAAATCAACTGGAATTAAAAAAGGGGGAGAAATCTGAGGAAAAACTTAAAAAAATCCCTGACTCAAGTTTATTATAATACTGTTATTCAGAAGATCCTAAAACAGAAAAAACACCAGCAATTTGTCCACTGTTATTTCTCAAATAATAAGAAAGTCTATAACATTTATTTCTACTGCCTTGCAAATCCTAAGAAGAATTTTCAGTTCAATGGCATTGTCAAATCAAAATCAATTGCAGCATAGTGCTAGAACGTGCCTGCAAGCCATTGCTGTTTCCATGCTCAATTTCAACATTCTGCTTATAGGTATTCCATCATAAAAACAAGTTGAATACATAAAAAAGTAAGGTTTTATTTCATAATGGGGAATGTGTGTTTTCTGTCTGTCCTCACAAAAGGGCAGAGGAATTTCTACAAGAGGACAGAGAAAATGCTCAACAAAAAATCGCTATACATCTGAACATCCTAAACTACCTGTTTACCCAGAAAACCATTTTGTGTGATGTTTCAGTTTTCTATTTTTTGAGAAGCAGACAAACAGAGAAGTTGTTTCCAAAATCAGCAGTCTAAAATTGATTTTAAAAGTTCAGAGATTGAAACTCTTTCAACACTGGAGTTGATAAGGAAAGATTATGGGTAGACCAAATCAAGCTCTGATCTGCAAAGTTAAAACTAATGGGATCACTCTTACACTTAAAATTAATCAACTGGTAAATACTTGAAGGGCTGGGATAAAAAATCCCAACAAACAAATCCAAAAAAACACTTCTTGTATTTAACAGTGCCAAGAGATATTTTACAACTTCCTTGTAACTGCGCAGTTTGCATTTATGGTATCTGCATCCAATGGAACTTTCTTTACATACCTCTACAGCTGAACAGATTGTGCACTGCAGAGACTTCCGCTCACAAATATAACCATCCTAAAACCATTTTTTAATCTCCTTTGTTTGGCTGCTAGTTTAAAAAAATCCCCATTGTTTCTTCGCTTCTTTGTTACTTCCTAATGCTGCTGCTACGCTTATCTATTACATCCAAGAAAGCTGTTTGTTTATGGCATTCGCACCTGAATCTTGCCTCTCCACTCCCTCCATGCCCCAACCTCTGGCAGAAAAGGAGGGGAAGGAGATAGCTAACTGAAGGACAAACTGAGGGAATGAGAAGGACAACAGCCGAATGAAAAGAGATAAGAAGCACATGGGAAGCATACAAGGTCATGCTTCAGGGATCAGTAATGAGAGTGAAGGTGACTGACATGGACACTGACATGGGTTAAAATTACCTCTCCTTTTCTTTGCTTCAGTATGCCTTCAAGTTGGTATGCAAATGGGATCAATCTCACTACATACTTAGAACTTGCAGAGCAAAGCTCTGGAAAGGAAAATATAGTACCACATCACTATTCTTGGCTGAGAGTGCCTTTAAGAAATTTCCTTTAAGGCTTGATATGGTACAAGCAAGACTACCCCAAAGACTGTGTAAGGAATATTTGTTCTGCAAAGTGGAGCTTGTTATATCAAGACGTGTAACCCATTTCGGTTGCTTTATATAAGAAAATAATGTGTCCACCAATCAGTGAAGTTCCTCCTGTCTGTCAAGTGATATACTCTTGTCAAGCCTAAGCTTCTCACCAGAAGTTTCCTATAAGAAGATAGGTGAGCATCCTTGTCAATTATCTCAACTCCTTCAATACCACATTCAGTGTTTCCTTACAGTAAGACCCCTCATGCCCACCACGTGATTTTCAGCTGTGAACTTTCTTCTTGAGTCCTCCTCAAGTTATTCCCCCTAATAACTTAGGGGAATGTAACAGAGGAACCAGTCTACATAACCCTTGGTGTACAGTGATACAGCCTTTTGGGGAATGCAATAGAGTGAGATTTCCAGTTGCCAATAACATAAGACTCCAGTAAGGGCCATTCTCATGGCTGAGACACGTTGATGGCAGAAGGGGATAAAGTTATCATCACCACAAAGCTGTGTGAGTTCATTCTCCACACCATGCGGTACTGGATTACGATCAGTGACTATCAGGCTAACTGGTGGGTTGCCCATCATATGGGGGCTGCTAGCTGCAGCTTTGGCAAAACTATTTAAATCTGAGAGTCCCATTGCCTTACTCCTTCCAGACAAGGCTGATTAAATAATCTGAAAATGTGTACGGGCATGACAACATTGTGGAGGTCTTCAATATCAGCATGACATTCAACACAATGCATCTCTATTTCAAAAGTTAATTGAAATCCCCATGGGTAAAAAAAGCTTATGTAACATTTGCTTCACTCATGACTCACGGCGGGATACAGCGATGACTCCCAGCTCACTGTGATGGATAGGCTCAGAACTGCAGTGGTTGACATTTTCTACATCTTGGCCCTTTAATATGTTTTATGTTTGCACAGTTGCAATGAACATTCTCCACTGCCTTTAATCCTGGCTGATAAATGAAGCATGAGTCTCCCTCTAACCTTGGATACTCTCACAGCTAATGCTTGCTTGATATGATCTGCATTTTTCCATGAACTCTGTTGGAAACTGTCCAATTAGCTCTCCCCAGCTATTGAGGGAGCATTGCCATTGACTGCTTAAGGCTTTTCCTAAAAATTATTAGGCATGCCTGCTTTTCTGCCATACAATAGTCATAAATATATTTAACCAGTTTCCCAGGTTGTATAAAATCTACACAAAAGGGTCAAGAATTGAGTCAGAGATCCTACAGCAAAAGGCAACAGAGAATCCTTGGACACATAAGGATTCTGTCTCACTCCCTGTAAACTGATTTACATCTAAAGCCACGCAGACAATCTCTGGGTCTCAGTTAAGTATTTATACATGGAAAAGCAGTCTAATTCTGGTGTCATACTTGAAATGAGATGAGTGTGAAAAAGAAAATTATAGTACTAGGAATAATTCCTCCTCCTTTCTTTCTCACATGTCAAAATTATACTTGAGGAGCACTTGTGATATATGGTTCTCCATGTATCTTTCCCCTTCTAGTTATAACCTTTTTAAAGCACACACTTTACTAATGAAAAAAAGCTGCAGATCAAAGCATGACAGTTGACACCACGAAAACAAAGAGACAAGGTTACTGGAACAAAACCAAAAAGCAAAACTGATGAAAAGCCTTCAAGTACAGAGTGGGCTGATGAAAATCAGTGTGCGCTGCATGATTGGAGCAAAAAGGGGATGAAATAGAAGAGAAGCAGGAATGACTGATGAAAACCAAGGGCTGCAGACTCATGAAGAGAGCATAAGAAGCTGATGGCTCTAGACTTGGGTTTTATAACGAGAAGCTCTGTAATGCATTTAGAATTTAAGGGAGAAACCACTGACTGTGGCATCAAACCACAAGACAAAATGAGGAGGAAGGATGCTGAAAAAAAATTTCCTCATGAGTAAACTAAAAGTACTCAGGGAAGTGATAACAAACAAACCTTTTCACCATTGATCTGAGTGTATCTGAAAGCACACTGCTGTAGCTCTTGCTAATTTTTGAGCCCTAAAAATGGCTGGACAGCCCACAAATTGTGTAAAATTAGCCAGCAGCTAGAATGGGCTCTGATTCAATACATGTATCTTCAGCTTCTTTTGCTGAAGCTCCTACCAACCCCAGAAAGGAATATTAGAAGTTATTCTCTTATATTATACCTTACTACTCAGTAAATCTTGTGCTATCATAGCTTCCTCTGCGTAGGTAGGAAATGCAATTGCATTCCCACACACTTTAGGGCTAAATCCAATTAATATTGCCAGAAAGACAGTTCTCTCTCTATAAATTTCACCACACAACTTCAGTACATGGAGTTTGGATCCCAGGAATCCCAACTCTTACGCCATTGATGTAGCCACTAAAATATTGTCTTGCCTTCCACCATCTAGCATGTAAAGTGTGGGTGAATGAGCTTTTTAATGCTACTTTAAAAAAGCAAATTAATTTTAACCACAGAATGCTGCATTACAGTAAAGTCTTTTTTAAAACCATAAAACCAGGAAACAAAGCAAAGAAGACTCTTATGTTGCAGCTGCCTTGAATTCTTCTGTCATTCTCAGGTAGTGTGGTACCGTGCGCTGTTCCACCTCATAGGCATCTGTCAGTCAGCACAGCAGACAACACCAATGACATGAGGATATTGCAATGAGAGTTTAAACAGATTTCTGTCTGAATGCTTGTGTCACTTCTAAGTAATGACTTAAAGAAGGAAAGAAAATTTAAAACAGTAATTGCTAGAACTTGGCATATTGAGAGGATTGCAGAAGAGGAAAATAAGTTTGACATCAAACCACACTGTTTATACCACAAACATCCAGCTAATAAAGGATGATTCAGTTAAAATAAGAATTTCTCCCCTGTGCAGGCATTCAGTCCTGCTCCAGATTTACCCCTTTTAAATAGTGCCCAGTGATTTAGTTATACTTTTGGTAATTAATGTGTTGGGTTTTATTAACTGCAGTTTTGGTAAATTCAAAGCTAGCCAGGAAGTGAATCGAGATTCACTGAAGTGTCAGATAAGGCAAGGGCACATTCCCAGGCTGTGGAAAATCCCATTCCCTTTTTTGTCAGAAAGGATTTCACCCCATATTATCCACATTCACCAGAAGGAACCCTAGCTACCAGGCTGCTTGCTGAAGGCACACCCCCGCCCCCTCCAATGCCAGGGTGTGCTTCCAAGCCCCTTCCTCCTGTGTTCATACTAGAGCTGCCGAGACACTGATGACTATGCCCCATCTTTAGGGTATTTGGTGCCTGGGTGGAGGCAGAAAAGCTAAGGAGCTATCACCCTCCCTTCTTTTGCTTTCACAGGAAAGCCAGCCAGGGCAATGCATACCCACCCACCTCATCTCAAGAGGGTCTGACAGTGAATCTGCGGGAAGACAACAAAAGAGCAGATTATAAGTTTATATTCAGGGTAGATAGATAGTAACAGCTAGGGGTAGGGAAGTGATGACTGAGTGTACACGCTTCTACATCTGCTTCCCAGTACAGACTGTTGTTCTAGAAAAAGTTATTTAAACAGGAGAAAATCTAAAGAAAGTTTAGACTGCTGGGAATACCTGAAGAGCTACTTAAGATGACAAAAAATAGAAGCAGGGTGCATCTACTAAAAGCAAATGTACTGTGTCATGCTGTTTAGCTCCCAGCAGAAATGGCCCACGTGTCTGTATGATCTTAGCTTAACCCTAAGTGATGATCTGTCCACCCAGATGCCTCCTACTCCCTGTCCTCTCCTCAAGCGTTTCATGTTCCTCTTCCACCACCCAAGCATCATTCTCACTGATCACAGAATGATAGGGGTTGGAAGGGACCTGTGGAGATCACCTAGTCCAAACCCCCACCAGAGCAGGTTCACCTAGATCAGATTGCACACGAATTCGTCCAGGCGAGTTTCGAATATCTCCAGAGAAGGAGACTCCACAACCTCTCTGGGCAGCCTGTTCCAGTGCTCTACCATCCTCAAAGTAAAGAAGTTCTTCCTCATGTTTAGATGGAACTTCCTATGACCAAGTTTGTGCCCGTTACCTCTCGTCCTGTCACTGGGCACCACTGAAAAAAGACTGGCCCCATCCTCCTGGCACCCACCCCTTCAGTATTTAGAAGCATTAATAAGATTTCCCCCTTAGTCTTCTCCAGACTAAAAAGACCCAAGTCCCTCAGCTTTTTCTCATAAGAAAGAAGTTCCAGTCCCCTAACCATCTTCGTAGCCCTTTGCTGTACCCTCTCCAGCAGTCCCCTGTCCTTCTTGAACTGGGGAGCCCAGCACTGGACACAGTACTCCAGATGCCGCCTCACCAGGGCAGAGTAGAGTGGGAGGATAACCTCCCTTGACCTGCTAGCCACACTCTTTTTGATGCACCCCAGGATGCCATTGGCCTTCTTGGCCACAAGAGCACACTGCTGGCTCATGGTCATCGTGTTGTCCACCAGGACTCGCAGGTCCCTTTCCACAGAGCTGCTCTCCAGCAGGTCAGCCCCTAACCTGTACTGATGCATGGGGTTATTCCGCCCCAGGTGCACTACCCTACACTTGCCTTTGTTGAATTTCATAAGGTTCCTCTCTGCCCAGCTCTTCAGCCTGTCCAGGTCACGCTGAATGGCAGCGCAGCCTTCCGGTGTGTCCACCACTCCTCCCAGTTTTGTGTCATCAGCAAACTTGCTGAGGGCACACTCTATCCCTTCATCCAGGTCATTGATGAATATATTGAACAGGACTGGACCCAGTACTGACCCTTGAGGAACACCACTTGTTGCACACCTCCAACTAGACTCTGTGCCACTAATCACAACCCTCTGAGCTCTATCGATCAGCCAGTTTTCAATGCACCCCACTGCCCATTCATCTAACCCACACTTCCTAAGCTTGCCTATGAAGGTGATGTGGGAGACAGTGTCGAAAGCCTTGCTGAAGTCAAGGTAGACAACATCTACTGCCCTCCTCGCATCTATCCATTCAGTCATGCCATCGTAGAAGGCTATCAGATTGGTCAGACACGACTCCCCCTTGGTGAATCCATGTTGACTACTTCTGATAACCTTCTTTTCCTCCAGATGCTTTGAGATGACACCCAGAACGAGTTGTTCCATCACCTTTCCAGGGATGGAGGTGAGGCTGACTGGCCTGTAGTTTCCTGGGTCTTCCTTCTTGCCCTTTTTGAAGACTGGAGTGACATTGGCTTTCCTCCAGTTCTCAGGCGCTTTGCCTGTTCTCCAGGACCTTTCAAAGATGATGGAGAGTGGCCCAGCAATGACTTCTGCCAGCTCCCTCAGCACTTGTGGGTGCATCCCATCTGGACCCACGGACTTGTGTATGTTCAGTTTACTTAATTGGTCTCTAACTTGATCCCCCTCAACTAAAGGAAAGTCTTCCTTCTTCCAGACTTTCTCTGTTACCTCCAAAGTCTGGGACTCCTGAGGGCTGGCCGGAGCAGTAAAGACTGAAGCAAAGAAGGCATTCAGTGCCTCTGCCTTCTCTGCATCATCTGTCACCATGGCACCTGTCTCATTCAACAGCGGGCCCACATTTTCTTTAGTTTTCCTTTTGCCTCCAATGTACTTGAAGAGACCCTTCCTGTTGACGTTGACATCCCTTGCCAGGTTTAATTCCAAGGAGGCCTTGACTTTCCTCATTTCATCCCTGCGTAGTCTGACAGCATTCTTGTAATCTTCCCAAGTGGCCAGTCCCTTCTTCCACATACTGTAAACTTCCTTCTTCCACTTGAGCTTTTTCAGAAGCTCCTTGCTCAACCATGCAGGTCTCCTGCTTCCTTTGCCTGATTTCTTGCTCTTAGGGATGCACCGATCCTGAGCTTGGAGGAAGTGGGACTTAAATATCATGTAGATCTCTTGAGCCCCCCTACCCTCTAGAGCCCTAGCCCATGGGATTTCTCCAAGCAGTTCCTTGACAAGATCCTACTTGTTGTTTTGTGCATGCTGCACATGATCCTAAACTCATATCTTCTCATGACCACTACAGCCAAGGCTGGCCCTAACCTTAATGTCCTCCACCAGTCCCTCTTTGTTTGTCAGTACTGGGTCCAGTAGTACACCTCTCCTTGGCTCTGCCACCACCTGAGTCAAAAAGTTACCATCAATACACTGAAGGTACTTCCTGGACTGCGCATGCCTGGCTGTGTAGCCTTCCCAGCAGATATGAGGGTGATTGAAGTCCCCCATGAGAACCAGGGCCTGTGATTGTGAGGCGACTCTCAGCTGTCTGTCAGATGCTCCAGAGTCATCTCTCATCCTGCCAATCCTCTCCTCTGCTCCTCCCTGACAATGCTCTTTGCCCCTTCGTCCTCTTTTTGGTATCTCTCATTCCCCTGCTCCTGGGAATTTAGCTTTACTTTTCTCCACCCCCTTCCAGCTGGCACATGTAGTGCATTAACAGCCCACTACTAAAGCTGTACACTTCAAATACCTTCCTGAACAGAGTGCAGGTCCAAAGTTTCTTCAGGCAACTGCCTTTTACAATCTTTTTATAAAGCACTTTTAGCAAAAACATGTCATAAATTATTATTCTTTTTGTGAGATTAACATCACTTGAATAATTTATATACAGCAGGAATATTACTAATATTACTAATGTTTCAGAATATTCTATAATATTAGTCCAATACTTCTCGGGACTTCAAAGTCTTGCCAGTGCCATATCGATGGGAGCAGAGTATATCAGTACATATCATCAGAGTATGTATTTTTGAAGGTGTCACCCAGACAGGCCCCTTGTTACTATAAGGCTTCAGTTACCAGGTAGGCTTAAGAAGATGGGGAAGCTGTCATCTTCTACCAGCTGCCACGCAGCAAGGGCTCTGAAGCCCAACAGGTCAGCTGTGTATCCACAATATCAACTCACATAAAACACGTTACCCTATCAAAACTGGAGCTCATTTTATGTGCCATCTGCACACTGCATTAAAATATCCCATAAGAAAGGAAAAATTTAAAAATAGTATTTGCACCTTTTGATGTGACAAGAAAAGTCTCCTGACTGCCATATGAACACAGGACTTAAACAGGTTTAAAGTGGTATCATATACTTGAACTGAACAGAAGGATTTTAAGTTGTACCATGCTGTATGTACATCCACTAGATCATATAAATTCAAATTCAAAGATTTATTTGTCAGGGAAGACCAAGAAATTTCCTTTCCTTCAGGCTTTCTGTCTTCTGAATGAAAAACTAAACTACTCCATACTACCATGCACGCAATAAAAACAAAACAAAAACACCAAATCAAAACCAACACATGAATATGTGGAAATATAAAGATATTATTTCTCTTCTGCTTCTTCATTGTTCTGAAATTTCATTAATAATTCCTGTTAATGAAATTTTGATGACTTTTAGACATTATTTACTTGCACAGAATAATTTCTGTTACAGAAATGCTTTTTTGTTCATTACACACAGTGACATTTCTCATACAGAGAAAATTGGTAGTACAGAATATGGAGCTCAGGAGTTGTGTTTGGACAAATGGTGTAATTTTTACTTTTGAACAAGCAATTTTAGTCAATAGGACATTGCACATTAATACTTATAGAAATTAATTGAAAATGCACTTTTGTGAATGATTAATATGCAAGTTTAGGACTCCTTATACATAGGACCTGTGCTAGGTGAATTCTGTCACCTGAATATTCATGGAAAAATGTGAAAAAAGTGCAATCAGGTGAAGTAAATGTTTCCAAAATTGAAGATGACTGGTGCAGCACAAGTCTTCCAGTACTGATTCGAGGCTATGTGGATAGACTGTGTTTTAAATGACATTTATAAAGCTTTGAAATGAAAATTTAGGCAAGCAAGAACACAAACGTTATATTTTTACGTTTGCAAAGATCAATAATGCATTGCCATTCTTGATGACCATCATTTTAAAATAAAACAACAATAAAATTAATGTTGTCATTAACTTGTTATTTAAACCTCCTGAGGTTAATAGATAAGGTTGTTAAATGAGTGTTCTCTGTTGAAGCTATGCAGAGTTTGCCATATCAAAATTATTTTTTTCATTTTTCTCTATTTGCAAAATTAAGAATTATTTCATTGGCTCAACGTGAAACGAACTGTACTGGCCCATTGGACATGTGCTGTACTGGTGCTGGAGGATCTACTCAAATGCTGTGTCATAGACTCTACCTTTGAGAGAAAAAAACATCTGCATGAACTTTTCTGCCCTGCAGCAGGCTCCACCTCAAGACAAAATGGCAGTTCCTGCTGAAACAGGGTGTGGGAGCCTTTTGCTTTAAAGCAATTCTGAGAAAATAAGTCAGAGCCAGCATGCTGCATCCACCAAAGCAGGGCTGAGTCTGGGAAACTGTAGTAAGTGGCAGCTCCCGTTTCTCACACAACATCTGCTGCAGTGGGTATTTCACGACACGGATGGTTAACATGCTTGCTCAGTATGATTCAGGAAGCGTCTTCTCTGTTTCACTGGAGGAGCTCTGCTTCAAAGTGCAAACCTACTAGTCACAGGAAATAAGAACCTGAAACTTGCAGAGAAAAGGATGTGGAGTAAACGAAGAGCTGGCAGATGTAGCTGCATGCCAGGGATGATCCCGCCAGTCCATAAATATTGATGACTTTGCAGTCTCTGAATGTAGATTATTCAGGACCCTGAAGCCTGCAGCTGCACATTCGCAGCTTGCTGCTCTCCGAAAGAGCATTCCTGACCTGAGAATGTGCACACGCCTGTCTGAGAATCCCCCACTGCTCTTTTTAATTCTGCTGAAACAACTCCCCTCCTTCTCCTGGCATTTATATTTTATTGTAATAATGCAAAAGAGCAAATGAAAGGCTCGTTTTGCAAAACCTGTTTGCCCTGCAACAGTTAGAACAGGTTGCTATAAAACCAAGTTGCTACAAAAATAGGTTGTTACAAGAGAGGAGATAAAACTCTTCCCTTTCTTCTTCTCCTCTATATATTTTCTTCATATAGCTACTTTTCATCTATATAGACAAAATAGAAATAAGCAGACATACCTAGATAGCACAGTGACAGTTCATTCATGGGTGTCCCATGCGTAACCTAAATCTATTTGGGAGACAGGAGGCAATAACATCAGCAAAGGGCCATCTTAGTTTGTGCACCTCTGCTTAGGTATGGATCCAGCTAAACTCTGTGACTCAGACATCCTTAAGAGAAATTAATTTCAGATTCAGGCTGGATCAATAAGCCAAAATTGGACCTGACACTCCGAGGATAATAAAGAAATCTAGGAAAGTATTGAAGTCCCAACAAGGACAAGCCAAGTCACAAAGGATTCAGCAGAGTATTTCAGCATCTCTGAGAAAAAGTAAAGTATTAGGAGCCCAGAGAGCCCATCAGGGGTTGGCTCATGTTTTAAGGATAAAACTTAGAAGGGTACTATTTTCTCTTACTCTAATAGTAGGACAAAAGTAGTAATGGCTTAATATTTGCTTATCACTTTGAAAATTAAATAAACAAACCCCATAATTTATTTATTACTATATACTACATATGTATGAATGTATTTATGTATGTATTTATAGCTATATATGTGCATATATATATACACACACAAACTCTTTATTATCATTCTTCAGTACGTGGCTCTCAGAAATTCATGCTTAAGGCCTGATTTTACCACATTAAGTAAGGTCTTACTCTACATGTATTTTTAATGACCTACCTGTGCTCTCAGTCTTCTGTGTTCCAAGAGGGTCATGATCTCTCAATCAGCATTTGCAAAAATACTCATAGGTATAACAGAGTTGCTTTAAGTGGTCTAAACATGGCTCACGTGGAAAAAAGGCCAGAGCTCAGGCTATTAAACCCGATCTATTCTGGACAACAATGACATATGTTTTAAATTTTCACAGAACTTCAAACATGTATAAGGGCTTTCCTGAGGAGAGATGCTTCCCTTCACTGGGGTCCAGTACAGAAAGTGCAAATTAAATTAGGAGTGAAATTGGGCACAGGTGTGTAGTGTTACTGCATCTTGCAAGTAATCTTGTGCCTCAAACAGCATCACAGAATTATCATTTCACCATGGGCGTTTTTGCATCAGACACGACAGCTCACCTATTCATGAAAGGACTTTGCTGTTGAAATGCCTGTTAAAAAGGTTGGGCTGGAATTTCTGTTATAGATTACCAGTTGCTTTAGAGGTTAATCAGTTAATTAGCAATTATTTTGGACTATTACTATCACCTTTATTTTTGGTCCCATTTAAATAGACGTAAAAACATATTGCTTCTGTGCCGTTCTCAGCTCCTCCTGGAATCAAACTTCTTGTCTGAGTTCAGAACAGTCCTGTCTAATGCAGCCACATTAGCACTGATTTGGGCTTCTTCCTCTCTAGCTTCAGTGTCCTCATTTTATTTCCAGCTAAATGGCAGTGCAAAATCAGAAGCAATTCCTGTTGAGCATACACAAACAGCTGACCTGGGGATTTGTATGGAAATCTAAAACTGATAAAATACTTTTAAGAAACTCTTCCGTGAACTCCCACCAATGTACGTCCAACTGTCTTTCTTCTTTCTCATTAGCTCCCTTTTGTCTTTTTCTCCTTTTCCTATACAGGCTGCTTATTTACAGTAGGGTCATCCCTAATGCCTTCCAAAACTTTACCAGAGTTGGTGAAAGAGCTCTTTGTAAACTACAAGTAATAACATCTCATGCTGAAAGCACATCCAGACACAGTACACAATATACAAAAATGAGATACCAGGTTTGAATCCAAATTTTAAAAAATGACCTCTTTTTTCATCTGCCTCTCTTGAATCATTAAGCCACCCAGATAAAATCCATGTTTGAAAACTTAGGGCGTAATGATTCATTAGCACTAGTGCTTTCTGTTATGGAAACGTCTGGGACTCCACACGTGCTGCAAGCACTAACCACCTGTCAAGATGAAGCCTAGGGGACCTGAAACTGCAACTCTTCTTCAAGGAAACCTGCTGGATTGGCACATCTTCTTTTGCAGCTCAGGTTTTGTACTCTGGCTCTCTGTTGGCTTTCCTTTCTTTAACAATATTGTACTTGCACACTTGCATTCATGTTAATTCACTTTTATTTAACATTTTGCTGTTATTTCTGTGTACTCCAGCGCCTCAAGTCAGGATTTTCTGCAGCTAGACAAATCTTCAGTTTTGCTTGACTGCGAATGATTCATCCTTTCTTTAACAATAATATTTATTTCTACATTCACTTCCTAAGGTCTTAGTCTGTTGACACCAGCATGGTACCATTACCAATATATAAACAATGAAAAATTATAACGCTGAGACTGAATCAAACTTGTGCATAGTGTCTGTGGTTGAATTTAAATGGATGCAGCTCCAGAGAGTTTATCCACATAAAAGTAATAATTAACATTCCTGAAGTAATAACTGCTCGGCCACATTTCATACTGCTAGCTCAGACATTTGCATGCTTCCAATATGAGCACGATATGGCTCAGCCTTAGAGCTGCCAAAGCACAGCAGGTTACTCAGCACGCATAAAAAGAACTGACATTACATTCAGCAGGGACTTTATCTTGTTTGAATAATCCTCCCTACAAGATTATTTCAGTATGCAATGTGTTTCATTTAAGCAAAGTCAGAGAATGCAAAATAATGTGAAGTAATGATACTATTAAAAGTTGCTATTACTTTTTAAGCCCTCTGCCTCAAAGCATAAATAGTTTTCTCAAGGCTAAAAATTGTCAGCAGAAGATGAAATGCACCTCTTGAGTAACCTCATTAAAAGCAATGAAGTTGCCTGAAGATTGAGGTTGGTCCCTTATGCTACTACACTGAGAACTAGGAAAAACACAGGAATAACAATATATTATTTGCTTCCAGTTGGTATTAACTCACATTTCTAGAACACCCCAACTTGAAATTGTCAAAATACTTTACAATTCCCTATGGAATAGAATAGTCCTGTTTATCAGCCTCTAGCAAATAGCTAGTGATACCTCCCCATGGAAAGATTCACAGCTGTAACTGCATCCTGGAGATTAGCAGCTGCCGATGTCAGCCCAAGCATTGACTTTGGTTGCAATCTCACCAGGGTCTCTGTGTTTAACTCATCTGGTCGGGAAACAGAAATTACACCATCAGGTAGATTTAAAGAGAAACAGATGTCTAATGTTTCCCAGTAATCTGTGTTTTGAAAATCTCTCCTGCAGTGGCTAACGAAGCACAGTCCGGGAGTTTCAAGTTCATCCCTAGTGCTCAGTCCAGGCATTACACTGCAGAGGGACTTCCTGAGTAAGTATGAACAACTGCTGCTTCTGAGGTCTGATGGCAATCACTTGTAGAAAAATATAATGAAGTACCACATTTAGCAGTGACTGTGAGCTAGTAGATTGTAATTACCTCTGATTACTATCCGATGATCAGCTATGCTTAACATGAGTTTGTAATGTCCTTTCTTTGCACCTCACAGGAGGCGGCAGTGGATCATTACCATGAATGAGGCAACTATTGTCATTTTTATTGGAAGTACCAAAGAAGCCTTTTGTCCTTAAATACAGTTTATTCCCAGCCAAGATCAAAGCATAATGGGGAAAACAAGAGAGAAGAAACTCAGCCAGAGCTGCCAATTGACAGAACATAATCTTGCCACTGTCCACACAGATGTTAATAAAAACTGTGCTCACCTCTTAAAGTTGTATTACTTTTTAAGAGTTTAACTACATACAATTTTTTGCCTTCCTATATTACTTTCTGTTTATTGTCATGGTGGCTTCTAGTGCCCCAGCCCTCAATGGGAAGCACTCCTTACAAGCATACCGTATGTTGTTGTGACAATGCCACATGGCTTATTGTAGAAAAGACTCGTTGAGAATTATTAGCTAGAGGGCTACTTACTAACCTGACATGTGAAAAATCCTATTTCAGACTTTGCAAATGAGTATATTATCCAGTGAATGCCATCTGAGCAGTTATGCAGAGCCAGTCTACTTGTACCAGCTGATATGAATGTGTCAATCTGGTAAAGCATCGGTACTTATATGTAAAGTTAAGCTCCTGAGCAATTACATATGAGCTCAAGTGCTGTGTTGGATTGGAGCCACAGGACCTGAACCAAAACTCATGGAACCTGATCAGAGTATTTTAAATAACTTCAGTGGATTCTGGATCAGGTCCATGCTGTCTGCTAGAGGTATTGGCTACATTTTTCCAAATAAAAGAAGTTAGGAATAATATATCAAAACCTTTGATCCAGGACTAGCAGGCCCAGGAATTAAGACTCAGTCCCTTTATATGATGAATTTACAGATTTCCTGACTTACAAAAGCATGAAAAACACTGACAAATACTTATGTTGACATACAAATAAGTACAGGAGACCAAAGGGTAGAAAAGGCATTTTAATCCTCTAAAAATATCGAACCATTCCAGAGCAGAGAGAGTCTAATGATTTCAATCCACAGTTGTTTGTATAGCCCTAAACCCTGTATCCATGATGACATTTCATTTTACATCATTTGTTTCTTTAATCAGTTCTGCTTCATAAAAGCACTCTTTCAGCCAGGTCAGCAGGGAATGTGCTGAGCTACCATGAGCAATGACTGGAGTCACTGATTTCATCTGCCTGCTTCGCGGACTGAACGTGTCCGTGTGATCACAACTCAGCTGCCTGGGGACCGCTGTCTGAAGTCTGTGTGTATCCCAATACATTACCCAGCTCAGGCTTTCAACAGCAGGATGTGTTTATTCATCCCTGGCTATTGGTTTAGAGAACACTCTAAAATAGGGTTTCGACTTTTTTTTATTTAATCCTTCCCAATGTAGCCAAGTCTTGCCTTCATAACTAAAATCACACAAATATCTTCTCAATGCCTGTGGCACCCTTTGTCTGTGCCAACAGTGTCGTTTTTGACCCTGTCCCATACTAGTCGAGTTAATCCTTCTACCACAATAATTACTGTAGCCCTTGAGTGCCTTCCAATCCCTGTTAAATAATGTGACTTCATATCCCTTATGTGTCGTTTCTTTTTTCATCTTCCCCCAGAAGAGTTATGTATACAGTAGAGCACCTTGGACACAGTGTCTATGGCTTGGTGCTGTACGTTTAGCCAGTTTTCTCAGGGCAAGTTTCTCTTGGAATATGAATATAGTTTCCAGGATCAAATGGGGCAAATATCTGACAAGTTAGCTGGCTACACTGAAAACGCTTCATTCATCAAAACTAGTTACACCCACCAAAACAGACAACCTTATGAAAAACTCAACATATACATATATATAAAAAAGATTTCTTTTAAGAAAACATTTCTTTAAAAAAAAAAGAATCTAACATGCCCCTTAGATTTTTAACAGGTCAGCTACTAATCGGTATTTATAGCTGCTAAAACCTGTTTTCGGCATTGAACCAAGCAATCCCTTGGCTCCAATTACTGTTACCCAGAGGGTAGCTGAGAAGGTAGCAGCCACAAAAATAGGGGCATAGGGAGCCAGACAGAAAAGAAGTAATTTATTGATTCTTCTGATCCCTCCTAGCCTTTTATTATTGTGAGATGGTTTGAGCAGAACCATCCCAGAGTCTCCTGCCCCTACTGTTCTTCATTCAAATTTCTCTAAAACAGCTCTTCTTACAAATAGCCAACAAAACACTAACTAATTCGTCTACTTCGGGGGTTTTCAAGCAAAATTACCTCCAACCAAACATTTCTTTTATCAGGGTGCATGATTGCATCTACTGAGTAATAGTATGAAATTCCTTTTCTCTTCTGCCATCACACCTGATCAAACATCACATACATACAGTATTTCTAATATTTGTATTATTTTTATACTGATCACTTGCATGCTGGTACTAATCAAAAAGCTCCAGCTGTAACTGCAAGAACACTGAACTTATTGTAAAATACCAGACAGAAAGATAGTCTCTGCTCCAAAGACTGTATCTGATTGAAATTGGACATGGACAAATGTTTCCATATTTCTCCTGCTATCCTTGTCCAAGTGACCTCCAGCATAGCTTTGGTGGCCTGAAGCTTCCTGAAATGCTCTACAATTTATCATGGCACTTGTGACTATTTTGAGGCATCTGAAGGTGCTGGAAGACCACAAAGAAATCTTGCTGCCGAGCCTACTGCTGAATTCTGCCTCCTTCCACTAGAATTGGGCACAGTTTAGCACAGATATGGCTAAACGACACATCTAAGAATGTAATGTCTGTATCGGTTGCTTGTTTGATTTACAACTGGAGTCAATGGGCTGGATTTTTTTCATGGAAAATTAACTTTGTGATGTTTGACACATGATTGCTGACTAAGGAGAGGTAATAGACTTCAGCCTTTTATGAGCACTATAGTGTGTTGCATCTTCATACAACAGTCAGTGGAGTAAAACTAACTAAATAAAATGCACCTCACCCTGAGATCAAAACGTATTCATATGCCTAAAGTGTAGTAATCTGTTAATTAACAGGAATATAAAAGCTAGGTTGAATGATCCAAGGACATTCTTTCCTTTTTTTGCAAATCTTTCCAACCTACTTATGTTTAAAAGGGAAAAATAGTACTCATGTTTTGTAGCTTAACAGCTAAGTTTGATACCTACCTTCCTTGAAAAAATATTACACTGACTCTATTGCTATTGTCTGGCCCAGTGCCTACTTTTTTGTCATTTGTTTCTTTATATATTTTGATAAAATACCATGCTTCCCCCTGAAAAAAATCTCAAAGATGCAAAATGCAAAACAATACTAGAATACCCCAGTCTACAATATTTTCTGAAGATGGTGTGTCTGTTAGTAGCATTATTCTAGAGATCAATATTGCCTAAATGGCATAAAAGAATCTGGAAGGAACTCAAAGTGACTCAAAACTTACTCATTTGTATGCTTCTTGGGTTGCACTTGCAAACTGTAGTAACCAAGATGTTCTTACGGCTCCCAATTCCTTTCAGCCCTGCAGAATCAGCAAGATGGGTTATATTCGTTCTTGCAAAATGTTAGAAGGAACTGTTCACTAGATTTAAATCCATTAGATTCCAGAGCTTACACAGGTGTTAGAGGACATTTTTTGGCCTGCAGGCACTTTATTGCTGTTAAAGATGACTGAGGGGGTAGAATGCCACGTAACCTCGGTGACATGCATTTATCAAACTGGCAGCTAAGAGACTCCTATTTATAGTGTTGTATGTAGGTCTCTGAAAGATAACAATCATACAAACCCACAAACTCATTTTTGTCTTTTTTTTTTTTTTCCAGAGCAAGGCTCTACTCCAAGGCTGGAAAGTCTATGAGACTCCACAGGAGTGTTACCATGGAGTTTCATGGGCTTGGGCTCAAGCAGTAAATATTTAAGTGGAAATAATAAAATGAAAAACAAAAGATGGCCAAATGCCCAAATTAAACCATCTAGAGCCTGCACGAGCTGGAGATAAGGCTAATGTGACATTCAAGATAAAGTAAAAGCAACATTTTCATTAACATATTTTCGACTCCTATCACAAAGCTGCACTTGCCTTTGTAATGGAATACAACCTTGCTTTTAACATTAGCTTTCCCTCAACAAAAGCAGCTTTCAGCGACCAATTGGGGGGGGAAAAAATCACGTATTTTGTTTTAATAAAACAGAACTAGCAACCACATAAAAATATGAATTTTGAAAGCCAAGCCTCGGTTTCCCAGTGGGAGGAAGTTCATGTGTGCCAATTTCCAATAGCTCTGGGTTGGGATGCTGTGAGCATGCATGGTGTTTATTGACTTCTAAATTAAAGCAGTCAATCTCAAGGAAAAGCAGAGTAATGGACGCCATTCTTTCAGTTTCACACCGTGTGCATAAAATAGTAACAATCAGCAAAACTTTACTGAATGAACTGCCGCCAGTGGAGCCATAAGATATTTTGGAACAGGAAAATGCCATATAGCCAAATGTGCCACCCCTTCTTTGTTTATCTTATTCTACTTTTCTGCTTTTTTTCACTGTATTGCTCAATCAATCCCATCCTTCTCCATAACCAACAAGTAACCCTACATGTCTCCTGGATTGATTTATATTTATTACTCACTTCAATCATTCTCCTTCATTTGCTAACTTTTTCCAGATGACTGTTAGTAAAACTGTGTGAATAATTCACAATGAGTAATTTACTCAGCAAATTTACCTTCTTTTTATGTTCTGTTTTCCTCCAACAGATTTTTTGTTAGAAAGCATTCACCCACTATGGGCTAGCATTGCAGGTGAGTGCCTGTGTAGCTACTGTTAAGCAAGAAATGCAATAGATGTCCCAGCCTTATCCTTCAAACAAATCTATTGTCCACCAATTATTAGTAAAACAAAATCAGTTGAGATGTCAGGGGTACAGCTCCCCCAAATTCTTCCCACCTGAGGCAGAAGAGAGGAGTATGCCTTTTTCCTTTAACTTGTCTTCTCCTTCCTCTCAGAGCCTGGTCCAGATCTTACAGGCTCCAATATCTTTGCTTTGTCACACTGTCCTACCCAGTATTTAAGCTCCTATCAGTTTTGATTGTTTCTTTTCTGTTGAATTATCATAGCTTAGAAACATACAGTCCCAGTCACAAAGACAACATTTGCTTTCTGCAATAGTTCTGCAGTTCCCTGCTTCCATGACTGTTCCTGCTAGGAAACTTGTTACTAGACTATTCCAGTTCAGCAAACACAAAACACAGAGGGGAATGAACACACAGCCCACTGAAGCCCATTTCAATGATTGCTTCCATATTTATTGCTCTGGCTCATGCTCAGGTTTGTTCATTTGCTTTTTACAGAATAATTTACCTAGCATCTCCATTAGCTTTCTCACTCTGATATAACAGGAGGAAATGCTGCTCTTCTGTGTGTCTGCAAAAACTCACACACATTGGGACGATCGCATGGTGAGGATGCACCTCTATTACCCTTAAAAATCCTTTTTTATTTTCCTAGGGTTCTCCTATGACCTTTAATGAAAAATGTTTGCAGCTTATACCTTCTTATTTTACCTAATTCATGCAGACATTTATGTAGGATTAAATTAGGCCATGTTAGGAAGGCAGGCACTGTAGACACCACAGTGTTCATAAGAGACCATACTACTATGTGCTGAGTGACATACACTGCTTAGGAAAAATCGGTCAAACTTGTCCTCGATCACACCTGTGTGTGACTTCCCTCCGCTTGCACAGATCAGACAAGGCAACAGGAAGCTACCTACTTATTAGCACGGACCATATTCTCTAATGCAGTGACACATTTGATCTAATACCTACCTATGCAGCTTTGTGGTCTGTAATGCAGATAGATGAGCAGTGGCACACACACAGAGTCTGGTTTCTACCCGCAGGTGAATGTTTGGATTTCATAACACGCTGGTTTGCCAAAAGTCACACATGCGTGAGGGGGAGAGGGGAAATGGAAATCACCTTCAGGTCTCCGCTTAGGTAATCCTTCTCTCCCACAAACACTGTGCTAGGAACTTAGGAGGAGAATAAAATAAATAAAATTCTCCCTTTCTCGACTCCTTGACCTCCTTTCTAAGGATCATATTGTCCATCCTTGTTCCAAAATGATACAAAAATGCTGTAAGATGATGGCTTGGCTGGGACCTCAACGGCACTCTGTTGGTTTGGGGCATTTGTTGGCTCTGCAACTGGTACTAGTCATGTTCGGTAGAAGATGAAGAGGTGGGTTGCCAGGTCTGCCACCCTAATGCTTGCTGAGTAAAAAGCTGAGACAAACCCTGTTGCTATCCAATTATTTACCAGGAATTTCTTTGGTAGAAAACAGAGAAGACACCGAACAGGGCAACAGGAGCATAACCGAGTTTGGTCCAGTGGGTCACGATTTACACTCATTTGCTGCTGTATTAAACAAAACATCAACAATGTGTTTCAGCAGAATAGACTTCTAGCTCTGGTTAACAGAGAAGCTCCAGCGAAGGCAGTAGCATCACTTCACATTTACATGAAGAGAACTCCAAGCAATCTTCTGCCTTTATAGATTTCAAATTTGCCGTGCATTTCAGAAGCACGGTTGTAATTTTCACAGACATTTTAAACAAAACGTCAGACACGTTATTTGCGCAAGTGTCTGTAAACTGTAGAGAACCATTTATAGAAGACAATCCTGCCATGTCTGGGTAGGTAACACTCCAAAATCCGCAAGGTTTCTCCACGACGTACCGGGTGCGGTGCCCCGGCGCTGGCAGCGGGGGCTGCAGGGCGGCCTCTGTGAGGAGGGGCCGGGGCTGCCTCACGCCGGACACAGCCGGTTCCAGCCGGCTCCAACGGCCCCGGGCAGGGCGCAGCTGAGCCCCGCAGCCAGGGGCGGGCGCTCTGGGGAAAGCCTGTGTAAGAAAGGGCAAAAGGCCGGCTGGCAGCGAGGGGTGAGGTGAGAAGCAGCCCTGCGAGCCCCAAGGGGAGGGCAGGAGGAGGGGGAGGCGGTGCTCCAAGTGCTGGAGCTCCCTATCGTGACCCACGAGCTTTCTCATCCTATTTTCTCCCCCTGTCCCACTGAGGTGGGAGTGAGTGAGCGGCTGGGTGGGTGTTTGGCCATTAGCCAAGGCTAACCCAGCAAACATGGTTCCTAAGCAAAGCACAACAAATACATCTTTGGCTCACCTTCTTTCAGCCTCAATAAGCAGGTGGTTGCTGCATTTAAAGAAGGAGCCTGGGCCTCTGTTTTGCTATTGACTCTTAAAGTGGTGTTTATGAAACACTCAAAAGTACTCCCGCATGAAACAGCTCGTGGTTAGGAAAGTCACCCAGAAGGGGAGGTCTCTGCTCCAATGCCTATTTGCACATTTTAATCAGTGACCATAGAAATCATAAACATTTCTTTCAATAGGGACTGGAAACTAGGTCTTCTTCACCCTGCTGTCTAAGTAACCTGAGCAATAAGCTACACAGGCATGTTCTTTCTCCTTTCACGTCTCTGGATCATCAGCTCTCTAATTCCTTTGTTTTGAAAAAACACTCAATGTCATTAAGAAAACTCTATGTCACTCATTTTCCCATGGCTTTGTGGTTAGGCACACTTAGAAGTGAAAAGATGTGGGTTTGAACCTCTGACTGAGGAAAGCATAAAAGTCATGTGTT
Source organism: Gavia stellata (assembly GCF_030936135.1). NCBI lineage: Eukaryota > Metazoa > Chordata > Aves > Gaviiformes > Gaviidae > Gavia > Gavia stellata. The sequence continues at coordinate 12,271,739 of NC_082595.1, forward strand.
CCCCATTCTGGGCAAGCACTCTGCCCACAGCATGCATACACAAACACCATGTACCATCATCATGACCATCTCAAGAGAAAGTGACCACAATGACATTTTTGTGAGGGACTAGATTATTTTGCTGCATGAGTCTCTGGAAACACCTACAAGATAAGGCTCCTCAAGAGATTTGAGTAGAAGAAAAACTGTTTTCAGGATGTCATTGGGCTGACTAGGGACATAATTACTCAGCTGGTCAAATCAGGCCAGTTTAGACCTGCACAAAATTCAAGGGACAACTGACATTTTTACCAAAAGAATTAATCTCTTGAGACCCTTGAAGGCTATTGCAGAGAAACAGACATTCTTAGGCATTCAGTACTTTAGGACGATAAATTATACACCGTATTTTCCTGATTTCATTGGGGTTTTTTTATTGTATCGTTTACCTCTTTTAGCACCTACTTTAGGAAATGAATCATGCCCTGAAAAAACTTCATTTCTTTCCACTGACTGAAGACAATCTGGCTTGGATGTAGTTATCCACAGCGTAGGCATCAGTATGTTCTGATTAATCCCTCCCCAGACACATACAGAACTGAATTTGCTTTACAGCTAGAGAGCAGCTGAACAGGCCCTTTTGGATGATGGTTTTGGACGTAGACCTTCTGTTTCTAAAAAAATGGTGCTTTTACCACTTAAGGCTTTTCCTGGACCCTGCCTTTGCTGACCTTGTTGATGAACATAGTGATATATAAATAAAATGGCATATAAACTCTTACTGTGAAAGTGTACATTTCACATAAAATAATTGTATGCTGTGTTTGATAGAAATTGTGGAGCAATCTGATGTTTCACCTTCTGCTAAAGGAATAAAAATTTCCAGGTTTTCCATTCTTATTGTAACTTAAACAATTTTCTTCATTTGAAGTTTATACACTGAGGGGATAGACACAAAGTTTAGAATGGGAATGACTGTTTTAAGACGATGTTGTATTAGAATGGAAAACACTATGCTACTTCAGTAGTTAAGCACCTGAGCCTGCTTCCATATGAATTAGACATTTCCAGAGGCCTTGGCAAAGCCCAGCTAAACACAATGCTCATTCAGTTAATAAAAAGCGCTGCACTTTCTCTCCTGACAAATCTGACTCCTGAGTGCTTATTAACACACAGCGTTGCAACAGCTTACCTTTTAGCTTCCTAATGCAAGCCAAAAATTCAGAATATCAATTTATTCAATTTTCTTCATTAAAAAGCCACATTCAAAATGAAATAAGTCTCAAGACCTACACTTTTCAAGACAATTGATGTATGGATTTGCCAGACCTATCGCTTTAGCACAGAGCCCATTTTTGTCCTTTTAATGTCACAGGTATGTGAAACCCACAGCCATAAAATAAAATTCAAATAGGTCTAACAGTCAAGTTTGTCTAGATATTTTTCCCCCATAGAAAAAGTATTCAGTGGATTGCACAAAAGTTCCACTGAGATCTGAACTGCTGCAGTATCAATGGGCTGGTGAATTTCAAGGAAACACACAATTCTTTATTTTAATCGTCTTTTCCTGTGCACTGCTTACCTTTATACACATATTTGATTTGGAAGCACTCATAGTTTTCATACCTTCATTAATCATTTGCAATGAACACTGGGGAGCTTTCGGGAAGTTTAGAGGGATGACATCATCACCAGGATCCCGAAAATAATAATTAAAAATGACAGGTAAGCACAGCTGGGAAATAAAGCTAAATTGGTAATGTATTTTGTCTGATTAATCATAACTTTTTAACCCACAAATCAATATGAAATTGTTAAAATACTGCAGTGCAGTTGCTCTTCTATGAGTACAACTTGAGTGGGAAAAAATATGGAAGACATGAATACAATAGACAAAATGTTGGTAAGAAAAGGTCTAGCCTGTGAACGTTAGTTCAGCACCTTCCTGTTATGGGTCATCCTGGGAAATTGACTTCCATCTGTCTGGTTAATTTATGAAATGACCCAATCCTGTATGTGCATTTCTTGTTCTCCCCCACAGGACGGGGCTGCTGCATGCCTTCTCCCTGTCCTCATCATTAGTTGCACTGAATGTTATAGTCAGAGCATTCAGAAGGAATGAGAAAAAAAATTATAAAGGAAAATGGAAAAAGATTTACTACTAGAAAGTGTCTTGGACACATACATGCAATAAATCACAGGTCACAGAACTGGCCTGTAAGCAAACAGTTGTTTAGCAAAATAAGTAGTTTATGCTCCTCTTATCAGGAATGACTTCATGAGCATTTCTAGAATTCTTAACTGAGCACGGAACAGTTGATCCATCCTGCACAGAAATATAGCTGAAAAGTGTCCAAGGTTTTATTACTTTTCCAGAAGAATAATATGTCCTGGTTTTTCCAGCTGCAGATTGGGCAAGTTCCATTTAGTGGATGATTTTAAATCTCCCAAGTATTAATGTTAGAAGTAACATAAGATTCATTAGCTGAGCTTAAAGTAGTTTTTGGAGGTGCGGTTGATGGAACACGAGCTCATCCATGATGCTCAGAGGACATGGCAGATTACTGCTCACACAAAAGGGCAACTATTTGGTAACGTATACATCAGGAAACTTTGGAGCCAGCCATTGAGATTCAGGACAAAACTGTGTCTGACTGAACAGTAAAGTTTTAGCATTTTGACATTGCTCTCAATTTTCTTGGGTTTTCATCCAGAAAGCAATGATGTAAAGATTAAAGGCTCTGTTTAGCAAAAATGTTCCACTGCTTTTGCAACGCTTAAGCCAAGAAGGTCATGAAACAGGTTTTTGGCACCCAGATGAACTATTAAGCAGCAACTCAGCTGGGACCCCAAACCAGCTTGTCTCCTGCAGAGAGCACTCAGGAGGCAGAATTTCCATGTTAACAGCTCTCCCCAAACTTGCTCTCCTCCTAGGCTTCATTCAGGACTGACCTCTCCTTCTGCAAAAGCAGTTTTCAGAAGTCAATCTTTTCAAAGACAAATGGCCTTCCTCCTGAGTTCCATATTGTCAGTTATGTGACCATACTAACTTCCTACCCAAAATATTCTTAACTCCCTTCCTGCTACTGAGATTCCTCACGGCTCTGTACACTTAGTTGGTAACTGCACATGCTGAAATTAGCATGATTCCTGGGTATGAGTTGAGTAGTGGTTAATCTGCAGCTCCTCCAGAGACCTGCCAGCCCCCTGAGCTGAACTCTGCACGTTCTCAAAGTTTTCAGTGGGGCCTATTTGGTCTTTTCATCACTAGCCAAATTTCATGTGGTCATGAAGAAAGAGGCAAATCAAAAAGGTCCTTATGAAAAAAGGAAGATAAGAAAAAAATAAAGGCTCAGTTTCACAGCCACGATTAAATAAAACAAACACTTCTGCCATCTGATTAGAGGTGAAGGAATACTTCCAAAAATATTTGCTGAAAGTCATCTAAAGATTTCAGCTGATGGGGAGTTTGGGGGAAGGGTGTTGGGAAGGTTAATGAACCTGCCTTGTTTGTGGTTTTGACCTTTTTTCATTTTCTGGAAATACATTGCAGCAGCATTTGCCAGAATAGTAGGCTGTAAATCAGTATCACAGGATATTTGCAGAACATCAGATTCAGGACCGCAAGTGCTCACATGTGAAACTATTCAGAGCAATCAGGCTCATCCTGAAGCCTGGAGATTGTAGGTGTCTGCTCAAAGCAGCTTCAGCGCTGAATGTTTTGCTGTTTGCTTTACAGATAAAGCAACAAGCAGTTTCACTGTAGGAGACGCATTCAAAGTAAGCTGGCAGGAACGTTAACGTCTAACTGAAAGTGTTTTCTATCTTCAGTTCTCTTTAAGAGAATAGTAGTCTCACAGTGGGACAATGGCAATAGTGAGGATCATCATAATGCTCTTAGTATCAATGAACAATTACACTGGTAAAATGTTCTTGTATTTATTAAGTTTCAGCTCAGAAGAGGAATACTTGAGAAAAGTAATCACGAGCCAAGGGGACAGGTGGCAGGGCTAATCTTTTGTCAAAAAGGCCATATTAGAAGGGGAAGCAATTTAATACTGTGTCAATGCCAATCAGTATTACTTTCATGGAAGACTGTAAACAGAGGACTCTCAGGCCCTTGCTAATTAATTCACATGGAGATATTGCTAACAGATGGTAAACATACAATTAGTCATGGCATCTTTGGTGTCCACTGTAACATAACTATGGCAAAAAATAAAAGGATTGTACCATTGACTGCAAGAATTGTACAGTTCTGAAATTACTTACAAGTAATATATTCCTACATTCACCATTATAGTTCTACCCTACAGAAATTTAAGTACCGTGTTCATATTCTGTCTGGTAACTGTAAATTGTTCTGGGCAGAACAAACTGACATATGTACAAATGTCTCTGTCTTTTGGAAAGCAAGACTTAGCTCCATTTTTTCTGTGAGATACATATCCTTTCCTTCAGTTCTCTGTTGTGAATGTCAAAACTTCATTTCTTCCACTCAGACATTATGAAACGGACAGAGCAACTAATATTACTCACTCAGTAATACTGCCCACCAGCCTGTGCTTCCTGTTCAGCTCTTCCTTGTTGGGAAGAGAGTACACACATGGAGCTCCAAAGCATCAAAGGCTCATTTTATAAGTCTAATGTTAAAGTTATGTGCTGTTGCAAAATAGGCCAGCTCCTAAAAAGCATGTAAAATCAGAGTAAATGGAGCCCAGTCTGGCAGCTGTGAAAACTTTCACTGCTAGCGCAGCCAAAGCAGATGCTTCAGCTCGGAGCGGCATTCAGCAAAGCAGCCGCCGAATTCTGGGTCGTCTGGATGGAGGGTCGTCCAGGCTGGTGTTCAGTGCCAAGGCTGCTGTACGCCCTGTCCCCTCTGCCGACATTCAGATGTGCTGCATTTGGGGGTTATTTACATAAAGTGGCAGAGCTGGAAAAGAATGTGGTGATAAACCTGGCCTGTTCCAGAAGGAAGATACTTAAAAGAAACAGCATATAACTAGATTACAGCTCAAGTAATCCCAACCTTCAAGTGAGCCTATAAACTACATACCAAACCCTCGCACAGCTGAAAGCCACAAAACACATACCACATACCTCAGAGAGGATAAGAAGGGTTCACGGGTGGCAATAGCAGTGGTTCTCCAGGAGTCCCTTGGCTCCAGCCCGGGAGGGTCTGGGTTCGGTGTGCAGCCAGGAGCCAGGATGACCCAGAGGTGTTGGCGCTGGCAGCCCCTGTGGCCTCTGTTTGCCAACAGTTGGTGTTCAGATGCTCCAGCACATTTTGTCTGAGCAGCACGTTGTTGCTGGTCTCTTAATGTGGCGCCAGCACAGAAGTTCAAGTGTGAAAAACTATGCATGTGTGTTCAGTGTTTAGCCAGCTCTAATACAGAGGGATACCTGACCACACTTTTTACCTTCTTCTCAGGTAAAGAATAAAAGAAAAAGCCAAAAGAGTTGTTGGCTTCAGTGGAGCAGGTTTGTGCCTGACACATTGCTAACACAAAATGTTCCCAAAGGGCCTGAGCAGGATGATTCTCCAGCTTGCAGGACAACCTGAGAGAGCAGGATGACTGGAATCACACACAGAAGTTAAAAGCAGTACAGAGCAGAGAGTGCCTGAATGGGAACTCTGAACACAAGCTTTGTAAGTCAGAACCCTGCTAGGTCTCTGCTTTATCCAGATCAATTTTAAAACATAAATACATGCCTATTATTAAGTAAGTAGCAGGTCTATATGACTTTGTACACAGTAAACTAAAGCAGTTTCATATGGTAACTAGTGGGTTTGTCTAAACTGAGTCTAACCCCCTGAGAAAAAAAGGCATATTTACTGTCCATGGATGGAATATTCAGTTTATATTAGGCTATATTAGGCTCTGTGATGTGCTTTGCTTTTTCCACTGCTTCAACTGTGTATTTTATCATACATTTCCAGGTGGTTTCCTGTGCAAAGTTCAAAGGAGTCTGAGAATTGCTGAATGAAGTTGTTTTTCCTGGGTGAAAAGATGAAATGTTTGAAATGCCTTGCAAGGTTAGCTAATATACAAGAACATTCCCATTAAAAGATCAAATTCCAGTCCACAATAAGTGATTTCCCTATTATAACAGTAGAAAATAAATGACATATCTAAGATAGATAGCATGTGCTACAGGAAACACTAGTAAAGAAAGCTTCTCAGGGACTGCCAGTAAGGCATCCCTTTTGCTTTGGGAAAAGTCATTAAAGCATTTCATCAGATATGAGAGAACAGCACAGAGGACAAAGGGTAAATATAACACAGGCTTTTTCTTCCCTTGTGATCCCTTCTCTGCCCAGGTATTTCTACTGCTCAGGCTCTCTTACTTTGCCTACCCATGTTAGATCCAGGGATGGTTTGGTATTTTCAAAGTTGTCTAGGAGGAAAGAAATTACAGACCACCTCTGAGAAGGAGAAGAGAATCAAAGTCCCTTTTGTGCCTCCTGGAACAGCATTGCCTTCTCCCAGACTATTTCCCAGGATGGCCCATTCTGCACCCTTCCAACACGAGCTCTGACAGCCTTGATGGAGACGCACCTCTGGACGCTCTGAAAGACCCCAGTCATTCAGCAAAAGCATTTTTACCTTTGCACAGAGCTTTAAAAAAATAGCAGGTTTTGCTCAGAACGAAGCCAGATTTTTGTTCTCGTTTCTGGCTGCCTACCTATACACACAGGCTGGGTTAGCTTATCCTCAACACACAGCATTTAAGTTGGGGAGAGAATATTTGGCAGTTATATTTAAGATGTAATGAACAAATCAGTTTGTCATCAGTTTGTAATGGTACAAACATTTTGAGTATTGCAAGACAGCTTGAATAATATTGTGCTCTCCAAAGTAAAACGTTAGCATTTGGTTAGTGGCAACAGTGGGTAAAAATGAATTCTTGTTGCTGGAATGGTACATTTCTGTGAGGTTAACCACACTTTGGCCAGCATCAAGCCAGAAATTAGCCTCTCAGCTGCTAAGAAAGCAGCCGAAATGTGCAGATTTGATAAAGAAATCCTCCATGGTTCCAGCTGTTTGGGCCAAATCAGGGAATGGATAAGGGAGTTTAGCATTAATTTAGACTTGGTTAAACTAGGTCTAAAATTCCTGCCTGCTCCCCACCCCATGCCCCGTTATAAGTACCAAAATATGGTACATCTGCTCATTATAATTGTATACCTTAATCAGAACCTGAATTCTTCAAATGAATGCACACAACTCCAGTGAATGACAGCTGGAGTTAAGTTTGAGTGCAAGTGGTTAGCATCAGCTCTGCTCTTCAGGCAGAGCTTGTTGAACCAACAGGAGTTAGAGTTCCTCCATACATCCTGTTATAAGGACCAGTTTTTAAATATTTATGAATTTGCTGAATTTAAATCATTCAGGCAGAACATCTTATTGCTGCAAAATTTGTTTCCACTTATACAGTTCATTAAAGCAGCAGAGATTTGTGCATGAGTGTATATCTAAAAAATTCAGACCCTACTAGTGACCCAGGCATGGTCACTGATTTTATGGTGAAGAAACATCTGTATTTTATCTGTTTCCTTTAAACATTTAAAGAATCTACAAGAATATTTTTACTCTATAACCAGTCACTCCCAACCCGTGACAATACAAAAAGTCTGCATGTGCTTGACACTGTATTCTTGAAGTAGCCCCTTTGAGTCTTCAAAGGACTGTTTTTTTCTGATTGTTGAATTTAAAGTTTTATTTAAAAGGAAAAACAGTTTTGGTTTCAGCCACAATCACAATAATAGTTTTGACAGACATTTCTTTAACTTAAATGGGAAAAACCGCAGTTCATTTGTCATTGGCTTCCCAAAAAAGAAAATGCTTACAAGTATCTTAATGTTTATCCTAAAAATTACCTTTGATCTTTGATTTGTATCAACCTATTTGAGGTCTGAATTATTTATGGAAACACAGATGTGACCATTGTCCCAGGTACTTTCATATTATAATTCAGAAAAAATATTGAGCCTTTTGTATCTAAAGAGGAATCTGTGATCTGACTTAACGTGATGAGCTAAAATAAAGCTTAGCCAGTCTTAAAGTGCTATTATTGGATAAGGAGTTTGCAAAGGTTGTCATATTTATGGAAACACTGATGGCTATTTTGGTCTGCCTTTGTTTTAGCAAAGAATACATTTGTTAAGAGAATAAAAACTGCTGGATTTATTGATTATTAAAAACAGTCAGGATGCGTAGGACTTTTTAGTACATCGTTAAGTATGCCCTCCAAACATAAAACTAAACACTCAAGTTGTTAGTTGGGCTGTATCTCATGGAAAGATGGGTGGAAGGAAGGAAGGGAGGGAGGAAGGAAAAAAGAGAAAGGGAGAGACAGAAGGAAGGAAGGAAGGAAGGAGAAAGAAAGAAAGAAAGAGAGAGAGAAAGACTTGTACACTGTCTCATAAAGACAATTGCAAAGAAATAGCCACAAACATGAATGTGGAAAATAACTGGAGAAGGGAATTTGTATTTAGTTTTTATTACTATAAAATGAAATTTTACTATATTCTTTTTGTTAGATTTTATGAATGATTTAAGAGGGATCATCGAGATAAAAAATGAAAAATGAACTCTGCATGTTATTTGAAAAATAAACAGCTTATTGGCTCAAGGCAATTAGGCATCCAGTCTGCCCCAATGAAATAAAAAAATCCTTCTGATTATAGTGGGAGTCAATAGGATGGAGGAAAGTAAGTTAGGGATTATGAAGTCCTTCAAAAATTCAAGAAAGATCTCGGTCCTACAAGTTAATTGTACCTTTGCCATTAATACAGAGCAAACAGGTAATATTCTACCTGTTCTGTTTAGATAGCTTAATACACAGTAACAAAAGAATATCCTCCATATATAGACATTAGCTACTTACCATAAGAGGACATGATATTAATTACCTACAGCAGACTGATTTGAAAATGTGAGTCTGTATCAATATTTAAAAAAGCATTTATTCAAATACAGTTAACATAAGATACACTAACAGACTCTGTCTAAAAGATGCTGGCTTTCAATAGTTTGGGCTTAATTGCTTTGAGCAAGGAAAGTGCCTCTGAAAAAAAATGTTGCCATTTTGTTTTCAGCTGGGCTAGGTCAGATTTGCCTCAGAGATAATCTGTACCAACAGCTGCACTGGTGCAACCAAGGGTGGGGACACTGCTTCCCCGTGCAAAGGTGCAGCTGGCAGCCAAGGGTGGACCAAGGGGGGAGAAAGAATATTTTAAGCCAGTATCATCACTGAACATCATCACTGAATACTTGGTATTGTAATACCAGATCCTCGATATTCTGTACTGTGCTAAGAGTTTGATATTAAAAAACTAATAGGATGCACATATTTTGAAATACGATTTTCTCAGTTTAAAACATAGGTAGAAAAATAGCTCATAACTCTTATGACAAACTTGCAACATAAAGACATACCCAGTTAATCTCTGATCAATTAGAATCACACTGGTATAAACAGAACTAGACTGTAAAAATCTCAGTTTAAAATGTTTAGATTCTCATTTTAAAAAGCACTTAATGGAAGCGAAATTTAAAAAGCATCCATTTCTTGTTGGTATGAAATGGAGTCATCCACAGGCATCCACTCTGTTCAAGTGCTTTCCTAGACACTGGGATCATTTGTACAGTATATAAATACTCGGTATGGGAGCATTCTTTCTAGTTTTAACCATATGTTAGTCAAGCTCTGAGAAAAATGAAGAATTATTAATTCTACTATGAGGTGCTTATTGTCACAGGATCTGGATATTTTATGACCATGACTGAATTTATCTTCCAGCATCTACCAATGTAAGGCATAATGTTGTTCCTGTTTTAAAAATGGGAATAACCAAGAGGGGCTGAGTACCTAATAGGAGACGACTTGGACCCAATTTTTTGGAGTACTTAACATTTTATAGCATGTTACAGTTTCACACACAGCTTCTATTGACTCAGCTGCCTTTCTGAGAGCTCAGCACTTCTAAGAGTCAGACCCCAGGTACCTTGAGCTGGGTGCTCAAATCTGAGGAAAACACAGTCAGTAACCACCTGTGAAAGTGTTGGTGTGGAATTTGCCCACCATTGCCAAGAGCTCACTAGCAGGGCAAGGGACCGAATTCAATTCACCAGAGTGGTAATCTGCTTTCCAAAGCACATGATTTTCCATCTTCTTTCTAAATATCTGCCTTACCTTTGGCTTTATCCAGTCATGGGCAGGAGTATTTTGTCATAGATGACTTGCAACCATTGATGGTCACTTTCACTAAAGACTACACATTCAGTGTAGCTTTTCTATGTGGTATTAGATAGACACAACACACTCTGCAAGATGCTGAGAGCTTTTTCCAAGATACCAGGCATGTTGACTTGCTACTGAGCCTGTCTTGTTGACTACAGCCTCAGTTGTGCTGATGGCAACTTCGCAATTTTAAACGAAAATCCCATCCCTGTATTTAACTTGCACCAAGATTAAAGGAAGACATATGGAAAGCACAAGGCAAAAATAAGAAGTAGAATTGTCTGACGTTTCCTCTGTAACACACCATTATATTTTAATATCATGGGAAGTCAGCCTTTGTGAAAATATTATACAGAATACTGGCATGAAGCTGCAGAGCAGAGGTAAAGACAAGTTCTAGACCTGAAAATACAAATGATGTACACAGTATCCTACATCTAAGCCCAAGGAAACCAGTCAAAAAAAGCACTGTAAATTCAATAGCTACATTCAAAATATTTGTATGTTTTTCTTTTGGGAAAAAGAAACAAACACATGTGCAAACAGATATTAGGAGAGAGATTGCAGTTTGTGTTGCTACTTCCTTCTTTTTAGAAGCTTTTAGTTTATAGTATCATATCAATAAAATAGCATTACTTCTGTCATCTTTAACATTCAGACATCAAATTATTACCTCATAAAGCCATCACACTTATATTGTCATACAATGTTTTCCAAAATCGTTTTTCATTTATTAGAGCTGACAATTCCTATATATAATCTTGTTCAAATATACCTAATACTCACTTTAAAGGCACTGTGACTAAAGCCTGTATTTTCCCCCATGGTGTAAAATCTCTGACCTTAGCAGTACACACACAAAGCTGTCCTGAGGTTTCAGGTCTCTACCACCAGTAAAAACCAATCTGGCCAGGATAAGAAGCAACAATCTTCTGTTGTTGTGATTGCTTCAGTGCCTATTTGCATCCCTCCAGAATTCAACATATCCATGGCCAATATTGTTTCTGCTCATTCCCAGCTCAAAAACCGCTTTGTCCCCACCAAAGAGCTACTGACTTAATCCGTTGCCTGAAAGAACGCAGATACTGCAAGACCACAGCACAGTCCGCTCGTGGAGCTGGCTGCAAAGCAACCTGCTCCCACAGTGGGGAAGAGCGGGTACACTGCTCTCAGTGACAGCCCACAGTTAGATGGGCTTAGCCAATTGTGAAACCACAGAGTAAGTCTCCCTTTCTTCACTCCTAGCTAGGCCAGCCCAAAGCACAAAACCCCAAACCTTTAGTAATGATATATTATGGCTGGGAACTGAAAGCCTTCATAGAAGCGTGTGTGTACACAGATATCGGCATGTTCTCAGCTAGGAACTTCACACAAGCCACTGGGGAAAAGTGTAACTACCTTCTTGTAGCTATTCCTGCCACTGGAGAAGTTCCTTCTTTTCATTCAGAATGAATCATCATATGTGAGTTACCTTACAGTAAGAAAATGCAGAAAATATTTTTAAAGGTTGAAATAGTTTAAAAAGTTAAACATAAAAATGCGATGGGTATAAAAGTAAAACATTTCAGCATTTCTGATTGCTTTTGCAAACATGCAGCTCAGCATTTTGTTTTCTTTTTTAGTTTGAGTTGCATTTGGAACAGGATCCATTTTTTTAAACCTCAAAAATTACTGCAAGATGTGAGAAAGGGAAGAAGAATTGTTGTCCTACCCAGCCCTAGTCCGCCCCTTTCCAGTCTGTGGTCTATCTTCTTTGCCTGGGTTTGTGCAGTCAACATGGGAGCAAAGCCACACAGAGGTTGGGTCTCTCAGCAGGATTTACCAGATGATTGCTGTGGTATTGCACGGCTACCTGCTGTCCCCTCGCACGTGCTCCTCCTCTGGTGAGAGTCCAACTTTCTTATGGGCTGCTATGATCACTTGTCATGGAAGAGAAGATCCTATATGAGCTTCGACGTGAAAAATTTGTATCAATTTATAACTGTCACTTCCTTTAGTCTTATTACAGCCCTGGAAATTGCATAGGACTATGACCATTTCTCAGAAGGGAAAATTAAGTGATTTAGTTTTGGCATGCCAAAAATTACAGCAATAGCCACTGATGAAACCCAAAATTCCCTGCTCCAAAACATGAACTCATGCCCCACTCATGCTGCTTCCCTGCTTTAGCCAGTTCTTTTCTACTTTCTTTAACATATAAATTATGGCAATTATTATATATCCCAAGATACATAAGCCACTGTCCACTTGCATGTATGTCTCCCTTTCTATTATTGATACTTGTAAATAATTTTATTATTTACACTACTATAGCATTTCCAGGTAACCCAGAGTTTTACACCTATCTAAAACTACTAAGTCTATGCTGAAGTTCTCCCATGTCTGTGACAGCACTGCTCAAATAATGCTAAAAATGCACTGCAAGGTAAAAGATATTAATTTTTCTGCATTCTCTTCTGGCTCAGTGTTTCAGCTGTCTGGCTGAATACTGGTAATGAGAAGACAACAAAGCTAAGAAGAACTGAAGTTATGAACAACACCTTATGACAGATTGCATGTCAGTAGGAAATGCTTTCACTCTCATCAAGAAGAAAATCTTTGGATATTTATAATATTGAACATATTACAGTACATGGAGAGACAACAATCATAGGTGTTGTTATATATGTGATCTAACTAATACAAACATACTCGTTATTTACACAGCAGTAAAATAAATCAGACTCTTCCCTGAAGTGATACTTTATTTAAGAAGTAAACTTATAAAGCCATTTAAGTAACCATATAATTGCTTTATAAGAAACCTGAGGACTTCTACTCTGCTGAAAGCTTTGCAAGCTGCCTTTTCGTTTTCAAACATTTGGTTCCTCCTTACACAAAGTCAGATCCTTTCTACCAGCAATAGCAGAAGAAGAGCAGCACAGGTCAGAGTGATGGCAAGCACTGGTCTGTGGAGATGGCAAGGTGCCGCCTACCTCCACTGGAAACAGTTCTCAAACACCCCTGCTACAAAGGGTGCTTAGTACCTTCTGAGTCAGCTCTGTCTCATAGGGTGCCCCCTGTCTCATTCCCACCTATTCTTTCCAAATTCTTAATCTAATATGGATTCTGTGAATAAAATACTTACTCTGCAGTGCCTTAGATGATAATGTGGATAATACTTTTGTGAACTACTGAGCAGTTCAAAGTAAAATCTTTTCCGCTCTAAAATCAGAAACAAATATATTAAGACTGCTTGTAAGTATAATTTGAAATATCTTGAAGTAACACTATGGATCTTCTCTGCACATAGCTGAGAGGAAAAAGGAGTTTTTTCTTCAGACACAAAAGAGAGACAGAGGTATTTGCTTACAGCATTACATGGCCTTGTCTGTGCCCAACTTGTTAGCCTTTTGCCACAGGACACTTGACAGCATAATGATATAAAATTATATAAAATGTAAAGGAAAGCAAACACCTATTTTGAAGAAATACCCACTTAGCACTCAGTTCAAGTGCCTGCATCCCCGAGCTTAGCAATAACAAATTATTTCAGAACGAAGTATACATTCTGCTGGAAGAGAAGAAGGGCTATGATATATATTTCTATCACATTACATTCCTACCATCATGAATCTTAATCTTCACATTAAAGTCACAAGGGCTACTATTGTTCATATCCTTTCCATTTTCATCCCCCATCTGAATACACTCTTCCATTTGAAAAAATAATAAAAAAAGACCTTGACACATGCCTGGATACAGTGAATTTAAAAGAAAGAAGTTTGGTTGCTATTCCTTCCAGTTGTGAAACAGCAATTGCTTTTGTATGAGGCTGGGTCTAACAGAATGAAACTAAACATTTATAAAATCAAGTAGGGATTGAAATATAGCATTGTGGTTACTAACATTTTGCAGCAGCGTATCAGGTTTCACGTTTCATCAGCTGAATAGAGTCTGTGTGCTGAGCTATTGTGGTTCAGTAGCTGACAGCAGTCAAGTAAGTGCTGCTCTCTTCCTGGCTTAATCATTTCTATTACACTCAGTGTCAAAACAATAATGTCAGTGAAACGGGCTTGCTGACACTATAGATTAGAATTGAGTGATCCTGACTGTCCTGTGACTGAATTGCATTATATTTCTAGAAAATTACATATTACAATTGCAAATTAAAGAGCTTAGATCTCAACAGGCTGTATCAACAAATATGGAGCCATGGACTCCAAGCTGCCGGGGAGATGATCCGTCATGAAATTCATGAGGTTTAATGTATATTAACAAGAGAACAACTGCCTAAACATTCAGCCATGTGTTTGGAGAGGATCTGAAGAACAACCAGTTTTGTTAGGAGGAATTAATTCAGCTGCACAAGAGGTGAGAATCCCTGGGGTAATCTCAGAGATTTAAAGGATGTCCCAGAAAAAGAAAAAAAAAATAATTTCCTTGATTTTCTTTCTTCCATCTGCCAACCACCACAATTTATGAGGATGCAATCTCCTGACATTCACTTGAGGAACACATTAACGGTTTAGAGAGCAGCCACAGAAAAAGGCTGCAGAATTTCTGACTGACTGACAGCTATCAAATGACAAGAAGTAGCAGTTAATGACCACAGTCATCAGAACGCTTACTGAGAAAGAGCAGGGCATTTATGTCATCTGCCCTTCAGATGGCATGGAGAGCAACTGTGTCCCATAGTACTCTTCTACCCTAGTCTTACAATAACCAAGTTTAAAACACATTTTCCAGAACATGAAAGTTTTTAAATACAAGAGATATATTTCCTCTTTGTGTTTTCCTAGAAAATCAGCAAATCAGAAATTACTCTGGAATTTGTAAAATAATCTGAGGTTGCTCACAAACGAAGAGTAAGAGCAAGCTTAGTAAAACTGCAGCAGTCAGTTGCCTTTTAGGGAGAATAACCCAATCCAAATTTTTGTCTTGTTTTAAAGAAAAAGGGCTGCTGCCAAAAAATGGCATTTGTTTCTTTTAAAACAAGAAGAGAAATTGGCGGCCTACCTCACGCACTTGTGTCTAAGGAACTATTCATTCCTTTTAGGAAAGAAAATCTGCAACAGCAGATATGCAAATCAGAGAAAGGCAGTGTTGATATGATTGCTGGAATAATCATTTACTCTTCGATCACAGGCTAAATGGTGTGTCCATGAAGGAAAAAGACTGCATTTCATGTTCTTGCATGGCTTCTTCAAGCTTTGAATCCAGGTGGGCAGAGATAAGGGTAAGATGAAGATTTTCCATTCCTTCCCCTCTGGGAGAAGTTGTGAATACGTGCTAGGGAGTAAGTGAAGTCTTAACATCTTTTGAGTTTTGTTTTGTGGTAGTTCAAGTGCTTTCTTCTTTTATATGTTCTCCTTCTCTTCCGTATCTTTTCCTTCTGTCTTCTTCCACCCCCATGCTATTCTTCTTTCCTATCTGATCATTCCTATACAGTTTAAATATCATTTTCTTGTTCCCTCTTTTATCTTCTAAAGCTGAACAAAAATATTAATATGTGCAAATGTATACAAACACAGATAGAGATAATATTACCTATTTGAGGTTTTTTGATCAGAGCAATGGGTCACTTTTGTTCCTCTCAATACCTTGTAACCTCCCAAAAATATCCTTTGTGAACATAAGCAGCTTCTCAGATGACTAAAGAAGGAATCTTCCAGTTATACCAATTCTCTCGTTCTTCATTGTTTTTTTTCTTTTTCTTTAGTAACCATTCTTTAACTGTGCAGTCATAATCAGAAGATGAATTCCCAGTGGCTGGTATTCTATCAGCAAAGGCAAGACAAATATTAGATAGGTTTGCATGTTTGTTTTTGTATATATTCTTCTGAATGAAAAAGTACATTAATCTTGTCTGAGCAGTAGGAGTTGAAATTTATTCACAGCCTGCAAAAGTTTGTATGAATTCAGACTATCACTTGCAAGAGCTGCCATACAAGGAGAAAATGTAATCATATTATTCATACATGGGAGTGTTTACTTCCAGAAACCAAAGTAATAGGCCATCACTTCCAAGGCTCTCTGAAAGTCCATTTAATCAATCACCAGAAATAATACCACCAAACAAATTACAAACTACAGCTTCTCAAAACAAAAACTAAAGAGAAGTTTACTAGTAAGGAAAAATAAGCAGCAAACATTTTATCTTAATACAGTTTGTAAATTACTAAAAATATCTACCAGATACTAATATGCCAGCATCTTGTGAGTAATGTGGAAACAGAGAAGACATTATGTTTGTGGAATAAATCAGTTGTCAATATCATGACAAGGAAACATTTATGAAGAGCAATGAAAGAGAGCTGGGGAATAGAGCAAGACTCCCATTAATTTAGATAATTCATCATATTACAAAATTAGTATTAAAAACAAGTCATCTGTGCCGCATGATGGAACTTATCTACATTTCCACTTAATGGTCAGTATTATTATTTCGAACCGGAGTTCAAAAGACATGAGTCAGTCAGCAAAAAACATGAGGTTACTTTTTAAAATGATCATGGTTTTAGATTCTCTTCATTTACTTGATAGTTTTTGAGCAAATAGGGCAGGGGGATGTATCTTCAATATTTTCTCTGCAATCAGTCATAAAGGCTAGGTACACTTTTTAAAAAATCGGAGCTTAGGTTAATCCACAAATCCAAGATAAGATTTTTTTTAAAAAATTTTTTTGGTGAAATTCCTGATGTAACTAGGAGAACCAGGAATTCTAGTTTTCTCCTGAAGATGTAAGAGCCAGCTTCAGTCCCACATATATAAGGAAATAGGTTAGTAACAGAAGATGCTGACACATTTACCAACTGTGTCTTGATATGATTTTTGCAAGAGCTTCATTACTTTTGCTCAATGAATGATTACTGAGAAGCCACAGCTTTACCCAGTTATGTGTCTGGCAACCTCCTTTAAGTAAATGAATGAGAAAGCGTGTCCTCATTTCATATTTAGCAGAAAGCCAGTCATGCACATAATAAAGGTATAAGTTTTAGCAAGGAATAAAGGGTGCCAGGAATACAAATATTTGTTACGTATAATCACAGAACATCTGTTGCTCTCTCCCCATGGGTGGTCCAGCTCCAAAATATCCCCAGCTTTTGCACCTTTTGCTATGCAGCCCAGATAAAGTAATGCCATGCAGTATCTTGATTAGTGCTGCTTGCCATTTCCCATAGGCTAATATTGCTTTTCTGGGTGAACCTACTGTACAGGTCCAATAATAAAAACAATCACCTTAAGTCAGAAAGATAAATTGCAAGAATACATGTGGATAAAAGTACACAACTTAGCCTCCACAGCTAGTTTTGATTCATTTATTTTTACAGTTACAAACACGCTCTCTGTTTTTTCCTGTCACTGTTTTCTTCATGCTTTGCCAACAAAGCAGTTCTTTTCTTCTTATTCTTAACTCTAGTGGTGGTGGTGGTTCCTTGGGTCACAGAGTGAAACTGTTTGACTCCACAAGAGTAAGTGCAATATGATCTTTCAAAGGGTTGGTTATGGCATTTTAGCATTAACTCTGCATTTCCTCTGCCTCTGCCTTTCTCTTCCCCTCTTCCCCCGCCCCTCTCTTGCGCTTTTGCAGGGTAGAAGGGGACTCTTCTTGCACAGCAGAGCACTAAAGCTCTCTCCAGATGCTTCAGTCACATAATACCCTGTGGGTACCTCTCCAGAAATGCAATGGAAGGACATTTCTTTGTAAGGAATGTTCTCAATATTAAGCCTTTTTTAATGTGAGGTTGTTCCTTTCAAGTGAATATGGCAAACTCAGTATTAAGAATGAAAACAGAACCTAAATTAATAAGCTACAAAAAGACCCTTGTTTGTGGACTATAGAGTATGAAACTATTCTGTTGTGAGGATGGGCAACCAGAGAAGCCTCTTGAATCTCTCAAAATCCAAAGTGGCTGATTGCAGATGTGCAGAGTGACTGACTAGACACTTCTTTTCAGCAAAAGTCTATCAAACCCTCAAGCATTCCTCAAACATGTCTCTGCCCCTGTGGTCACTTTTGCCTTCTTTCTACCCCCAAAGGTCAGTCAGTCCCTTCTGTCCGTCCACCTCCATCTCCATCACTTTTCCCCCAAAGAACAGAAACAATAAAACCAATAGGCACCTCTGGTAACTTTTGCAATAAATCAGGTTATCTTCCAGTGTCACCTCAGACAGAGAGAAGGAGAGAGGCTGAAAACGCGTTAGAGCATATGGCTTTCCCTGACTTTGGCACACCCAGAAGAAATGTAAAGGGCAGCTTTGATTTTCTCTGCCCCCTGCGGACCCCCTGCCCTGGGGCAGGCTCATTTCATTTCCATGGGGTGGAAGGGGTGGCTTGGGTGAGGGGCAGCATCTCACCCACTCCTCGGCCAGCCCATGGCCATCACACTCACTGTCCAGCCCACCCCCTCACTCAACACTCTGCTCAGGGCTGCTTGCTGAAATGGCCAGTCAGTCCTACATGGCATAGAGGTCAACACCATGTCCCCGTGGCTGCCTGCTGCTCCACTGGGCCATGGCTTGGCTCCTGAGGTGCTGCTGAACAGTCACAGAACTGTTGACCTTAGGAAGTGTTTTTATGCCAGGACTGTTGCCTCGGGACTGTCACCTTGGGACTGTCACCTTGGAACCAAGAACATCTCTAAGGCCATCAGATTTCAAAACAAGCTGCAAAAATACATTCAGGAAAAAACTGCCTTTTAAAGAGAAAGTTTTTTACGCTACAATAGAGCTCCTACTCTCCCATAAGGCACAGATCCACATACTAATCAACAGTCAGGTTTTAAACAAGAATGCTAGGAAATCTATAAATTTTCCAGTCATTTCTATGAAAAAATATCAGACTTCATTTTCTAATAAAGTATTATGACTAAGTTAATTTTTTTAAAAATTAGAGTAAAAAGGTCAATGTTCGTTCTGGAAAGCCCTAATTAAGTCCAGGTATGTGGTCTAGGAAATAGAGAGCTGTGTAAACTGATGGAAACGATCATTTTCAATTGTCAGGACACTTCTGCTTCTTTTCACCCCAGTTTCAAGTACATCTGGTTTCCACCTGCTCTATATAAAATTGGTTCCTCCCTTTTTCAAATGTGAGTATCATGGTCTCTGGTTTTGTCCATGACTCTCCAGTGGCATTTAACTCAAAAAAGTCAGCTCCACCTGGAATATGGATGCAGCAAGATGGGACAGAGATGGGTGTTACAGGAAGTTTATTCTAGTCACGAAGGAACATCACAAACTTCAAAAGGGGCAGTTTAGTCAGCACATGAATACACCAAGCCTCTCTGATTCAAAACTTAAACTGCTTCAGTTTTAAGAACTGGATTTATATTTTGATTAATGCCCTCCAACAATCTGGTTTGGTTGGTGGCCTTAAACTTTCGTATCCTCTGCACAAGTTTTGCACTCTCTCCTGACAGTATACGTCACATGTTACCTGAAATCTTTCAGGGACAAAGCATACCTTCTGTCTCCGTGACTATCTCCTAGAGGCTCTTTCATTTGCCACCAGCAGTGGCATTTATTGAAGATGATTGTGACTTTTTAAGACCTGTTAAAAATGTCAAGTTCATTTTAATTAGCCCTCATAAAGGTATAAATTTATATCAATCTTAAATTCAATATCCAGAACTGAAGCTGGAACATGAGACTTTCTCCTCAGATGTAAGGAAAAGATTATTTACCATGAGGATCATAGGACACTGGGACAGGAGTTGAGAGAGGCTGTGAAGCCTCCATCTTTATGGATACATGAAACTCAGCTGCAGATAAAGTCCTGACCACCCTAAGCTTTATGTAGGAGGAGTGGATTACAAACTTCCAGGCATCTCTTCCCACCTACACTATTCTGTGATCTGATTTCCAGTGTGGTTTTTGTTCTATTACACAAAAATGTAACTACCAGGCAGATTGTGGTATGAAGATATAAAGGTCAAGAATTTTTGGTTGGGCCTTTGCTTCCACCTGTGGCAGAAAGGTCTCCCCACAGCAGTCTGCAAAAAACAGGTAGATGGGCACAGCACTTTCAAAAATCAAACTGTAGACCCATTAATGCACTTCAGCATCGTGACACTCAGCATTGTAAGGCTCAAGAAACAAGACAGCCACCCATCAGATATCACATTCAGGACAACTATTTTGCCCTGTTGAAGAAAGGATGTTTTACGTATCAGGTCCCTCCAGGGGAAAACAGGATGTATTAGCAACGATAAAGGGGAAGCAGACTTTCTCTGAGTATCATCTGTTAACACGGAAGCCCCAGGAAAGAATATTTTTCTGCTTGATACTGATACAATTGGGCAGATTAGGGAAATCAATGTTTTCCCAAGGCAGCTGTGCTGATGCAACCCCTGAAGTGGGCAAACTTCTGCTGCTTTCAAAATATAGCTTATTCCCTTATTCCCTGAAGTACAAGATAGTCCTAGGATAACAGTCCATATCACAGATGTGTGTGATGCAGCTTTACAGTGTTACAAATACCAATAAAGTGCTACTACGTCTTTGGGCAGATTGCTCTACAGGTGCTTTTGCAAATCTTGGCTATGATGATCGCACATTGAGGATTTTTTTTAAAGGACATTTCCTTATTTTATTTTCAGTGTTCAGAGCATGATCTGAGCACACTAACCAGAGTCTAGCTTGAATAAAAAGCATTTTCAAGGCTGCTCATGCAGGCCCAACACCATGCAAACTGGAATGAGTTTAGTTTCACAAAACCTGATGTAGTTATGAAGACAACAGTGGATGCAGCTGGCTGAGGAAGGGGCTGATACCATGAGGACACCCCTCATCTGGCCAAGGGTGAGCACAGCCCCCCAGTCCTCACATTAGCCACAGAGGTGCCAAGAGCCTGCTGTAACTGACTTGTCCAAGGCCAGGTAGGATGCCTGAAAAAGAAAGAGAACACAGATCTTTCAATTTTTAATCCAGTACTTGGACTTATCTTTCTACTTCCTCAGACTCCCCACTTGCTCTTTAGCCCCTGTGCATGTTCACAGCAAATGAGGCGGTTCTGTCATGGAGCGAATGAGACAGTGTTTTCTCCTGGAAGAGAAAGATACCTTGTGATCCTGTAAGTAAAAACCATATTGCAAAGGTGATGCATAAAAGGGTACAGTTAACTTGCAGTCTGAACAAAGCCGATTTCCAGCACAGGAGTGATACTCTTGCCAATTTTCAAGTTTCCATTACCTTTTGCAGAGGTGCTAGAGCCATTAAAAAAATCTTAAAATC